>NC_046221.1:100685562-100985562 GCF_009819885.2 Catharus ustulatus | reverse complement strand
CAGAAAGACGAGTATTGCATTCTCTGACAATTTTGCGTGTTACTAAGGAAGTAGCAACAAGCATAGAGTAGTTGCTGACATTATTCTTCAAAACCCATGAGATGGCATAGTGCATCTGATCCATGCACAAAGATAAAATCAGTTAGGTAGATGTCAATCACTCCTGACTCTCCTTAGATTACCAAGGCAGAGCTGTGATAAATTGCAGCTACTCCAATATTTACCAAGTAAAATGCACCAAAGAAAGTGCAGCCTGCCTTCCTTGCTGGGCTGTCCTCATGGAGAAATCTTTGCTCCTCACATGCAGTCTGGACCTTTAATTTCAGCTTCTCAAGTTTCCTTTCCCATCCTGCCTGCACATGGTTGGTCCTTTACCCCAGGGACCTCTCCACAAGCATGCACGGCTGCTGCTAAGAATTCCCAAGTACATCCCTGCCCCAGCCCTGGTCTCTCAGCGTCTTCCTACAGGGCAAGGCTTCTGACCCTGACCACCATGGGGGCCTCTGAAAAATATCTTTCTTACACTGAGAAAGGGGGCTTGCCCAAAGCTGCATACAGTAGCCTAGATATGGCCTAACAAGTGACAAGTCAAAGGAGTCAATCAATCCCCTTTTTTGCAAGTGCTGTAACTTGACTGTAGATTTTGCAACCACAACCAGAATAGTTGTTCCTCCCATTTGTTTTCCAGGCCTCATGCATTCTATACAGCTGTCTTGCCCTGTTTTATTGTTTCTGAGCTGTCTCTTCTAACTGCCATTCTGCATCCTCATGTGTGGTTTCCTTACTTCCAAGTTGTCCCCTTCCCCCTCCTCATCAGGTTGGTCAGCTGTTGGCAAAGATGCTGTTCCCCATTTGGTCAGAGTAGATCCTCCTCTCCCACAGCAATCCTTCCTCTTTAAAAAAGTTCTTGTAGTTGTAAAAGCCAGTTTTCCACCTAAAACACCAGCTCTAGCAAGGTGTCTATCCAGAAATATCAATGTATTTTCCATCTTTCCTGGTTCTCCACAGATTGCTCCCCTCCTCCTACAGGCAGGTCACTGCATCCTCCTCCCCTGCCCCAGCCCAAGCTCCAGCATTCTGCTGAAGGTCTGTGATGTACTAGGGAAGCTCCTGGAGGAGAGACTCTGCCCTGCAGAGCTACCTGCATACTCAATGGTAGCCACTACCTGCATCCTCAGCGGAGTTGGCCAATTTCTAGTTGCTTCAAGATTTACACTGTTTCCTTTACACAGATTCCTTCTCCAAAAATTACCAATACCTATCTCCTCATTAAACAGCCCTAGGAAGAATGGGGCAGATCCTGATCCAACAGAGCAATCCCCAAATGGCATTTTGGTTATAGCAGGGCTAATAAATAAATCAGGAAGGTCCCTTCCCTTCATACACTTGTCTCTTTAAGAAACTGTCGCAAACCAGTTTCTTCTCTGCACTTAGCTGTAACAGGCCCCACAGTTTGAGTTTTTCAGTCCACTAATGACTAATGGAAAGGGAAGGCCTAAAAACTCACAGGAGGTTCAGAACAGCACCATGAGTCCAGGGACACAAACAGGTCACAGGCATTCAACAGGTATACTTGTCATAGCCACTGAGAGTAATTATTACATAAAATTACTCAAGAGCATCAAGCAAAAAATAAACTTCTTATAATGTGAAATTTTTCACTCCCTGTGGTGACAGTCAGTGCTGTTTTCAGTTGGAACAGCCCTCAAGAGATGGCAAATGTATACATGCACTCTTAGTCACTTCAAAATGCTGGCAGTTGTTTGTTTGCCAAATCCTACTGGAAGGCATTTTTCATATATTGACTCTAATAGTCACTCTCTCAATTATCTTAGACACAAACTGTTATTATATATCAATGTTAATATAATTATGTTAGCTATCAAAAGGGGTTTTTTTAGAAACAGCTTCCTGCAAAATATTTCAAATTGAAGTTGAATAAGCCCTTCTCAGCAGAAAAGTGTTCTACTGGGACTCTAAAAAGCAACTCTGAATTCAATTCCTCTCATAACAAACTGATGTTCTCTGCTCCCTGACTTTGCTCAGTTCACTTGCAGACATTCTGATTATTGTCACTCCTGCATTTTTCTCAAGCCCTACTGAAGACCATTCAAAATATCAATACTGGGCAGAACTTGTAGCAGAAAAATTGATGGCATTTTGCAGTTGTCAGTGAAATAGAAAATAAGTTGAAGCCTTACTTCAAAGGGGTTTATTTTCTAGGTAAATCTTTTGGTTGATAAATCTTGTTGAACAGTCTCTAGATGATGCAAAGTAGAGGTTCTCTCTGAGGTGCCCTCGGGATTCCCTGGGAAGTTGGAAAGCCAGGCTAGGGGTGAATAAATGTGCTCAGTGGGACTTAAGTTCTTGAATTACTCCTTGAGTTTTTCTGCTCAAAAATGCCAAGGTAAAACTGAGCTTATATGGCTTTGATATTAAATCAGACCCTAGAAGTCTTCAAAGCCAGAACTGAATTAATTAAAATTATTTGTGATTATTTTGAGAACTTTACTTTATATGTGGCCTAAGATAACATCCTTTGAGAGAAGGGGGGATTCTGCTGTAAGTGAGCAGAATAATAAAAGGCATCTGAAGAGTCCTGCCAGCATACTGAGGGATGAGAGCTTTTCCCTTTACTTGGCACTGACTTTTCCTCTCCAGCAGGAGCTGATCTCTCCTGCGCTGCACAGTAACACTAAAAAAAAAAAAAAACACAGAAAACTTCTCCAAAGTCCCAGGTATTCATTATACCAATAACATTCTGAAAAGTGTAAAAAAGTAATTAGAATGCAGGAAGTCTCCCTTAAATTGTAAGTATTATTTCTGTTCTTAAATATTGAGTTCCTGCTGTTCTCTCAACAGCAGAAAACAAGCTGGCAGTTTACAAGAGCAGGAACCAATCTGAATAAACATGGGTGGGCGTCAAACAAATCTATTTACCAACTAATAGCTGATTCTCTAGAAAGTGAAAATTTGGTACTTCCAGTAATCACATTAGGGTTTTTTTTTCCTAGTACTAAACTAATATTTACAGCTGACTCCACCAAACACTTACATAATAAAATATGTCAATCCATTTTATTAGATATGTAAAGCACTTAATTTTATGCTGGATGCAAAGGCAAATGTAAAGATTTTGAAACAGTGAGTTTTTAAATATTTACTCTGAAACAAAGACTAGTACAAAGAAGCTGTGAACACATAATTAAAATCAAAGCAACAGTAAGCTATCCTACTAGTCTGGAAATTAACTTCCCTCCCATCAAACACCATCACTCATTTTAAAAAGTGAAAAAAACATAGGAATTAATGTATTTTAAAAAATCTCAAAAAAAGAAAACCAGTAATACATTCTGTTCTTTAAATTTATACACTCAGCTCAGCTTTGTAGCTGTAGAGTAGTGTATGAATACAAATCAGCTTTGCCCATTTCACTCGGGTACTTGTGGAAATGCTTTCAAAAGATGTGAGACAATGATACACGTATTTGAAGATGTGTACCAGACTACAGATAAGAGACTCAGGAAAACCTGACCTTCTAGGACCAGAATTCCTAAAACATTTTCCCAATTTAATAGAAAATAAAGAAAAAAAAAAGTGAGTTGATATCAGTCAGTTTCAGAACCACATAAGGATGCTAATTTGAACTCGACATGCTGCAGTCCAAGAAAATGAGTTCCATTGGAAGGCAAGTTATGAGTTGAATCTCTTCCTCATAACTGCTCGTATGTGCTGGGACTCTCATCATATACTTGTGCAACCACTGTGTGCAGGTGTTGCTTTACTACCATGGTGCTATGCAAGAGTAATAAACACATCTGCTAGAATCTCTTAATTATAGATGACAAACTATAAATCACCAGCTTGTTACAGCATCAGAAGGCTCAAGATGTGATCCATCATGTCTACATCCCAAGAAATAAATTAACCTCTCTGCTTTGTTTCGTAGACAAAATAGATTTATTATGTTTATTTATGAGCATGATACTACTGCAAGAAACAATTGGGGCCATGCTTGTCTTGAATATTGCTTTTTTCCATTGCCTGGACTACTTTGCACTGGTACTATTTGATATCCCCTCCCACGTAAGCATAAAACAATGCAAGGTGCAAGGCAGTGGATAAGCAAGTACTGTATCTTAAGACACATGAATCCTATAGGATATTCAGCCTCATGAAGACGAGTCCTACTCATTAACTTCCATTAACTACACAAAAAAAATCAACTAAAATATAATCCATGCAAATAAATAATTAAACTTTCCCAGAGAAAGCACCAAGTACACATCTAGGTGTATAAGCATCTCCATATATTCACAAATGTATTTTGTCCAAGTGACTACTATTGCAATTCAGGCAACTGGTTTTTCAGATGTTTGCTCTTGGATATTACAAACAAGCCTGAAACATATTTGGAAATTTATCTGCTGTAAATGAACAGTGACAATCTCTCCTCAATACCAATAAGAAGAAAACCACTTTGACAAGTGGAAGGGAGAAATATTGACAGCTGAAATCAGTTTAAATCCTGGCATACTGGACAAGGACACTCACAATTATTATATTTTACTACTCTCTAAGTGCACCCATGTTGTTTTCCATTATAATGGTAATAAAAGACAGGTCTGCAGGCAGGAACTTTTTAAAGGAAGGAAAAACTGGCTCTGCTACAGGAACACTATGTCAAGAGGAACAGCAGTGAACACAAGTCCTTTGCGTGTCATAGGGTACAATAATCACAGCAGAACTAAATTACTCTTCAGAAACACCTCCTTGACCATTATTACTGTGATCGCCAACATGAAGCTATATACTATTTGGTGATACAAACAGAGACCTTTATAGACCATCTGGGAAGAAAAAGCCCAAATTCTAGAGTAAATCTGTGCAAATTAAATAGGCAACTAAAATGCTTTGGTTTTTTCTTTTAAGAAAAACATTTAGTATTGTTGGGGAAAATCTTTAATTGCAACAAGTACAGTAATTTCACGATTATAAGCCACACCATTTTGACTAAAATTTTGGTCCGAACCCAAAGTGCGGCTTATAATCAGGTGCGGCTTATATACAGACAAAGAACAAAAAGTTGCTGTTTTAGTTCGGAGGACAGGTGTCTGCTGAGAAAGGCAGAAGCCTCTCTTTGAAATGGAGAATGTAAAACCCCTCCCTTCAAATTATTATAATTTTGAAATCAAGGGGCTTTCAGGCAAAAATACGGGAATTATGAATAACAGCTCTTTTCTAGGGAAATTAAAATAGAAATACAGTACTACAAAGAAACAAACTCCAAACCCTGACAAAGTCAGAGTACAGTCTGACACCCCGTCAGGCAGGGTGTTGGCAGCAGTCCCCTTGCAGTGACAGATGTGGTTCAGTTGAAGCAGTGCTCCTGTAGAAGGTATAGTTTCCCCCCAGAGGTCCAGTGGTGATGTGGAGAAATCCAGTTTTCCTCTGGAGTCCAGTGAAGAAAGGGGCTCCCTTAGGGTCCCAAAAACTCTGTTTTTATCTTGGTAAGAAATGTTGGACTCTTCCCCCTGGCTGGAGCAACTTCCAATGGGATGCAGTAATTTTATCAGTCACACAGTGGGACTCAATGGGCCATTAGCAGAAAATGACTCCCTGGAGGAAGGATGAGTTGTGAAAAGATAAAGAACTATGCCTTGCCTGGTTTCAATGGATGGACCATTGAGCATCTGCTGCAGAGATAAGGATCACTGCCCCCACCCTCAACGGATGGTGATAGAATAGATACCTTTTATCACACTCTGTATTGTAACGTGCGGCTTATAATCAGGTGCAGCTTATGTATGGACAAAGAATGAAAAGTTGCTGGCATCTGGAAGTGTGACTTATACTCAGTGCGGCTTATAATCGTGAAATTACTGTAGTCTTTAAGTCTAACAAATGTCTCCAGCGTTAAGTGATAGTGCTTTGTCCTGCATTAATAGGTGCAAGTGGCTACCTTAGCCTTTAAGACTGCAGCCTGAGAAATGCTGCCAAGAAGGCATATCTCGGCCAGACCACATCTCTGGGATGCACCCAAGGAGAATAAACATTTTTTAGAAGCCTACAACTGAAAAGGAGTAATTTGAAGAATGGTGTATTTGCCAAACAACCACCAGAGACCCTCAGGAAACCCCTACTCTGATGTAAATAAGTTTTGAGAAGTGCTTCAAAAATACAAAAAAAAATTTGCAGGAACGTTTAGCATATATGCATGAGTTTGGGGAAATATCAAGAACACAAATCACTTATATAGATTTATGTATAAGTTACACAGAATTAAATTGTCTGTTAGGTAGCTGCTCCATGTGAGTTAAGAGCAGATACTCCCCTCACACCCAGTGTTGAAAATAAAAGTGATGCCGCTCTCCAATAATGAAGTTACAGTGTTAGGGAGTCTCATTCCCAAGTTCTGGTATGAAGAGTATGTTTTGTCTCTCTTTTTTCAGAAGATTTTAATTCCCAGTTATGTGTAGTGTCATTCCCAATAGCACAGAGTTGTGGGCTTATGATAAACCAAAAAGCCCTACAAACAGAAGTATAGAGATATTCTAGTACTCCAGCATTCTGACCAAAAGACTCCTGCTGCTTGACAGAATAATACAAGTATTACATATTTGGACAAAGCTGCCACAGCATGAGACTACTGCGAAAAGCAAACAGCAATAACACAACAGCTGCTTAAAAAACTACCAACAACAAAAAAAAAAAAACCTTTATAACCTATAAAATTATATACATTTTCTCAAGATACCTAATATAATTATAGGTAGCAGAGTATTCTCACTGAAAAGGATCAGTAGGATTATGCAATTTAGGAAATTAATCCTCCATAAGGTTTCAGTAAGGAGTTTTGGTTTCCCATAAATCTTGTGAAGAAATAACCTGATTTAAATGAGTTTATAACCACAACTAATTAAGTTATAAGGTATAAATTAAGCTTTACTGCTTAATAGATTAGATATTTCCAATACAAGGCCCAGGTCACTGCTTTCTTAAATCTAAGGTCAATGAAAAAAAAACAAAATCCATTAAAACAGTACTTGCACTTATCTTTCTTCCGCATCTCTCAGAGAACTAGAGGCTACTAGCTAACTCAAAGAATAAATACCCAGTTGCACCTGGCCTGCATTCCCAATCAAGGTTTGCCCCGTCCTGTAAGAGGCAGCAGCTGACTCCGTCTGTTCCTTATACACGTTCTGCGAGTTTTGAGATGAGTGCTACAGAAGAGACAAACACCATTGTGCTGATCCTTGTACTAAGGCCAAGGAGATTGGAATGGATACAGGGCTTAATGCAATTGCAAAAGGCATCAACAGCTTATCCACTGCATTAAACTCATGTAAACAGCCAGTGTACTAAAGGCTGTTTTAACTTTCCTCAAATTCTTTGCACAATTGATCCACAGTCATCTGAGTGCTCATTGAAGCTTAGCATCCTACCTTTTTCCATTGATTGCAGATGGCCTGTTTGATTCTCTAGTATGTGTTACTGTGAACATCATGCTCAGTAGAAAAGGCTGTTTGCTGGCAGTGCCTAGCTATCCTAGAAACTGTAATACAATCACACAGGGTATGCTGGTTCTGAATTTTCTTTCAAACCCTGGGGGACTATATAAAATAAGAGTTTAAACTGAGCCCATGGCAGGCATCTGTGAGATAGCAGGAGAGCTTGAAAAATTGTATGAAACAAAAATGATGAACTTATTACAATTAAATACCAAACTTGGAAATAATTGTCAAATCAGCTAGAAAACCTGATAAAGAAGCCATGAATAAAAAGGCCAAAGAGATAATTTCTCCAAACAGTAGTAAGCCAGAGGCAGAGAACGGTCATTGCAGAGAAGTATGTCTGCCATCACCACCAATGCCTGTGCTTCATTTACTAGTTTCAAACACTTTAGCAAAATCCTTTTTTCCTTAGAAGGCAGGAAAAACAGTAGGTGTAAGTTAGCAATTCACCTCCTGATGAGGAGCATATCCAGGTAGATAAAAGCCAAAAAGTCCTTTGAATTTGTATTTAATTGCAATATTTAATTGCAATTAACATGGCTGTGTGATTCTGTTAGTGGTGATCAGGGGAAGAAACAAGGTAAACATCAGATCTGTATGTACTAAAAAAATTTAAAACATTTGGACCATGTCCAAAAGAGAAAAAATTACTTTTAAAAAAAAAAAAAAACAACCTTTGTAAACTAAAGCACCAGTTTCAACATATATTTTAATACCCCTTCCAATGACATTACTTCCCCCAAATCAGTAAGCAAGTAAGCAGCTGTGTAGCCTTTGGACTTTTTGTTTAAACAAAAAAGATTCAGTAACCATTAATTCCTCTTAAATAGGAAGTGTCAGGAAACATTTTCTTTATAAATAAGTCTAAGCAAAGAGTGGCCAGAATTCACTGCAGTCAATGTTGTTCCTGGAACTATTTGAACTCAAATTACTTAAGGTAAAATCTGCAAGTTACTTCAAATAAATAGACACAGCACCTAGAATGACACTAATAACAAGAAAATTTTAAAAAGCATGGTCTAAAAAATTGATTCGGAGGGGTTTGGGGTAGTTTGAAAGGGTATTGTTATCTGGTATCTTCCCAACCAACTGCAGTGATCTGCAGAAGAAGAAATCCAAGTGAAAATGTTTCATTTATTTCTTGACTAGAAAATGCACAGTTGCCTTGAGCTTGTGCAAAAATGTTTTCAAAGAAAACCCTAATAAAGTGGAATATACATTAGTCGTTCTTATTTCTAGCAGAACAACATGAAATTCTGAGTTTAATTAAGCTTTAAAACACGCTTTAAAACAATTTACCCGTCTTTCTCATGCTTCCTTCCTCCACTTCTCACAGCTTGTTTTGTAAGGCTAAGAAAATCCTACCCTCAGAGAAGACAGAAAACTTGTAAATTATTGCTAACCTGTAAGTGAGGCTATCTACAACTGCTTTCAAAAGATGCTAAGTAATGTGTTTTTCTCTTCTTTTTGCAAGGAAGATTTCCATTTCATTATTTATTCCTAATGATACACTATGAAGATGCCAGACTGCATCTATAACACCTTCCTGGAACCACTGAGCACAAAGATTTAGGTTCCCAGCAAGCCCTTCAGAGAAGAACATGCATATAACTTCAGAAAATGAGTAGTGCACTAACACTTCAACAATAGCCTGTGTGCTTAGACATGGTGGGCACATGTTGTAAAATCAGATCAGATCATTTAAAAGTAGTAAACTCTTCATGTGTATATGCATATAAGCATCCTCACAGGGCAAATACAACAAAAAATTCACTGCAGTAGTGATACATTTATGGTACTTATTTAGATCAGGCAACTTCAGAAGATTTCAATTCCACAGAAATTCAGTTTCCTGTTCACTTTCCTAAATTAAAGTATTTTTGGAATTCTTTTTTCCTCCAGAAACAGAATTAAATTCACTAACTCATTCTTCTTGAAACTGCAGACATTGGGCACATTTGCATTTCAACCTTGCTCTACTTGCATATGGCACACAATTATCTACTACAATGAGAATGACAGAACACAAGCACAATATTCTACTGTTATTATTCAGTGCAAACACTGAATAATACATTGTTTCACTGTTCATCCACTGTAATGATGTTTTTGAGGATGTTTATTCTTGTCTCTTTTCATCCATTCTGTGGTGTATGTATTGGTATCAGAGGGCTTACAGGGGAGGCTTTAAATGTCTGAGGAAATCAGGTCAGTGTCTTTCTCCTCAGAGAAGCCCTGAAATCAGAGATGTTGGGAGGTATTGCTTGAGAGACTCAAAAAGAAACCTGCAACAGAAGGCACAGTGATAGTAGATCCTCTACAGACAGCTCCTTGACAACAGAACAAGCTATTAAATGAATAGAAACCAAATTCAGCTTTAGAAGTCCTACAGTGAAAATGGCTAGCGGGAGGGAGAATATTCTGTCAAATAATCATTACAGGCTTGCTCTAGCCTTCTGCTCTCCCTAAAGCTCATTCTTTTAGCCACTCTCAAGGGAGAAAAATAGAAGGAAAAAAGACTTCTCAAAGACAGCCTGCTGAAAAAGACTTGGACTATAGTCAAACAATTCACTCCATGACCACAACCCTAATGTCTTTAAACACACATCATCCCATTTTCAATTTCTTATTACCAGAAATTATTACTTTTGGAATAAATGTTGTGTGTGCAACAATACAAATTCTGCCTTTGGCTGATGCATTCTAAGGCATTAGACTTGTGCCTTAATATCATGGCACAGCTTTATTAAAATGGTAACTTAGCTCAAGGAGTGCATTACAATTTAACATGTATTATAGTAAAAGTTGAATTAACAAGCAATATTAGTACAGGGTACATCAGTACTCCATGATAAAATATTGTGATGCACAAACAAGACACTACTAATAAAACCAGGAAGTCTAGATATCGGATAAAGGGGTTTTGCCTTAAGCTGTTTAATAAAATGCAAAACCCACGCCACAGTCTAGCTCAAGTTTACATAAGCTGATGGAAAAAAACCCAAACAAACCAAACAGGAAAGGAATAAAATCAAGCAGTAGCAATACAATTTATGAAGGGAAATGAGGAGAAAATATTTACAGGCTCTAAGTATTATAGGCTCTAAAATAAAAATTTGTGGGCTCTATGATCAGGCCAGACTCAGACTAAAATTCAGCCCAAAGCAAGGTCTTGTAGGCAAGTACTGCACTTCCGCTTTTGGTGAGAACAGCTGAGAGTTTCACCTAAAACTTTAAAAGTTGCAATTCTGCAGTCCTTTTCCACCCCAGAAGGCAGTTCTGCCACACAGTCAAAGAATTTTGAGACCTATCTGTGTATCTGCTTACACAACCCTTTCACTCCAATGGTTCTCCAGCATCTGAGCAGCACTTGAGGACTCTAAACCCAGTAGAAATGCTGCCACCACAGTGACTACTTAACAAGGGCTGCAGGAGGTAAAAATTTAAGATATGCAAGGCCATCAATTGATTGTTTTACATTTAACTCCATAGGCCATTGTAGCTGCATGCTGAGTCACAGCAGTTACTTTCCAAGCAAGTACTTCCTTAACTGAACATTCCTATGCTTCCAAAAGTAATAATCTTTTCTTTTAAAAATCTTGTAAAAGAAAAACTGGTTACTTCTTTCAAAAACTACTTCCAGCTGTGAGGATGTGTCATGAATTATAAATTCACTAGGGTAGCTATAGCACACAAACCAGCCCATGTATATTCTCTCCATTCTTGTTTGAAAATTTATTACCAGCTTCTCAGTAGGTATCTTCCAACTTACTACTTGTTCTCCTGTTTCCCATAACTAAACTAAATTCACAAGACCGATATTCTGTGCTATGAAAAAACTTTACCTTGCATATAAGTCAAAGTAGAGTCCTCTCTTTGCAGCTCTGTAAGGGCCCTTGCATTGGGCCAGAATTTTTCTGATTCCTTTTAACTAAGCTAAAGTGTAATATTCCATTCCAATGATAAAAAGTAGTAGATCAATATAGACCAAGCGCTCATCAAAAAAACCCCACACTATGGAAGTTATTATTTTGACACTAATTTTTTTAATCCAACCTTGATAGTTTTGGAAATATCTCCCCAAAACATTCCACAACTAACCTGTCATGAAAGCCTGTGAGAAATTTGCATGTTGTGACTTTGGAATTAACATTTCCACCACCTCTACATCTGCAGTATCCTGGCATGCACAACTTGTCACTCAGAATGACTTCACTTCTAATTAATTTTACTCTGACACAAAGCAAGCCAAGCTAACAGAAATTCAACTGGTCAAGTTCACAGAAGAAAAATACGTACATTTCTAAACAGCCACCATATTACTGGGCTTGTAGAATATTTGAGTTTTAGAAATTTCAAATGAACTCTTTTAACATGGGCTTCCACCTAATTCATAAAATACAATGTTTCTACAAAATAGATGTTTCAAGGAATTAAACCGGGGAATTTTGTCAGAGAGGGATTTCGAAAGTTCTGTCGCATCCTAACGCTGAAAAATGTGGATATTGTCCTCTCATTATCCATTCAGGGGCTGGAAGGGGCTTCCTCTGGCCATCAGAGGTGTGATTAAAAGAAGGTTGTAGGGAGCACAGCAAACAGGAGCAGGCAAACAGAGACGTGGCACGTCTCTGAGAGCATGGCATGCTAGCTCCTGCAGGCAG
Organism: Catharus ustulatus; assembly: GCF_009819885.2. NCBI lineage: Eukaryota > Metazoa > Chordata > Aves > Passeriformes > Turdidae > Catharus > Catharus ustulatus. Next base: position 100,973,387 of record NC_046221.1, on the reverse strand, counting down.
GGTTGCAGTCATCCTCCTGCTAGTGGGGTTTCTATTTCGTGTTGGAGTTTTGTTTGCTTTGGGGGTTTTCTTTTCAGCAATGGTCTCCAAGCGATCAAAAGCTATAGCTAGTGAAAGTGTACTAACGCAAACAGAACCCCTCCAGGACTCATTTGTTGGTACCCCTTCATGTGAAGAGTGTTTGAGCCTGTCAGTATTACCACAGGACAGTACAAAACTGTTTGCCTGTGGTGCAAACAGGTGAATGATCTCCTCTGTCAGGTGCCCAAAGCTTAAGGAGAAAGCAGAAAGACTAAGGGGTATTAGGGAAAGTTAAAGGGAAATAGGCTAGTGGAGTTTCACCCTTCCGTCCCTGAGAGAAGCCCTCCAGGAGTCAGAGGACTCCCGTGCCTCCTACCATCAGGCAGGAGGAGGAGACCTAGTAGATGAAGGGGAGTAGAAATGGGTCCCTACTCAGGGAAGTAATAAAAGTTCCTCCCGACCCCCATCACCTACCCAGGTGCCACTTCAGAATAGGTATGAGACCCTGGATTCAGAGGGTCAGCCAGATGACATGGAAGAAAATAATCTGCCTGGAGACCCTCCCAATTACACTTCTTCTGTCAGACGGATCAGTACCTCTAGCATTAAAAAGAAAAGAGTAGTCAGTGGGTGACTCATGAGGGGAACAGAGGGGCCCATATGCCAACCAGACCCATCCCACAGAGAGGTTTGCTGCTTCCCTGGGGCTCAGGTATGGGGTATCACTGAGAGACTCCCTGGGCTGACTCAGCCCTCGGACTATTACCCACTGCTGATACTCCAGGCTGGCAATGATGAGATTGAGAAGAGGAGCACCAGGGCAATTAAAAGGGACTTCAGGGCTCTGTGTCGAGTGGTTAATGGGGCAGGAGCACAGGTTGTGTTCTGCTCAGCCCTTTCAGTGGCAGGGAGAAATGATGAAAGGAACAAGACAACCCACATTATCATCAAGTAGCTTAAGGGCTGGTGCCATCAGCAGACTATTGGGTTCTTTGATCATGGGACCACTTTTACAGCACCTGGCCTGGTGAAGTCAGATGGGCTTCATCTATCTATCAAGGGCAAAAGGATTCTAGCCTATGAATTGGTGGGATGGATTGAGAGGGATTTAAACTAGGTTCTAAAGGGGAGGGAGATGCAAATAGGTTCTCCAGAAAACAAGCACAAAGGTGGCAGGCCACACTCAGGGTGCAATCAGCAGCCTAGTTGAAGTGCATGTACATTTATGCATGCAGCATGGGTAACAAAGAAAAGGAGCTGGAAGCCATGGTACAGCATGGTGATAGGGCAGAGGGGACAGAAAGAGTGACAAAGACAGAATAAGGAAAATATCACCACCTTGTGGATCCAAACAATGCTCAGTTGATCATCTCCAGATGGTCTTCTTGGTGGTGAAGGTCTTCCTCAAAAGCACAGAATCCAATGGGTTAATATAGCCAGGCCAGGTAGGAAAATCCAGGCACCTCCCTGGGCAGGGGAAGTTTGCCATTGTCTCTTATAACAGACTCTGGGCTTGTTGCATCAGGTGCAGTCCTGTGGGGCCAGACTTCAGGAATGACTGGGGAGTGCTTTGGGAGACCTTTGATGGATCATGATACTCCCTCAGCAAAGCCATCGACAGTATCTCCCACAGCACACTCCTGGAAAAGCTGGCAGCCTGTGGCTTGGACAGGAGCACTCTTTGCTGGGTTAAGAACTGGCTAGATGGCCAGGTCCAGAGAGTGGTGAATGGTGCTGCATCCAGCTGGGGATCAGTCACCAGTGGTGTCCCTCAGGGGTCTGTGCTGGGGCCAGTCCTGTTCAATATCTTCCCTGGTGATCTGGATGAGATTATTGACTCCACCATCAGTAAATTTGTAGATGACACCAAGCTGGGAACATGTGTTATTCTGTTGGAGGGTAGAAGGGCTCTGCAGAGGGACCTGGACAAGCTGGATCAATGGGCTGAGTCCAACAATGTGAAATTTAACAAGTCCAAGTGCCGAGTCCTGCATTTTGACCACAATAACCCCCTGCAGTGTTATAGGCTGGGGACAGTGTTTCTGGACAGTGCCCAGGCAGAAAGGGACCTGGGGGTGCTGGTCAGCAGCCAGCTGAACATGAGCCAGCAGTGTGCCCTGGTGGCCAAGAAGGCCAATGGCCCCTGGCCTGTGTCAGGAATAGTGTGGCCAGCAGGAGCAGGGAGGTCATTCTTCCCCTCTGCTCAGCACTGGTGAGGCCACACCGTGAGTGCTGTGTCCAGTTCTGGCCCCTCAGTTTAGCAAGGATGTCAAGATGCTGGAGCACGTCCAGAGGAGGCAACGAGGCTGGGGAGGGGCTGGGAACACAAACCCTGTGAGGAAGGGCTGAGGGAACTGGGCTTGTTTAGCCTGGAGAAAAGGAGACTCAGGGGTGACCTTATCACTCTCTACAACTCCCTGAAAGGTGCTCATAGCCAGGTGGGGGTTGGTCTTTTCTCGCAGGCAACCACTGACAATGAGAGGACAGAGCCTTAAGCTGCACCAGGGGAAATTTAGATTAGACATCAGGAAAAATTTATTCACTGAAAGAGTGATTGAGCACTGCCTGCCCAGGAAGGGAGGGAGTAGAATCACCATCCCTGGATATGTTTTTAAAAAAAACAGACACAGCACTCAGTGCCACAGTTTAGTTGAAGAGGAGGTGTTAGATCATAGTTTGGATTTGATGAGCTCAAAGATCTTTTGCAACCTAGTTCATTCTGTGATTCTGTTACCACCAAGGGAAAGACAAAGCTTGTCATGCTCTCATTATAAAGCATGAGCTATTACAATCAAAGTAACAAATAGTTAAATGGCACCTACAGTACATTGCTTTGAACAAAACTTTATATAAAACAGGAAGTCTGTAAGAAAGCCTAGTTCTGCTAATGTTCTCATTTAAAAATCAAAATTCTTTCCACTTTGCTCAGAGTTAAGTTTAGTATTTTCTTGAGGAGATTTGGTATTTATTTCCCACTCCAACTTTGTTAATGAACCATATCTAATAAAGTAAACAACTGTAGCTTCTATGTTATCAGCTGTGACTGGACCCTGTTGTTTACAGAATCTAATTCAGTATTGTAAATACCATGTCCCTGCAGAGCCTGGTTGCAGTATAGCTTTTTTTTTTTTTAATCCCAGGTAAGTATTATTTGTGAGATTTCACATCAGCTCTTCTGTAAACTGAAAAATCATCCTTCAAGTGAGATCAAATATGTTGTATTAGCAACTGAGTAAAAGAGCAAGAATGTGGAAGCAGCAGCTCTCCCCACAGGAGACACTTCGAAATGTGCTATAACCACAAATTAGAAAAAGTAATAAACACCAAATTAGAAAGGGCAGCAGTGTTTCTATTGAAGTGTTTTAATTGGGAGGGAGAGGATATTGGGAAACAGAAATGGTTTCAAAACTCGAAGTTTTAATTTAGTCTGTAGCTCAGAAATAGAAGTGATATAAGTGGCTTATACCTCAAAAGTTTACTTGAAATTTCAGGAGGCATTTTTGTGTTGCCTCTGTGAGGCACCAAGTCAATATCAGGCTAAAAGAGCACAAATTTTCTATTTTTGAGTGAGAATAGGAAGTCTTCTTATTTTCCCTAGGCAAGCAAGGGATACAAAGACCAAGACCCCTGTTACACTCACAAAGTACCTCTCACTTCTTTTCTACTCAACCAACAATAAAAATTACATAAAAGATAGTAATTGTAGCAAATAGTCCTCAAACTCTTGATCTTTAAAATGTCTCTGTACCATAAGAAAAGAAGATTTGAAATCATGTTGCAAATTTTCAAGTCCTCCAAGTGAGATTCAGGAACTACAAACGAATAAACCTGACAATCACAATTCTTCAGAACAATTGTAAGTGGGCATGACCCACCAAAGAAGAATCAGGAAAGCTTTTGTCAAGGGGAGTCACATCTCCCAGTTTTCTACATCTTAGGAAAGAACCAAGAAGCAGGACAAAGAAGATCCAGCTGATAACCGTCTATTTATATTGCTGAAGGCCCTTCAAAAGAATTTGTAAGGAGAACAACCAACCATGAGAGGAATTTCACATGGTTTAAATAAAGGTGGCAATCATAAATAATGAAATGTTAAAAGACAAAATAGCAGCCATTTGTTTGCCTACTCTAATCCCTCAGTGGAGGGAAGAACCTTGCAGTCCCATATATTCATAATTAATCTAAGAAAAATGGAGAGCCTAGGACAAGCATACACAACTTGGCTATGCCCCATTTTTGTCAAATTTAGTCCAGCTATTTATAAACATTTGAATTCTGAACACAGACAAGCAGGTGTTTGAAGGACTCATCCAACAAATCGTGAAGATCATAGCTGTAATTTCAGTCTGTAGGAGAATTTAGCACATGTAACATCAGTATTTTTGTGCAGTATAGGACTCAAGAATACGGTAGTCTAGCACTTCATTTCCCTGACATACTGAGACTATATTATCAGCATAATCTACATTGCCCTAAGTAATGATGTATCAGTGCCACCTGAAAACATTTATGCCCAAGTTACTCTATTTTTAGTATAAATTAAGAATTATTGAAGGAAAAGGTCATGACACCTAAATGATGCCCCTGCTCAGAAATCAAAACTTCTAGAATAAGCACAGCATTTTTTGAGACTAAAATCCTGGTTTGCACTGGAAGATTTTGAGTCCCAAATTACAACAGCTTTAGTTTGCTTGTCCTGTTATAGACAAACTTCAAGCAGACCTTCACTTCTTGATCATACTTAGCAAGAACTTCTGTTTGTTAAGCATCAAAGCTTCTGTCAGTCTTGGTTGTATGAGCAAGGGAATACTATCAGAAATTGAAAGAACTGCAAAAAAGAAAAAGTAGCTCCTACTAAAAACACTAAAGAAACTCCATTTGCATATAAATAAGATAATGCAGGAACACATATCAATATTGAGATCAAAATTCTAATTCTGCAGCAGAAATATTCTGCTGAAACAATAAGATCTGACAGGAAAGGTCAGAGAGTTAATGAAATAATAGAGCCTCAGGATGCAAATAATAAATAATACACAGTTTTATACATTATTATGCAGCTTTGTACAATAAGGCACTTCATAGAAGAATCGATCATGACACTACATGAGAAAGTCAAAAGCCATCAATCTGGCATCAAAATGAGAGATTATGATTTATTTGGAGAATATTCAAATATGAGCCACATAAGTGTGCTGGGAAATGTAGTATAAAATATCCCCCAGCTAAAGTATAAATGTTAAGGTGAAAGTCATGGAAGTCATTCTGAAAAGGTATTGCCATAAAGATGAAGATTGGCACAACCACTTTTAATCACTGCAGCTCCTTTTAATGTATTTGCATTCTAGAAGGCTCTGCACAAAATACTGGACTAAAATATGTACCTCTTATCAATAAGCATTTCCACAAGTTCACTCTTTTTCCTCAAATATTGTAACACAGGAATGACAAACAGAAAAAGACATCTGTCACTTGCCTGTCAACATACCACTCCTGCAATTACGTTCTAAAACCACAAGGTATTAAGCATTATGAGAATCTACCTCAATACAAAGATTTTATTCCCTGCCCATGCTAAAATATTTATTTTAATTGGAGAGAACTGTTGGCAATGCAAATAGAAGGTCACAAATACAAGCTAAGAAAAGATTAGTTGCACTCATGTCATGTACATTGTACAAGACATCAATATCTTATTTTTCCTCGTCCAAGTCAGACTCCTTAGAATCTATTTATCTTAACAAGGCAGATTTTAACAGATGAACAGGTTTAATTAAGCTGATCTACTTACATTGAAGTATTTTTTCATTCTGAGCACCCATGTTTTTAAAGTGTCAAGAAGTATCTGCATGACAATGGCTTTTTATTTTTGGATGGGCAAAGGAGCAATTATGTTTGTCATTTTATTGTAAATCAGTACCGTGCAAAACCAAAAAGGCAGGGTTGAAAAATGTTAAATTAAACTGTAATATAAAATTCTGTCTTGAAATTTCAGAAAACAGAAAATTTTAAGAAGTGACAACCACCAACCACTCCCAGCTACTCCCTTATAAAGCTATATATTTGAAAGATTTAGGATAACTGAAGTATTTTCTGTGAGGGCACCATAGCATTTTGAAGGCATCAGCATCAGAAGCACAGTGACACAGGAAAAGTTAAAAGTTAGCTCACAACAGAACCCAGCCTCTCGACAGAGTGACTACATATAGGCAGTTATCACAGCCTTGAACCAGTTGCCTTCTAGAACCATGCACAACTGCTTTCTTAGGAATTAACTTCAGATCAGCTTTTATAAAATAATTTGCAGTCACCTCCAGCTTCATCATTCCTCTTAAAGGGGTGGTTCCCTCCCGTGGATCCCAGACCAGAGATATACCTCAGGAAGCAGCAAAATAATTATCTGCACTTGACATGTGAGATAACAGCATATTCACTATGCTTTTAGAAGTAAACATTACTAAACACAGCCACCCAAGTAAATAAAGCCTTCCAGAAAGTGGAAATGAGATATTATTAGTGTAAAATGAGGCAGTTCCTCTTTTCCTCTCTAGATTTTGCCAGGTAGGGAAAAGACAACAAAGTACACTGAGAAAGATGCACTATGCCATCACATTCCAAAACTTGATGACTGTGTAAGAGACTTACATTATTAGATTATCTCCTTTAGAGCAGTAATTTTTGGCTGACAGATGACTATTTTCATTGAGTCATCCCACTAACTCCGATGCTGTGTTTTGCTCTCTACAAATACACCTCTTCCCCACTGGCCAAAGGCAGCCTGTTTTGCGCTGCAGTTTTATCTTTATTCCCTGCAGTGCCTGACAATAGGATTTTGAGACAATATTGCTTAAAACGTCTCACGTAGTGCAGATAATTATGAGTTTGCACGAGTCAGTGTTGTCCATATCTATCCATTTATTCAAATGCATACCAAAACCAGTAGGGTGCACTAACAAGATCCAACTGAATGTGTAAGAATGTTATTATACCTCCCCTAGAATAAACATCTACTGCTGTGAACAATTCAAAGTCTTTAAATGCCATCAGCATGCAAGAAAATAGAAAATTACAAATCAATGTATTCTACAGATTTAAGTGTATTTTCCAGCTGCCAAAATAAATTACTCTCATATGCACAACAGAGAACATTTGAAACAAATAAAGCCATGCAAATGCCTGATTGAGTGAAGTATACATCATGCAATGACTCCCTAATACTAGAACACTGAGTGTGTAATTTTTTGGAAGCTGTGAAGCCAAACAACTATTGTAATTTAGTAATACTACTTCTTCTTCTACTACTGCTACTACTACTATTTACAATAATATTTATAATCTATTCTTTGGAGCATTTTCTGTAGCACCATAATGATTTATCATGTTTCCATCTTATCACAAATTTGCTGCTGCAATGCACATCTTGCTTTTTATTTCAGAAAATAATTTATTTCTTACTATCCACTAGAATTATCTTTAAGCTATCAGTGACCTTGCATACTACTTAAGGTTAATCTACTTACTGCAAGTTAGATCCATTATACCATATTATTGGGCTTCAACATAAACGGGACTATTGTTGTCCATCATGTATAAGAAATATTGTATTATTCTGTCATATTACAGTTGTGCATCATTTAACCTCATCACATACATATTAGACTGTCCCTTGGCTACCTTCAGATGCTGCACATCAATTTCAGAATCAGTGTAGCCTGTAGATTTTTTATTATTAGTTTTTTTTATTCTGGAAGACTAATAACTGGACTTTCTAATAACTCAGAACGCTTACAATTTTTCAGCCTTGGGGCTGCCTTTTTTTTTTAATCAAATTATTTAACATTTTATTGTGTGCTGTGCAGAGTAGTTAGAAGAATACCCAAGCTAACACTTTGCTTCCAGCTCCCAAATTGTATCAACACAGTCTATACAAACATACTAGCCCTCTGTTGCCATAGCTATACTTTTCTTTGAGCCTGCACACAGTTCTACAAATCTACACTAAGGAACCATTTTGCCAAAAGTTGCACTGCCAAACACTTAATACAAATTATGAGATTTTCCAAACGCTATAATAAAAATAATACTTGGGGATTGCTCCCCCAAAACTTTGCCTTTTTGAGATTTTTAAGTGAAGCAGAACTTTTTCTGAATCTCTCCAGCTTCATGTGGTACAGTAAACTGAGCAGTTCTAAGGGAGAACTGGACAAAAACATTGTTATGATACCAAAGACAAATACCTAAGTAATTCGCAGAACAGAAACAATGAAGAGTTTTAAAATCTATAAAAATTGTTTGTTCAGTGATTAAGATTTGCTGGCAGAAGAAACATTTCAAAGCACTCTCTTGCTTCAAATTAGCTGAGCAATTGTTCCAACGATAGTAATGAAACAATAGGAAGTGAAATACAAACCACTTTCTATGCAATCTTTAGAAGCAAAGACCAACCGCACTTGAACATTTTACAGTGGGATCACCCCAAGAAAGCTTCTTTCTATATCCTGTAAAAATTAATGCAGCAGGATATAGAAACACTGGGACTGACTCCGGTAAAATGAAAACAAGGAACCTGGAATAGAATTAACTGAGGAGATAGGAACTGCTAGAGGGTAGCTGGTTGATACTGAAAAAGCTGTTTAGAGCATGGTGCTAAGTAACACCAATGTCACAGGTTCAGTCCCCATTCAATCACTGTACAGACCATTCACTAAAGAGCTGGACTCGATGATCCATGTGAGCCACAACTCAGAATATCCTGTGAAATCTGTGAAAACCATTATTCAAGACAAAAGCAGAATCCCCAGGGTCAACAGTAAGTGTGAACTAGAACTGCACACTCAGTAACTGGCTCTTCAATGAGTGACTCTAGGGCAGGGATAACCAAGCACACATCATCAAATAATCCTGACCTACAAACTAAAGATTGTTCATCAGTGCAACTCTATGGGGAGAGCAGTTATGTAACCACATGGGGAGAGCAGATACCCGGAAAGGACATTTGCCTGACTACCCCTGGGTTTACTGCTGCAGTTTCAGGATACATTGACTGGAAAAAGGAAAATGTTAAAGGACATGAACCCTTCGCTTTGCTCAGCTAAGCCAGCAAAATTGGAGCAGCAGTTCAGCTACTTTTAGAAATCCTCTCAGCATTCATTTCTAATCATTAAACTTTTTTTCTGAGAAGTGAAGAAGTGTTTTTCAGAAAGACTTCATTAAATGACCCTTCTCACAATAATCTTATTGTGAACCATTACAAGGAGATGTATTTTACCATTCATTACATTACATGACTGCAGTGGTTTAAGACAAGATCAGTGCTTCTTATATAAATGCTACAAAGATAAAGAAATATTCCAATGAATACAAGGATACACCTTCTCAAAAAGTCAGTGAGGGAAATGCGAACACAGAACGTAAATTACGTATTGACTGAACTTCAGACATTTCAAATGTATGCTCACATGTTTAATTATGCTTATCACTTAAGTCCTGCTGGGATCAAACCCTTTCCCACAGCTATTCTGTCAATATTCTCACTGAAAAAATCCCTAAGACCTGGGTAAAAGAAGACGGTGAATTCATTCACAAAATTCTAAATGAGATATATGCATAGATACTCAAAGAGATTTTGCAGAAAACACCTTTCAAGTCACTGGTTAAAATTCAGTCAAAGAAATTCAACATAGATTTCTTTCATTATGAGATAAGATATGCTACCTTATAAACTTCAAGGAAGCAGAATAAGATAGGCCATGTAACTGAAAAGCAGGCAACACAGGCATGAACTACTTGCATATCAAAACCTTTTTTCTCCCCACAGTTAACTGAAGAAATGTGAAAGTAATGACACTGCAGGTTTCTACTACTGTGGGGTGGAATTTCTGGATGATGATGATGATGCTAATTTGCTGCATCATCGTTGCTACCTCTAGAAGAAGCTAAGCTGAAAGGACATGACTGGGGAGCTACTTGCCTATGTCTGCAGGCACAGGGTGAAGTTGCTGATGCACCTTGCACCATTCTTGACCCACTTAGAGTATCTCTGCCTAAAAGAAGTACTTTCCACAACTTTACATTCTCTTAAAATGCAAAGTAGGAAAAGCATCACCTATATTATCAACAGGAGTTTTCTAAATCCAATGAATAAAATTAACCAATTTCAGTGTCAATTACAAAATTCCTTTTAAGCTAACTCATTAAACTCACTTATGTGCTCCCATTAAATTGCCCTTCATGTTCTTCATCCCCTAAGGGGATGAACACACACACAGAGACACACTGAAGCTCAGAGAAGTTTCTTGACTGTTACTATGCATGACCACAAAGCCCCAGTCCGACCAGGTTATATGCACCTGCCAGAAACCCTCCTACAGTGGGGTTTTCCTGGGAGTAGTGGGTCTCTGAGGGGAAGCCCTTCCCTTGGTGCTGGGATGACAGGCAAGGATACTTCTGGGACTGAGTGCCCTCAACACTCCTCTTGCGGGGGTGATTTTTCTACTGGATACCCTTAAGGGACCCTTTGGGCAAAGCAAACCCAGGCACCCCCAAGCAAGAGGGGCTTGGGGAAGGGGGGGGTGTTGTTGCTTTTGTGTACCTCCATGACAATCAGAAGGTGCCACAGAAATTGAATTGAACTTCTTCACAAAAGCACCCCCATGAATTCTCCACTCCCTATTTTATACCCTGTTCTTTTAGATGCAATAAATCTCACATGTCTGTGGGACTTCTCTTGCTACCGCTCAAAGTTATGGAGTACAATGCAAAAATGAGCATTAGAGAAAGTTTCAGGGGGGAAGTACTGATTTATGATTTATGTCCTTTAGAGAATAGATGACTAAAAAGTTCACTATGTCCCTGTTGGCAGATTGCAGCTACATATTAAATTAATGCTTCAGTTCACCTATGTTACAAATGGCTGAAATCTATTCTATAACCTGTCCAATTCTGCCAGTAGAAAAAGATGCTACCCAAGTGACATACTTGGTATAAACTTTACAAGTTTATATTACACTGCAATCTTCTGTCTCTCAGTTGCTGTAATCCACTGGGCAGCTACCACTGTTTTCATCAAGGACATCAGGAACTGCCCCCATGACTGCTTAAGATAGTTCCATGCTTGTGGGAAGAGATGAAACAAGATTTATGGTAGTCACTATGTGGCAAGACAATTTGCCTGACATTGATGAGGCTAAAAAAGATAAGGCAGCTCCCAGCAGCAAACCTGCCAAATAATTCAGCAGATAAATGAATCCTTCTATGATCCCCTCTATGAATACCACTAGGATTATGATAAGACAAAGGCAGAATCTGATGTAAGTGCGGGAAGAAACAGGTAAAGAAGCAAAAGCAGTAGAACAAAATAAGAGAAAAGAGATAAAGATTGAAGTACAAAACTTTTTCCACCTTCAGCTGCAGCCCTTATCCATGTTCTTACACACAACTGACCTGTATCTTGCGGATTCCTGCTGCAGTTTCCAACCTGCAAAGAGTAGCATATATTGGCTACGTGTACCAGACCGACACCACTTTCCCTGAATCCCTAACAGTGTCCCACAGCAAAGGAGATGGGTAGCATCAGTAACATAATTAAATCACAGAAAGACTTGTCGAAACTGCCCAGAAACTGGTCATGGGCAAACTTTCCATTCTGAGAGATATGCTGGAAATAAAAATAATTCACCTCTCCATAAGGATTACAACAGACCAATGCATTCCATGAGCCATTCAAAATGACTTTTTGCTTCTACCCAAACTCCATCACCCTTTTGGACTTGTCCCATGACAAGCTCTTTACTTTACCTTGGTCCAAGAAAGTTCACATCTAAGGCTCAGAGGCCTTAGATTTATCTCACCAATTTCCATGAGCCTTAGTGAGTTCCCTGTTACTACAGCCATTTGCTACCATCATGGGAAAGCAAGAGGTACCTGAAGGAAACCAAGGAGGGGGAAACATTTCCCCCAAGAGAGCAGAACTTTGGAACTTAAGCTCTTTAGATGAAGTCATAGACGTATGAAACACTGGTAGTGACCTATGCCTAAAAGTTATTAGGTTTTGCCTACACTATAACCCCTTCGTAACAAAGAAGGTCTTTGCTTTCTCATACCACCATCTTTAGAGGAAACAGCAGGAAATCAAAGTAGCAGGCAAGCATCTGCAAGAAAAAACATTCAATGGAAAGAGATTACAAAGATGGCCGGACTATTTTATCTTAGACCAGCTATTTAGGTGTCTTACAAAGCATCCTAACAGTAGAAAAAATGAATGTTTAAACTGCAAGTGACCTTGCACAGGTGCCAGCTGCTGCCTGAGACAGAAACAGAGTGAGCTGTCATGAGCCATTCTCCATGAGCAAGGCTTTGTGTGCACATTAGTGTATGTTACACATTACATTGAAACAAGAAAAAGGGAATGAAAAGATTAGATACTCTACACAGGACATGCCAGGAATGTCTAATGCTTGATGCTTCCATAGGACTATAAGAAAAAATAATTAAGGGAATAAACCAAGAATTATTTGCTACAATGATGTGACTTAGGCCTCCGAAAAAAAAAAAAAAAAAAAAAAAAAAAAAGTGGGGGTAGGTAAGAGACATCTTTTGACTTAAATTCGCATTGGAGTCTTGAAATAAAAACAAATTCCAAAACTCACTCCTTGGAAATGCATTCAAATTGCAGATTTAAATAGGCAGCAAATTATTTACAGATAGAAAAAGTTATGATTACCTGTTCATCAGTTTACACAAACAGATATACACATATGCTCTACCTAGGTAAGAATGTCAACACTATGAGAATGTAAATCTAATGAGAGCTTGACAAAAACTATTTTATAATTATTAATTATGGGTAAAGAAAGTTCTGTTACTCTTCTCTTTAAAACAGAATAAATTACTTTTTTGAAGAGGAATCTCAGAAAAAGGGCTAGTAGCTGCTATAAATTTGGATGGCATGCAATGCTTTCAGTTGACTAAGTCATAAATTTGAGGTAGTCTGATAAGTTTCTATAGAGATTCTGGCCAAAAAAGAGTGCCTGTTTTTATGTGACCATCCAAGTATTAGTTGGAAACAAGCCATTTGCTTAAACAGAATTTTCAACAGTCAAGACAAAATATCAACACAAATCAAAATTTTAAAGCTTCTTCTTCATACTGGATGTAATTCTGTCCAGTTTCACTGCAAGACAATTTATTTGAGCTCTCACAGACACAGGCCATTATAAAGGACATCTTTACGGAAAATCTTTACTGCAAATCCTTACTGCTGAATTAGTAGGAATAAACATAAAGAGCTGAGCAAAACCTCCAACCAAAACTCCAGTTTTAATAAATCCTGGAATAAATGTCCCATGTAACACAAATACAAATGTGCGGTCTGACTTGCAGATGGGACTCTCTTTGGATTTCAAAATTTGCAGACATTTCCTCTTTGCACTGTATTATTACAGTACACAATTTGCACAAAATTACTGCAGGTGCAAAATGAGGGACCGAGGCATAGCAGAAGAAATAAAGGAGAGCTCTGTGACAGTAAATTTACTTTCCACATGTAAGTGCACCAAGTAGCTGAAATGGAAGGCCCAGTTATGCTGTACTTGCAAACAGTGATTGTGGGGAGATGCCAGAAAAAAACCTCTGTCTCTTGAAAGTAATAAACTTTGTGGCAGTTTTTCTCCCAGTTCTGCTTGCTGGCTAATGAGGCAATGTACTTATCAGTAATGGCTACATTCTGAATTCATGTTTTTTAGAAAGAATTCACTGCAGGTTGGCTCTTAACAGAGCTGCATAAAACAATGCAAACTTTTTCATATACTATTCAACAACAGGTTAACTACCATTTCAATCCAAAAGAATACCCTAAACCAACCCACAGACAGAGGTCTGCATTTATGATCCTTCAGAAATACTGAGGAATATGGGCAAGAATGCTTGTGCTCCATAAATTCCTACATAGTTACAAAATATAGCGAAAATTGAAGACCAAAGTAACTGCCTTCTGCTCATGCTCTGAATATCTAAGTTGCAAACATGAAATGCTGAGCTTCTAAAAAATGCATGCTATCAATTACTTCTACTACTTCCTAAAGACAGTTATTCCAATTCAGTCTTTACCATGTGTCCTACAATACATGAAAGCAGGTGCAAAACTTGAAATTAAAAAATTAATAAATACTTGTATTACACCATTACTTTTGAAATGTCTCTTCAGGATGGGAGAACACTAGTCTTAAAAAGTTCTGCCTTTCCTCAGACATAAATATTCCATTTATTACTCTACAGCAGAATTAAAACTGAAATTTTAAGATCCTTATATACACGTGTCATTAGAACAAAACATGGTGGACACGTGGCACAGTTATTACAATGAGATTTTTTTCTCAAAAATATTGTTTTATTTCCCATCTCATCTAGGTAGCAAACCCAGAATAAAATTATTTAGTTATAGAATACTTTATTTCTCTTTCATGGTTTTTGTTAAATGTTTTCACTAGGTACACAAATGTACTTGTCTTTAGACATTTCTATCAGAAAAGGTAAAATTGTAAATCAAGGTATTAAAAACAAATGAGAAAACAATGAACAAAGACCCACTGATAATCACAAAAAAGAATAACTAACTTTATTCATTATTTTCATGTTTTTCCAAACATGGAGAGTTTTCAGTATATTTTCTAAGGTTTTAAGGTTTTGTTTGGGTTTTTTTTCATCTATGATCGTTATTTTCAGATAAACATCATGAGGGGTTTTTCTGCCCTATTTCTAAGTATACTGCTTCTTTGGTACAGAAGAGATATTGAGGATTCTGAGTTCTGGTATGGTAAGCATTTGCATTAGCTTAAGGGGTTTGGTGATGGCATCTTTTTTTCAATGGTTAAATACTTTCCAACCCTGCAGATTAAAGTGCTTTATAGTATTTCAGTGAATAAACAGGGCATAACAAAGCTATTACACATTTTTCTCTACCTTGCATTTTTTGGGTAACATTTCATCAAACAGTTGAATTTAACTTTTTGACTGATTCAGGACAGAAATAATTGTTGATATATATTATAAGTGGCCTATATACAGAACAAAAGTAATTCTACCTATCAACAGATGATCACTGTCTGACTGAGAAGCACATTTCCCTTAAAAAGGTTGATCTCTCTTCAAAGGTGATCAACAACTTAAATCCAGAAAGAATTACTCCCATTTTAGTTTTATTCAATACATTTAAAAGCCTTACAGTTTTCAACTTCATTATAAACCCCTCTACAACTGAAGCAGCATTAACATAAAGTATCATTATTCCTTTTTCACTAACATTTTTAGAGACACAGCATGAGAAAATATTTTAAGCCATTTAAGAGTCTGAGAAAGAATAGAATAAGCAGTGCTTTGACGTTCAGAATGATAAATTCCTCACCACACTCAACTCCCTAGTTATTCTTGTTGCCACCATTTCCGCCTCTGATTTATGATGGATGCAAGAGATAGGATTTAACTTTTCATACGAGTCCTTTCAACTCACTACACACAAACAGAAATGTAAATCCATCACTTGTTCTCATCTTAATTTCTTGGAACACCGTTTTTTTTCTGTAAGTTTCTAATGCAATTATGTCTGAGCTCAGATTCAGTTATCACAACTCACTTAGACACAGTAGACCAGCTGAGGCATAGTAATTTGCAACAATGACAGAAGAGCAAGTTCTTCTACCTCAGTCTCCTCCTGATTATTTGAATACATTGAATGATCTGATAAATACAAGGTGGGCTACTACATAACTGTTGCCAGGCAGTAAATGATTCAGATACACCTAACATATAAAACTTAATCACTTGCCTAGACTCTTAATCTGAAATAGAATTAATCCCTTTCAGCTAACAATATCCTATTCATATATTTCTGCTAAGCACTCAATACCCAGTACGAGGTAGCCATGTACCCGGGGGGAAAAAAAAGAAGAAAGGAAAAAAAGAAAGGAAGATAGTCCTTGTCTCAAAAAGCAAGCACATGACAATGAGAACACATTCAACAAAGACCATACCTAAACACCTCTACTGGATGAATGAAAATCAAAACATACTTGCTAAACAGGGAGAGAGGCCAGGCAGGGAAAAGCAAAGTCAATGAGACTAGCCACCACACAATTACTTTCCATATTAAATCACAAGTACCAAAAAGCACATTGGAACTTAAATGCATTATAAAAGCAATTGCAAAAAGAAAGGAAGAAAAGCCAAAGCAACTAAAAGGCCAGTTAGAAGAAAAATACTGCAATTACTTGCCTACACTACAAAGAGTTCAGAATATATAGCTGCTATTAGCTTCCCACTATAGTAAGCCAACTGCAGTAAAGAGCAATGACTCCAGAGTGGCACTGTTAAAATTAAAGACAATTGTTCAGATGATATAAACCAACAGTTCCAGCTTGTATCAATGGAAGATCACATTAAATGCCCAAAAACATTAACAAATTACTCATTGAAGTCATTTTACCTTTAGAAATTCCTCCCAAAATAACTTTTAAAAAATAAAGAACACAGAATACAGAAGCATTTAGGTACACAGCAGACATCTGGTAAAACAGGGATAAATGGCAGGATTAACATTTAGTGTAGTTCTATTAGATGACACCTTCTCTACCATTACAATAATCTCATGAAAACCCTTCAGTTTAAACTCATGTTAAATGAGCACTGTTATATCTGCACTAAATAAACATAAGTACTGTTTTTATGCTTCCCTACCATGTAAATCACCCTTTAAAAAAATCACAGTTCTGTCTGTTGCAGAGCACTTAAACTTACATATTTAGATGTTGGTAGGGGCTGCTCTATTTTTAATTGAAAGAGTTGGTACCTGAAGTGCACAAGTACAAGTAAAGTCTTTAACTTACAAGTGTTTATACTTCTTCTCATGGAAATTGTCTTAATACTTGTACAAAGGATAAAATTACAGCAAACATGTTGCTCTGGCTTCAGTACATAACACAAAATTATTAAAAGTAGCTGCAAGAAATCCTGAGGCATTAAAGGAAAAATGTGCTGTAAGGCTTATTGTCATGACCAATTGTCACAAGACCAGATTTCAACCTGTGCCTCCATCTTTCCTGTTTGTTCTAATACTTGTCTTCCATAGAACAAGAATCTTTTACTGTACAGTGGTAGATGCAACTCACTCTACCACCTTTTAAACCAGGTATATAAAAGGGGACTTAGAAGACTAGATGATGATTTTATCAAAGCATCAATTTTTGGAACAGATGCTTTCTTTCATTAAATGGGCCAGTAGAGTTTACCTAATGTAAACCCTTTCCTCTGTAGAGGTTCAGTGTATGTCCTTACCTATATAAAGAAAGGAAGATGCAAGTTGAAGAAATGGAACCTTGAGTTAAGGTATATGTAACTTAGCAGGTTTGATCATACACGTGGTAGCTACTGAATTTACTTCCGTTGTGCAAGTTAAAAGCAACTGTCAGTTGAAATCAAAGGAGTGGCATAAAATACAAAATCAAGTTTAGATCCATCTGAGGCCTGTTTTAGGACACATCCTTCATATCCTCAGAAAGGACACAATTACAGCTAGCGAAGGATACAGGAAAACAACTCTGCAACAGTTGAGTCCATTTTTTAGGGTCTTGGAAGAGTTTGATGGGGTTGGCTGAATACAGATGTTTATGAACAGCAGAGGTAAGCCAGCAATAAACTGAGAAAACTGCTCTGCTGTCCTGGTTTGAAAAGACAGGTGTGCTAGGGAAAGCAGGGCCTTCCCTTTAAATGGAGAAAGTAAATCCCTCCCTCTGAATTAGTATAATTTTGAAATTAAGGGGCTCTTAGGCAAAGATATGGAGATCGGAGTAACAGTTCCTTACCAATATATATAACACAGTAAAACAAAACAGCAATTATGAAATTAACAACAAACAGAACAGGAACTCAGTAACAGTTCTTTTGGCTGCGGGCCCCTTTCCCCTCTAGTGCAGTTACCGTCCCAGTTGGCAGTGACTCTGGCAGGTTCCCAGTAGACAGGGGCAGATGCAGCAATTCCGTGAGGCTGCGGGGGTGCTCAGGGTGATGCCAGTTGTGTCCCAGATGGGAAGTGGGGAGGAGAGGCTCTGCTCACAAATCCTTGGAGCAGTGTCAGTCCCAGTGGTCCACTAGGATGCTTGGAGATAGAAAGCTGAAGCAGGAGGATGTCCAAGCAGGCGTGCAGGGTCCAACACCAGAAGAGCAGTTCCTGGTGTTGGGATGTTGGGGGGCGTAGCAACGACTGTTCTCCTCCGAAGCCAAAAGCAAGCGAGCCAGCCACTGCCCCCCATTCTCCTTTACTTGCTTTGAATCTCGTGTTGTTCTCCCCACTTCCCTCCCACCCTCCAAGACAAACTCCAAAAAAAAAAAAAACAGGGAGGCTCTCCCTCCCCCCATCTCAAGGTCTCAAGGACCCAGCCACCAGTGCTCCTTAGCATGTCAATGGGAAAAAATTCCGCACACAGAGAAGAAAGGAAAAGCCAACCCCCAACATCTGCCTTGTATCAACTTTTAGGTTGGGAACACTGCTAGACTTACTCTCATCCTAATCAATTCAGTTAGTAAAGTTTCAGGCTACTAGATTAGCCTGTCAGGGGTAGGGACAGCATACACTTGTTTAACTTTCAACAGTTATGTCAGAATTTTCTAGAAAACATTCAATTGTATAAAATAATCAAATATTTCAGAAATTGAAGTTGCTTATGAAAGGAAGTATTTTACTTTTATTTTAAAAACTCGAAACCCAGAAACATTGGAAATACAATAAAAATTCAGCTAGAATGAACAGTGACAGACCTTTCACCATTTGATGGCTGCTGATTGCTCATTGCCATTTGGTAGCTTCATAGTAGGGAAGAGAACACTCTTACATATTTCAAAGGAACAATGTAACCGGAATATTTCTACATTTTGGTTTACAAGCTTAGCAGTAAGGGCAATGATGAAAACAACTTTGGGACTAAGCCACCATTTCCTTGCTAAAGCTGGTATCTCAAAGACTAAATTTGGCCAAAACCAAAAAATCTAGACTGGCCACTTGTGTGCAGATCACTTTCAGTGTCTGTTGTTCTGGCATTAATCACACCCAGTCCGTATGTTAACACCTTCATATCACTTCAAGGGATTTCTTAAAGCTTATATATGAATATTGTTTGCACAAACCAATTAAGGTATGTAAACAAATACAGAGAATTGAAAGGAAATCACTACCATGATAAAGTCAGAGCAGTCAATCACATAATTGTCCTTGCAGGTAATGACACTGGACTCACAATATCATGCAATTTATTTTTTTTTACACAGGAAGTAGAAAATTTGATTCTAAAGTTACTCTAGGAACTGGAAAAATCAGGCACATATATTCAATTTTTATATGGATTCATATTGTTAGATAAACAATATCAGATATGCATTGTTTCTGAAACACCTGACTGTTACATACATTCCGTAAGAACAGACAACAGCTCAGATTGGCTGTTAATTGGGACACTTATTCCTAGGTCAACATGTGAGGCATGTATCTAGACTCAAATCAGACAAGGTTACAACATGGGAAAACAGAACAAACAGGAATTTAAAGAAATGTCATAAACAGATTTTACACGTCTTTCTTAACAAATGCCTCAACTGACATTTTTCAGATCTGACTTCCCATCTACCCTTTCAATCTTTTACTAAAATATATTTAAGTGCAGTTTTTCTGAAAAAAGCATTTAATGAAACCTGTGCTTTACCAATATCCCTCCAACAAATCTGGAGGGAACAGCACACATGCTGTTTTATTACTAAACATAAAAGTCAATGTTCTCAAAACCAGTGCAGCTTATGTAAGGTAAGGCATCTTCACAGTATGGCTCTCAAAAGAAGCAATTCCTTAACCATAGTAACAAGTCTCTACAAAGAAAAATCTTCCTAAAAATAATTCCAATATAGCCAGTGAGAAACAGTGTGACCATGCAATATTCAACAGAAAAGAAAACATCTCACTTTTATCAACATGCTTCTTCAATCTCTCAAGCACCTATTAGAAAAAATTAGGCAATTGCACTTGTTAACTGGAAAACTTGCAGGAATAGTCTTCCTTGTTGGTGTTAATCTTAAGCATAGATGGTTTATTGTGTTTCTTGCTGTGGGAGGGTTGCTTGCTTGGTTTTTAAAGCAAGGAAATTAGTGACCTAATTAAGTCAGTAGTTTGTTCCATACCAGCTATTTACCTTCTTGGTGCTTACATAAAGCACCAAACTGACTATAATATATTCCTTGGTTTCTTCCAACCATACAAACTCAAGACAGACTTTACCCTCTGAATCTGAATAATCTGCAGTATAGATATGACCCATGTAGTCATAAAGGCCAGATGACTTGGCAGACAATTCCATGCGGACTGGAGCACTAAAACACCAGAAGGGCTTTCCAGTTTCATCCAAGAGGGTCAGATCCATCACAAAGCAGTCCTACAAACACAAGCAGAAGAGATTATTTCCCTGTGTCATGGCACATTAAGTAGATCTGTCCTTGATTTTAGAAGAAATATCAAGGATTTCGAGAGTTTTGTACAAAGGTTATTTTAATAAATAAAATTGATAGTGCTTCACTGACCTACTGCAACAAATACATCCTTATAGGTTTCCTACAGAAATCAAAATTGTAACCTACAGACATTAAACAGAAGGTACCACTGCCAAACCAAATCAAACATTATTTCTTGAACATTTTTAAGCCCTAAACATCTGTTTTTTCTCAATTATCAGTTACTTTACCATTAAAATAATGACAGTCCCTTCAAAGAAAAAAGCTACTGAAATTTAAAGTTGGCTGCTAAACTTGTGTGAATGCAGCAGTGTTTGGAACGATACTCGGGGACCACCCAAGGCAGTGCACACACAACTACCCTTCAAAGGTAGTTGTATAAAAAATAGTGCTTTCTAAAAGGTTCACAGCTTCAGTTATAGGTTACATTAATACTCCTCATGCAATTCCTCCTCTTACAAATTCCTGAAAATATTTCTTTACAAGATTACACAATTAGATAATTTTAAAATGTTAATGCCAGTTCTTTGGTCTTTGCAAATTGATAATTTAGCACATCCCTTGGAAGCATAAGAGTTGTGTGTCATTGTTAGTATCAGCTGTTCCTTATTCTCATGAGTTCTGAATCACTAAATGAATCAAATTATCTTAATTGTGTTGTATCTGTGCTCCAAAAGCATAAACAAACCAACACCACATATTCCATGCCAAAAAAATTCATTTGGAATGCTTTCTATCTCTGTACTACGTAGTTGTGCTCCTGTTGCTCTAACATTGCTTTCACTATTACTTTACTTCAATCAAACAACACAAAGCCAGATGGCACAAACATGAGGCAATATGATAGACAGCCTCCCTAAGCTTTCTACTGTAGACTCGGTGAAAATACAAAATTCAAGCCAAACCTAATGATAGTGTAATAACTTGTATGAGCTACAGAATCACTGGAAACAAGAAAGAACTACTATTTTCTGGTCTGACAACTTGCACATAAAAGGCCAATTATGAAAAGTAAAGCAGGGTGGTGTTGGGTGGTGAGATGATGGGATCTTCCCATGCTGGTTCTGGTCAGGACCAAGTTAATTTTTCCAGTAGCCAGCAGGGAGCATGGCTAAGACAGGGAAGTTATTCTATACCACCTCATTTCCAGGGGCAAGGAAAGGGCTTTCTTCTTGGTGGTCAGGGTATTGTGGCATGGTCAGGTTGCACTCCATAGTGAGCATTTGCATGTGAATCACTCCCATCTCTTGTACCTTCTTGTTATTAATATTGGTGCTGCTACTCTCCATTTTCTTATCTCATTGCTGTTTCCAGTAAACTGCTCTTATCTCAACCTTGATCTTTACCTTTTGTGCCTCCAGTTCTCCTCTCCAGCCCAACACAGGGGAGAGGAAGAGGAAAGCAAGCCAGTGTGATTTGGAGTGGTTAAAGTGAGAACACTAAACCGAAGAACAACATTCCTAAGCCATGACAATTTCCAACTATCTGTACTTCAGCAATTATTTTTTTTAATTAAAAACCCAGAAGTGCCACAAAAGCTTTTGGGTTCTTTGGTTTTCCTTAGAGTATTAAACAAAATTCAAATAAATTCAAACAGTGCAATGTTCTATTTCTGTGGCTGATGTTATTTGGCCTTCACATGTTTTAAGAATTTTAGAGACTTATGGAAAAAACCACACTGAATTGAACTCACAGCTATATGTTGACATGTTCCATCTGTCACCCACAAAATGAGCGGTTTAATAAAAAATATAATATCCTTTATTCAATATATTTTGTTCTGTAAGCACATAGGAGAAAGACTAAAACTGAAAGAAGACGACAGCTGTAGCTCTGTTTCCTCTGACAGATAACTTCCTAAATTCTTATGTACTACTTACTCAGGATTATTTTCATGAAAAAAGAAAATTCTGCCAAGCAGCTGTTAATCCTATAGATTTGCAGAATGATTTGGGTCAGAAGGGACCTTTATAAGTCATCTAATTCCAACTCCCCTGCCTCACTGTGCTCAGCATGGAGAAAAAATTTTTTTGCGTTTTTTTTCCCCAATGTCCAATTTAAATCTACCCTCTTTCAGTTTAAAAACATTGTCCCTTGTTGTGTCACTACATGCCTTGGTAAAAAAGTCTCATCAGTCTTCCATTCCATATTTATACAGGATTAGCAGAAACAACAGGTTAATTAATTTTGAGGGTTTTTTTCAAAAGAAGAGCCAAAATTGAAATCAAGTGTTGAACTAGATGATTTTTCAGTAGTGCGTAAATTACATTCATCAGAATTTTCATGACTTCTAAAACATTCATGCTGATAAAGTACAGTAATTTCACGACTATAAGGCGCACCCTTTTGACTAAAATTTTCCCCCGAACCCAGAAGTGCGCCTTATAGTCCAGTGCGCCTTATATGACAGACAAAGTTCGGAAATTTGCCTACCCGGAAGTGAGAGCTGCAAGCCGCAGGGGGAGCCGGCAGAGCCACGGCTGCCAGGTGGAGGCGGGGCGGAGTGGCGGCGGGCATGCCCCAGCCCCATGTAGGCGGGGCAGCCCCCCCACAGGTATGCCCTGACCCCGTGGAGGGGGCACGGAGGGGCGGTAGGCATAGCCCGGCCCTGGGGAGGGGGCACAGAGCAACATCGGCCATGCCCCGGCCCCGCCAGGTACAGGCGGGCCCGGGGGCCAATGGCTGCCGGGTTGAGGCGGGGCCTTGGCCAGTAGCCGTGCAGGGGGAGCTGGGGGTGGAGCCTCGCTGCAAAAAAAAAAAGTGTGCCCTATAGTCCGGTGTAACTTATATTATCTACAAAGTTGCGAATTTTGCCAACTCCCTGGGGGTGCGCCTTATGGTCGTGAAATTACTGTACATTTAAAAATATATGCCTTCACCACTACTGCAAAAGCTAGAACTACTAGCACAGCTACTAAAGCAGAACTACTCTGAAACTTTGAAACAATTATTTTAGGAATTTTATCCAATAGAATGTGTGAGCATTCCTCTGAAAAATAGAGTTCAACCAGCTGACTGATGGTGTTGACTGTGTGGATGTGGACTGTAGTTTCTGCCTGGATCCACTGGCATTTTAACATTCCCCAACAGTTCCTAACTTTTACTGCATATACAGCACAGAACTGTGGAGCATTTCCCCAGAGGTTCAAGGCTTATTGCTTGCAAAAACACCCCAACCAACCAAGAATAAAAAATAAAAACAAAACCCAGTTCTCACACCAAACCAAAAAAAAAAAAACCAACCAAAAAAAACCTACATCTGCAATACTTTTTTTTTTGTTCAGCATTTCTAAGCAGGGCTGGTCAGCCACAGCATCTTTGCTGAGTAATTACACATGCATAATGGGTCTATTATACAACCTAGACTCTATGAGAGAGATGAGAAAGTATTTTTCCTCAAAACTGAAATATTTTTTGTAATATTGGAATAGAAGCTTTTGTCTACTTACAGACATTTTCAAATCAAGAATTGTTTAAAAATTAACATTTTTAGGATGCACAAACATAACTCTTATGAAGTTTAGAGGTAAGCATTTCCAGAAACAAGAAGTATTTCTGACCTTTACATTGCCTTTAAACACATCTGTTTCCCAGCATATGCCAAGTGTCCCAATAATAGGCAAGTGCTTCCTATTATCCTTTAAGTTTACAACTCTGAGCCTCAGGTATCCATTTTCAATGTCACCTGAAAATATAAATATACAACATTACAGCAGTATAAATCAAATTCAGCCCAAGTACACTGTAAATGTTCTCTTATCTTCTTTCCACGTCTTTTTCTTCCCACCCACCAGTAAGAAACCCTGGCATACACCAACCGCTATCTATCAAACATATTATAGAGGAATTAAGTTGCAGTTCAGAGCTTTAAATCTGTGATCCACAGTAGAAACAGCAGCTAAAAAATACTCTTGTGTTTTTTAGTATAAAACTAGGAACAACACCTAAAGAACTTGGACAAGGATGCATAGAGTAAATTTCACATTCAACACTCCAATTTTGTGCCACCAGTGCCTCCATCACTGACCATTTCCCAGAAGTCAAGCTCAACAATAACAAACAAAATAAAATTATGAGGTACCTCTCCCAGTCTTCTTTTTCCAAGTTATTTAAATCTCTCAGCTCTGAACGCAAACTCAAATAACCCAATACAAAGGGTATACAGATAACTATTCCTCCTTAGAAAGGATATTGCATCATTTAAATTGACATGCAGTACAATTTGATTTGAATCAAGTTTTTAAACTATGGATTTTTTCATTTTTATAAATCACTTTCCAAGGCCCCTGGGATTTATTTTTTTGTTGTTGTTGTTGGGGTTTTTTTTTCAGAATTGCTATGACTTGTGATTTTTTTTATTACTACATATAACCATTTATCTTTGGTATCTCTTCCTCTCCTCTCAGAAGAGACTGACTTTTTTTTTAATTTCCTTTGCTATCAGAGAAGGAAAGTTAACCAAGGAGTCCAACAGTCTAATTGTAACTTGAGGTACGTCATAGTGAACACAATCTGACTTCAAAGAAAAGCAAAAAAAAAAAAGCAGATTTCTTGGTAGGACATCCCTTCAACAAGTTTCCTTGAACAAGAGATACTCTCTCAAAAGAGCAAAACAAAAGCACTAGAGACCTCAGTGCGAAAAGAAAATATCTAGCACTTGTGGGAGACAGATGGGAAGGGAGAGAAGGAATTCCCAGGAACATAATGCTTGTCAGGATCCAGTAGCAGGTCCTGAATAGTAAGGTAACAAGTGAAGGGGCTTGCAGAGGTTTAAGATGCAAGTGACAAGAGTGAAAAAATATAAGTGTTTTGGTGTTTTGCCTGTGATTCCCAAGCCTAAGTAACAGCATGAGGCTACAGACAGAAGAGACAACATCAGAAAGGCTGGCTGTGAGTTAAATAACTGCATCCAGCATGCAGTGGCAACAAAACCTTTGCTTGGTGGCTGCTTGAAACAGATAGCTGGAGGCAGTGATGGAGCAAGAAAGCCCACACTTTAACGCAGAGGTCAAAAGCTTCTCTGAATTGGTACTGTAGACTCAAGCAACTCCCAAGATACAGCTGGCCACAAACCAATACTGGAAAGGCATCACTCACCAGTGGGGATATACTGTACAAAGAACACTTACTCCAGAGAGAAAGCAGCCCAGCACATGACAGAACAGCAGCTGCAGGTTTTTTTCCAGAGATTGTCTGGAACGGGAGTGTGAATACAGTGAAACCAACATGACTACATCCAGAAAGTATTTTGTAGGAAATATTTTGTATAGTTGAAGCAAAATGCAATCCTCCAGACTGTGATACCCACTGTCCTTGCAGTGAAGTACAAAAGAAATCATTGAGGAAAATGTAAGCAGTATTCATTTCCATGATCCAGCTCAAAGTAGAAAAGGGCCATTAAGTTAATACCTGTCCAAATGGTTCCATTCAAAAACCTCAGTAAACCAAATTCAATGACGAAATTTCAATTAAGGTAAAAATAAAAAAAAAAAACCTTATTTAAATAGTTTACTGTCTAACCACTGAAAGTCTACATTTAAAGTTGAGTTTTTATTCAAGAGACTTGCAAACATCAGTTAACATGCAGTTTACCAAAATGACTATTTTGTTATCCACAATTCCAATCTGAATGGAAGTGGCTCTTGCTCTTACTCACTCAAATCAAATGAAGTTTGAATGGAATAAAAATGGATTGAAAAAAAGCATTACGCTAATAAATTAATGAAGACCAGGACATCACTGCTGCATGGCATTAATACATCATTGCTAGATAGATCAGTTGGCTAAGGTGTGTTGCAGTTACTTCTTAACTTTAGCCAGAAGGGAAATAGACAACAGATCAGGAATCTGAAGGCCTATTATTCATATATTGGTTAATCCAGTGTTCATATGTTTGGGTTTTTTATAAAAAAGTTTTCTTATAAAAGCTCCACTGCAGTCCTCACATTCAGAAGGAAGGAAAAGTCTGCTTAGAAACGAGCAAGAAACTAAAAGTTAAGCACTGAAATCTCCCCTTCCTCACCCCAGTCAGATGAGAAAACGAAATTAAAGGGCAGAATAAGCTATATTAAACAGAGGAAGAGAAACACAGAGGAAGCAAATTGGGCAGGGATTTTTTCAGCCTGATTCAGACTTTGTTTTACTGTCCCCATATAATATCTCTAGTCCTTGGTTTATGCAAGACACGTACAGCAGCAAAGCAGCAGAGTAAGTTATAGGGAACAAGTATTTCCAAATAAAGGTAATACCAACAAAGAGAATATAAATCATGTAGACAGACCTCAGGGGAAAGAAACAAATAGACCAATAGATCCAAAGCACTTATTTCAGCTAAAAGCCAAGGAACTTTGTTTTGCTAACCAAGCCTTTGCAGCAAGTTGTCATTTGATTGGTATTTTCAGAGGAAAAACTGTGCTTAACACTAATTCTGGTGCCAACAACCAGCCTTACCACACCAAAATTATTTAAACTTGCAAATCAATCTTCAAGGTCAAGCAAAACATTTCAAATGCCTGATATGAAATTTTTCAAACAAATCTTAAAAGCTCTCTAAATACACAAAAATCAACCCTTACATTTAGCAAGCATAACACATCAGCTTATATCAACAAGAAATAACATTGAAAAGTGAAAGCTGAAACTACCATGTGGCTACAAAGTTGTGATTAAAATGTTGAAAACCTAGGTTCATTCAAAAATACATTTCAAAAATATTTATTAAGAAGGTGGATTCATGATGTCTGGCAGTCGTATGAAAAGTCTGTCATAACTTCCTGAAAACAAGGGAAGTTTTCTAAATATTTTCAATTCAGTTACAAAGTATTTAACATATTCACCCTACAGTATCTGTCAATGAGACCATATTACCAATTTTGTTTACATGAAAAGGAGCATAAAATTAAATGGTAAACCCCATCCAAAACAGTGGCAAAACAGCTAGTTACTACAATGCAAGTATAATAACAAGAAAAAAAAATCTGAAGTCATATACACTCCATCTGCTTGGTTCAATGATGTGTGACATAACCTTTTTAAATTTAATATTAAGAGTTCTGCAAAAGAATTGCAAATAGAGTAGCAAAATGAAGCACAATATTAAAGACACTATCAAAAAGCAGACAAAAATTAATCTTGAACAAATAAATCAGTTATTCTGCAAAATACAAATGGGCATTCTCTGGTAACCTAGGAATGCCTAGAGCTTCCTAATGAAAACTAATAAATAAGTAAAACAACAGTATAATAGCTGACAATTGATCTGTGCCTCAAGTTGTGGAAACTGCCATAGGCACATCACATCTATGACAAAACTGGAACTGGCTACAGAAATAGCAAGACTTCTAATATTCTGCAGACTTCCATGCTTCAGAGTCCTCTCAGAGGATGGGACAAAGAGTTTTATTAGAATGGAGCCTAAAACCAAAACACAAACCATCAAACACAACCAGTTTGGACAAACCTGGGCCAGCCACATTCAGCAACACAATGTTCAACAGAATGAGAAAAACTAACAACAAATTACAATGAAAAATGTGACAGCAGACAGCCATATGTTGCCTCATGACACCATTTTTGGAGGAAGTAAAGCATTTTCCAAAAGGAATTATTGTGCAAGCACATGGAAGGGACTACATGACAAATGAGCTTATTATCTGCAGAACCATGGCTTCAGCTGTCTGATGTTCTGTGAGACCAGAATGGGGTGGCTGTCACACTGCTGGAGGTCACAAAACCAAAGCAATTCAGAAAACACTTGTGAGCATAAATAGATTCTGTAACTTGCAAAGCAAGATGGCATCACAACTGCAGCTCATGGACATTTGCTTCAATTTGCATAAACATCAGCTTAATCTTTTGTAGAAGTAGCTTCTAAGTAGCAAGAAACTGATACCAAGAAAGGAAGTGTGCCACTTAATACTTCTTCTTGTGCAAGTGTATTGCTAGAAGTATAACATTTTCATTTTAGAAAACAAAACATGATGTTCACCTAAACAAGAAAAACCAACACGATACCAAAAACTCAACCCTCTGGCCAATTTTGAGAAGATTCGAAGATTCTCTTTTTTTGAGAACATAAAGAGGACTCTTGTACTGCTCAACACTTCAGGTAAGATTTCTTGCTACATGCATAGACTTTCACTGAAGTTTAGCCTTAGAAGTATTCCTTTAATTCAATCTTGGCGCTTTTCTGGAACCTGAAAACATGTATATTTCAGGTTCAAGGACTACAACACTCCCCGCTGCACAAGGCTGCAGTCTAAATGACAGTTCTTGGAATCAGTAAACTTAAATGAGAAAAACCAAACCAAATCACGCAGAAATTCTGTAGAAGTACTCATGTCTGACAACAGCACCCTCTACTGACAGAAAAACAGTATGTTCTGAAATCCACACTGCTCAGGAGTGCTGGTTAAAAAAAGTACTGGGGAGTAATAATTAATTTACAGTACACAGTTATAAATTAAATTAATGATGGTGTTTAATTTTAATATTTTAGTCTGTCTCTGCTTACAGAAAGACAGCTGTGTGGCTGCAGGAATTTATGCTGAAGCTATGTCAAAAGAGAGATCACCCATGAATTTTTCAAAGCCCCAACACAATTATGAATTTGAACTGTATGAGAAGAACAGAGGTGGGCAATCGTGTTTCATGGAAAGAAGTGCTGAGTACATAACTGAGCAGTAGTTAAAAACAATGACTGAAGTTGTGTACCACACAGTGAAAAGATGTCAAAACAGGCAACCTTAAGCTCACCAAAATAAAAGCTATAAATCTTAAAGTTCACAGTAACTTCTACAAATTTATCTATATATTTAATCTGTCTGTGCGCCCAAAGTATACTCAAGGAGAATGCTACATAAACCAGCTTCCAAAATGCATGGAGGACAAACTATCTCTCCTTTATAAAATACAAGTGAAAGAAAAATCAACCTGCACCAAGAACTGTGCTACTACATTATTAATGGAGCACGGAACTAAAAGAAAAGATCCTGATAATCTGCAGAATTTGTGTCCCAGGCCTGACACCGTGTCAATGTAACAGCAGGTAGACCTACTACAGAGCAGGCTTAGGACGCCACACAAAGCACCATGGAGAAACCACACCATGAACAGAAAGACAGCTTACTGTTAAAATTCCATTTCAGTTTCACCCCTTAAAACAGAGAAACTGGATGCAAGAAGGAAAGATGTAACAGCAGGGATTATTTTTAAAACAGACGATATTGTTCCATCAACTTTACGTTTTCTGCAGAAGAGGCACTTGAATGATCCACACAGGTACATGCAGTTTCTGCCATGCAGATCAAGATGCAGGCTGTAGTCATGCAGTCCATATTCTGAGTCAATATCATCCAGTAAAGGTTTATTAGGTGGAGGAACATATTGACTTGAAAAAAACACAAAAAGTAGAATTTAGCAAGGGGGGGTGACTTAATAGAGATATAACACGTAGCCCTACATTGAGACTGTCATCTTAAGACAGTTTCAAAATCAGACATCTCTAATTCATCATGCCTCTTTTGAGTTAACATAGTGTCTAATACTGCTGATCAGCTGCTCAGCCTAGGCAAAGGCAGAAAATACAGCAGTCAACTTTCAAAGGTACATCTGTTAAACTTCAAGACATGAATTTGTCTACGAAAAAGAAAAAGCATCAGCTTAACTAGAAATCTAAAGGCTCACTAGCTCTAGAGACTTCCCTGAAGTACCAAATACTAAAATAATTTTGTCTGTTCCTAACTAAATAACTACTGCAGACAAGAGACCTAAAGAAACCACATGCCAGAGGCAACTGAGCAACTTCTGCATAGGATCCAGTTTGGTACTAAGGGAGATGGTGTTAAATCTTGCATTCTGTGAGAGAAGAGCCACTGTAAGTTATGGTGGGCATTTAAGACTACTGGTAGATACACAACAGTATCTGACCAGAAAGCTGAGTGGGAAATAAATTCCCCAAATACTATTCTAAAGCTAAAAAAATTTGTATTTTTAAACAGCTTACAATGTATAAACAGGTTTTGTATTATATTATACACTGCTATATACACATATACAAATACCTCATTGGAAACACAGCTACTTCCTCAACAGCAATAAAAGATAAATTCAGGCACCTCACCAGTTTACCAGAGCTTTCCCCCCGCTCTTACACAGCCAAAGATTACTTCCCTACTTCCTGAAATGTCTCTTTTCTTTGTTTCAGATAGAGAAAACAGTAAGACTGCTTGTGAAAAGGGGGGAAGTATGTGCAGTGTATTTCTAACTAGCTCAATACAGCAAGTCCTAGTACACTTGTATAACTAAATTACTTCCTTAACAGCATAACAATGGCAATATTTTAGTATGAAACGCTTCTATAGTTTTGTATTTAGTTACTGTAACTGTTGTTTATATTAAACAATAGTTAATTACTGCCTAAATATAAACCTCTTGCCAGCAGTCAATTTTAACTGTAAAACTCAAAGCTTTACTCAAAAAAGTTATCTTTACTACACACAAAGGAAAACCAAACTTACACAGTAGCAGAACCCAATATGCTTCTCTCAAGAAGTTGATTATAATGAAGATTCGCCATAACAAAAGCAATTTCATTTTTCTCCTGAAAAGTTAATTAAAGTAGATGTATTTTCATCTGCAAATTCTTTTTTTCACAAGGTCTTTCTGAGCATTAAAATTCATAGATAAATGCTGCTGCTTCTTACTCTGCCGATTACTATAATAATGTTAGTAATGGCTTGCTTTAACATGTGGACTCCTAAAACCTTTACTGTCTTTTCACAAGAATACAAAATATATATAAAAGACTGCAACATTTCTGTATTACGGGGAAAGAGAGGGAAACTAGCTATGTCAAGGCAAAAATTACAAGAGCAATACAAGAGTTGTACTTCCCTAGCTTCTACTCACCACTTTAAAAAGATACCTAAACAGAATCAAATGGAAGTATCTAGTTTATTTTCCTATATAAGGAATTATTTCCAAAGCAGGTTAACATCAGTGAGGAATACAGGATTATTCAATAGAAATTGTGAATTTCAAAGTAAAAAATGTGTCTTCACCAGATTATTTACTCCTGGCAAAACATTAAAAACATAGCAAAACATCAATGTGAATACTAAATAGAGACAGAGATCTGCATTTACCTTAAGAACACATTATGCTAGGATACTAGGCTTTTTTCTTCGAATACATTTTTTAAATCCTACCTCTACAAATACATAAGTCAATAGGACAATTATTCACTGCCAGAAGTCTATTACTCTCCTGAAATGTGGACAGCTACTGTTTTCATCTTTCTGGGAAAATTACATCTTCTATTCAAACTTCTGGCTTTTTAACTGCTCCTGTATTTTTGTAGTGCAAAATTACAGCTATAAAGGATTTAACTAGGGAGATCTATCAATCACATCATTTCTCAGTCTTTCTCTATCCAAATACCAAGAGGCCCACATAACCTGCCCTTGGTTTCTGTTAAGCGGTTTTGCTACGTGCAAAAAACCAAAATGTGTGGCATTTACAATTACTACAACCAATGACACTTAACTACCTCATATTACTCTGCCTACAGAGTATAAGAACTGCTGTTCAGAAAAGCAAGCCGGGAAAAATAGACTAGAGTGGGGCCCTCAATTCTTAACAACTACGTGGAACTTGGTTATGATTGAACCATTTCCAGAGTTCTCTTTCCAAGCATGGATGAGGCTAATACATAAGCAAGTCTACAGAGCCAACAATACAAGGACACCTGTCTACAAAACTTCAGACAATACAAGAGAAATGGCTGTTCATTTAGCAGCATTTTCACAGACTGAAACAACCTGTAACAGGTTTATACTGGTCAGGCAGTCTCAAGTTTTCTAGGAAATGGACTTTCACTCTTTATTTTAAGTAAGAGTGAAAGAAATAGTCCTTCTGTGGTTTTAAACATCGCCTCTGGTGATTGTGCACATTTCAAGCAGCATGTTTCCAGCTGGAAATTAGACACAACTTTGAGGAGCTGTTCACAGCCTCCCTAAGCAAAGTTCCTTGCCAGTGCCAAGTAACCTAAGTCTACATCTATAGTATGGCTGAAGGAAGGAAAAAAGGGCTGCCACCTCTGAATTCAGATCCAGAGTAGAACACCTGAGATAGGCTTCCATACCACCCAGCCCTACATAGCTACAGGCAGACACACAGATCCCAGTGCATTCCTTGCAAAGATGCAGATTCCTTTTGTGTAGAAGTCTTCTTCAGATGTTCTGCACTGCCCTCTAAAGACATTCATCTCTTCACCCACCCTACAGAGGCTAACTGCTTTACTTAGACGCTTAATACCAAGAATTTAATACCCCCAAGAGGGCATGATTTACAGTATTCCTACTGCTGGAGTAGGATACAGCTACCTGGTGATGTAGATTAAAGTTAAATTGCTGTGTAGGAACTCATCACTTTGAGTGATATGGACAGGTAATGGCATGAATCAGAGGAAGAGGCACTTCTCAAAACATTCTACTGAAAATTACTCTAGGATATCAAACTTAGGCATGTGAAGACTGAAATAAATAAAATTAAACACAGTATCTAATGTAGAATGATACATAGCCGATCTTTTAATTAGAAGTTGATTTTTTAAAGAATATATACTTCTGTGACAGCTCTTCTGGATATAATAAATCATCCACCCACTGTCCCTACATGTGTTTTGTGGTAACTGGTTTAGACAAGATCTTTCAAAATCCAAAGGGGGAAAAAAAGAAGATTAAAAAAAAAAAAAAAAAGCCATTCCCAAACCCAAACTACAAGCAAAAAAAAGCCTGTTCCTTCAAATCATGAAAAAATACTGAAACAAAATGTTATCTTACCTTCCAAATTCCTACTAACAGTCCTGGACTCAGACTGAAGAGATGGACAAGCTCATCAGCACCAACTGCTACATTATTTTCAGTCAGGTTAGCAAGATGGTATTCAGCAATCAAGGAAAATCTACGAGGTCTTTGAAAAGAACATACAGAATGTAGCAAAAAGGCTATGTCTTCTTATTCACGTAAAAGTTCAGCCTAATTTCATTTTTAACTCTGAAGTCTGACCAGTAGCCCATGATGAAAATGGTTTTGAAAGCATTTGGAATGCAGAATCAAACTCTGCAATTGAACAACTACAGTGTACTAGCAGGATCTCAATCCCTAACAAGAAAAGAAACAAAAGACACTATATGACCTCCTAAAACACTCTGAAAAAAAGAGCTTACGTGTTTGTCCAATTTTTCACAATACAGAATTACTCTACAATTTTTTTTGATACTTTATTGATACTAGATGGAATTACTGAACATTTATCACTGTGAAGCAAAATTCAAAGGAAAGGATCAAACTGTACCTATAATAAATTAAAAGTTTGTGTTACAGGAAGCTTTCCTTTTTTAGAAATTTTTTCTATATTTTACCTATTATTAAAGCCATTTAACTCCAAAACACTCTTAAATAAAAGTTCATGGACACCCTTACTAACTAATGACACATTTAAAAAAAAGAGCAGAAAGTAGAGTTTGTATTATCTATGCAGAATGAAAAAAAGTCTTTCTAAAATCCTTTTCAGACTTAGGTTCTTATTATATTCAAAACAGTCCCTAGATGTCCATGTAGCATCACCTACAACTCCACACCGAACACTGCCTGGAATGAGGCATGCGCAACCTCCCCAGACAACCTGCTTCAGTGTTGCACCATCCTCACAGTAAAAAATTTCTTCCTAATCAACATCAGCCTTTTCCATCTTTAAGTCAAACAGGCCTGTTCCTGCACTACTGCCTTATAGTCTTACTAATGACATACTGAAATTGGTAAAAGCACTGCCTTCATCTATAGTCACGATTTCTAAAAATTTGTAACTGTGAAACAAATACATCAACTGCCTGCAAGCTTTTTTATTTTCTACATATGAATCATCATCTTGGTAAAACAACTACATTTCCCACATAATTTGACTGCAAAACTTGTTCAGCTAACTTTATACAAAAGGCTTCTCTTGATTTCTTTTTTAATTAAATGCTTTGCTTCTGGTTGAGGAACCAGGTGGTTTGTAGAGAGCTCTATGGTTAGGGAATCTGTATAAGAAACACACAGCTGACACTGTATGTGCAAAACCCTTGACAGGAACCAAATATCTCAAATAGACACTTGTCATTTAAATATATTTTTAAAATATAATGACAAAAACCACTGTACACATTTAAGTTAAAAAACAAGGGACATGCTGTGGACTGCGTGACATTATATGCATGTACTGAAGACTGCACACACAGTTAAACACTAAGTTCCCTAAATTAACATACACACCTACCAGACAGAAAATAAATTTTTAAAATATAGATTACTTGACTGTAGCCACATAAATAAACTGATGAACTTTTCCAAGTTAAATTTCTTACAACAAATTCTCCTAGATTTACATTTTTCTTTCATGCTTGTGTCTATGTCTTAGATTCAGCTTTCCAAGTCAGGACCTAGCAGTCTACATATCATGAGCCAATAGCTACATTAACCAATGAATTAATGTTATAGCTTGCTGTATTATACTATTTCTTGCTAAAAAGCTCTAAGAAAGAAGAGAAGAACATAGAAAGAAATATTGCAGGGAGGCTTTTTAATGAGTAGTTAAGTTACTGAGTCAAACAAATGTCAGATAAGTCCTACAGATCACATTATCAACCAGTTGCACCCAAAAAATCCTTAAAAATCCTATGTTTAAACTCACCCATTCTTGCTGGGAGGTATCCTTTGGTTAGGAAGCAATGGTGTAACTCCAAACAGTTTTAGGGTTGACAGGATGTCTAAGCATGGCCAGTCTGTTCCATACCAAAGTACGGTCACAGATGTGTCCTTAAATGATAGGTTTGGCTTCTCTACTATATGTTCTTTTCCATTTTTGTCCTTTAGAACAATTATCCAACACAGGCCAGAGACTCTGTTATTTCAGAATTGAGAGGGAAGAGGGGCGTTT
The DNA here is from genome assembly GCF_009819885.2 of Catharus ustulatus. Taxonomy (NCBI): domain Eukaryota; kingdom Metazoa; phylum Chordata; class Aves; order Passeriformes; family Turdidae; genus Catharus; species Catharus ustulatus. The sequence continues at coordinate 100,937,849 of NC_046221.1, read as the reverse complement.
AAAAACAAATTCCCAAAATTACAAAACTAAAACTATGCTTTCAACAGAATTGTTGTATTTCTACTAACTGCTACTTAGGTTTCTCAGTTTCAGACATTTATAGATTATCACTATCTTCCCATTATTCCCACATTTTGTGGCTCTAATTCTATACCCCCCAAGCCATTAATATTTTGTACATTGTTCTCAAGTAAATCTTTGTGACAAGGCATTGCTTACTTCATAGCTTCTTTGTTTTTACATGGAAGACCTGTATAAGGATCTAGAAATTTAACAAGTCGCATTACTCTAGTTTTGAAGGCAGATGTTTGTTTGAAGATGTATTCTTTCTTCCAGTACCCAGGTTTTTTATCATGTATGGCAGCACAGCCCAAAGACACAGTTTCTGTTTGCTTAGACTTCATTTTCCAAATTGTCCATTTTGGTTGCAAAGAACTGGAATAGAGTTTCAGCCAAACTCCGCTGAAAATAAAAACGGAATAGAGAGGAATAAATTTCAAGAATAGTCACTTCATTTTTTTATATGCACATCTCAGCTGCCAAGGAGCATGGTGTTAGCACAGAAACAATCTTGTCTGTCTTCCTGAAAATGTGGGATCCAGGATGAAGCTCTGTGATGGCATAGTAATAGTCAGAAAAGTAAGTGAAAACTGATAAAGGTTAAGTAAAAAAATTTGAAAATTCCACCCCAAAACAATGATGTGCCCTCCTCACAGTAAGTCAGCCAATGGAAAAAGTGGTTTCATAGCTCCTGGTCAACAAAGATAATCTGTATGCTTCAAGTTTCTCAAACTCAGCTGAAAGTGGGGTGGAGGAGGACAATTAGAATCACCAAAGTTTGGTGGTACCAATGTCATATCAATCCCTTCTGCACTCTTTGGAAAAGCCAAGAGAAGACATGACTTTCTGAAGTCAAAGAAATATGTGACTGCAATAATGGGTTCATCCCTTTCATGCCAGGAAAACTATGAGGTCACATTTCAGCCCCCCACACCCCAGTATCTCTAGGGCTGCTCACAGAATATTGATTACAGGAACCTACAAGAATTCAAACAGTTATCTGTGAACACAAGTTGCAAATAAATTTTCTAATTTTGAAGTGCTAGACACACAGTTTATATAATTGCACTAAAGAAAATGAATAGTGAGGGCAACAAATTCTCAAGAGACATTTTCTACCATTTATCAGCAAGATTACCTTTACCAGCTCTCACTTATCCTCAGGCAAACTTACACTAGCTTGTATTGTATGACATCTTCCCCTCTCCTTAAAGCATTCAAGGACTAGATCCATCCCACACTGCCTCCTACCCATCAAAACCATTCTCAATTCATCAGCTGCTGAGAATAAGTCCCCACATGCTGAGAGCCAAGCTCTGGTTATTGATGCAAACATACACAGGAATTTTGCAAAAATCTTCCAGCCTGCTGCTCTGGAGATATATACAGAATTCCCCACTGCCATTTTTTCAGACAGAAGTGTCTAAAACACACAAACCAATAAGCCACCATGACGGGTAAAGGTGGGTTCACTGTCAACATGAGTTTTCAACCTTCCTTTCACCAGAAGAAGAGTGGGAAGGATAACATAAAGAACAATCCCATAATTGAAACGAAGTTTTATGATATTTCTATTTTAAAAGGCAGCCAAGTTACCACATGGTATAAAATATTTCTGATGGAGGGGGGAAATTCTTTTTTAACTCTAAAGCAGTTCAGGATTGTCCAGTGATGAAAAAAAAGAGAGATGTCCTTAATATAACATCACATGGGGAATTTGAGCTGTGTATCATTCAACTGGTCTTCATCAGCTTAAAAGTCCAGTAAAATAACCTCCTATAAAACTCTCCTATTAACTAGGAGCCCCTTCCCAAGAGTGACATCCTTTGATGGAGAGAGATACTCCGCATCTTGCTGAAAAGACAGGGCTTAGAAGTAGGCATTTCCTGCACTTTCAAGTTGCAGACTCAGGCAATTTAGTTGATTGAAGATAGACTAATGACAAATATCTACCATCCTCATCCTCACTCTCAGTAACACATTGCTTTTTCCTTTCCCAAAACCAGCAAAGAAATTAGCTGAAGAAACTCAAAAATTCAGCTGGGGCAGGAAGACATGGAAGATGATGAAGAAGGACTTGGAATCACAAGTGTTTAGGAAGGTGTCACTGCCCCTTCATCCTCAACTTCTGAAGAATTCAGGGCAGATAAATCAAAAAGGCATCCAGCAGGGTAGCACAAGTTTGCTTCTTTCACAGCAGAATACATGCCCTCCTTGCCTCAAATTGTCAGTACTCATCTCAAGGCCTCTTACTGGACATTACAACAACAAGCCAAACAAACCTTTTACTGCCAACTCAAATGTCAGATTAAGACACATCATCATCAGCCATCACTTGACCACAATGGCAAAAAGACCTTCCCTTGTGCTCTCATTTCCTCTCACACAAGCACCTTCTGCTGGTGATCAGAATCCTCAGGCTTTTGCAGCCAGATTATATCTGTGAACTTTCCACACTGCATGCTGGAAGGCTGGAATGCGCCATGCTGGGGCAAGGAGGTGCAGAAAGGAGGGGTCAAACATTTCCTTGTCTTCAACAGTTATACTGGAGATATCAGTGCCAAGAACTGTTCAAGCACACACTGCATATGAACAACCCAAAGACAAATTACGGCATTAGGCAGCACAGACATACCACAATGAAAGAACTGATTGTCTTGTTGCATCAAGGACAGCAGAAATATCCTAGAAAAGATAGTCTAAAAACCAAGGCCAGATTTGTCATAGAAATATGCAGGCACTTCAATTAAAGCTTCTGTTCATTCACTGCAAGATTCAGGGTCTTGAGAAGGTCCATGAAAATCCATCAGGAAGAAATGACCTGGTCCCACTGAACCAGTCAGGCTCCTAGATAAGATAAAGTAACTCTTCCCCAAGTCCCATTTGTGCACATACACTAATCTCTGTTGAGATTAGAAAATGGAAACAGACATCATCGAGATGGAGACAGATGAATCATCTTCCCCTGGACAGCCACAGTGATTTTATCCTGCCTTACCACCCTGAAGTGGAAAACACATACCAAGACTGGAAATTTGTGTCAACTATGCAATTTTTATCTATCCTTACCTTCTGACTGCCTCAAAACCTAAATCTGGATTACAGATCTTCCCTTTAAATTCATCAGTTCTAAAGGTATGTAAATGTCAAGATAACCAATTCATTCACTGTACAAGTTTTAGTAAATAAGGGAGAAATAGATTCATACCAGAGAGGAAGACATTTTCTCATTCAAAGAACACTAATGCAGTAGAATCCTAGAAAGAAAAGGATGCCCAGATTCTAGTTATCACATACCAACCTGGATCTCTCCTCTTTACCCTTTCACAAAATTATCACGATATTGATAGCAGCAATTTATGAACTCTGTCTAAGCAATCTTTATAAAAAATGTGGCTGTATTTATCTTCATCTCTTTTGTTCTCATTTAAAAATTACCAAAACTTCACAAACAGAACAACAGATAAAAAGCACACTAGTGGATCATCTGATTGCATCAATCCCCCTGTAAAAACCTGATGAAATAATTAAGTAGGACTTCAAAATTGTGAAAGCTATGACAATTCCATAAAGCTACTGACAACACAACATTAACGATCACCTGAACCAAGAAGTTTGTGCAGGTCCATGTGAATACAAACAAATACATGTAAATTTCAAAACAAAAAAGTGGTAACAGCAACATTTCAAAGCACTGGATTTAGTTTTTGCCTCATAACTCCCATTAAACAACAGGCCCTGCACAGCTCAAATTCCATGCAACACATACTGTGGGCTATGCAGAGAAATTGCAGCAGAGTAACTGCCCATAGGTGCACACATCAGTGCTCTGGCATCACAGAAACCAAATCAGAAAGACTCATAACTCAGGTAAACACAACTGCGGCACAACTGAGACCTTCCCGCTTCCTTACTTGTCATTGGCCAGCTCATAGAAGCGCTTATTCACACAACCAACAGCCAACAGGGACACGGCATCCAAACAGGAAAATATCTTCAGCAATACTTCTGATGGCATACTAGTAAAAAAGAGAAACAAGAATACTATTAGACTTGCCTGTAAACTCCAGAAATGGCAATGGCAGAGAATTTTAATTTCAAATCAGACAGAAGAGGTGGAAAACAGCGGGTTGTAAACAGATCAATCAAAAACCACCTGAATAGTTAAACTGCGGAGTTTGGGTTCTAACTTCACTCTCTGGTATGTGGCACTTGCCTAAAATAATTCATCACAACTTACTCAAGTGGCACTGCACAATTACACGAAAAGTTATGGGTTTGCATTTCCATTAAACTTTGTTAACTTTAACTAGGTTTGACATGCAGCTACCTCATTTAGCTTCAGTTTCTTACTGCTCGTACCATGATTTCAACATTTATTCCATAAGCACCAGCATTTGCAAAACTTTTGACTGCAGTGTCAGGTCTCAGGATGCATCAGGACAGAAATGTCCTAGCCTAACCACAAGATCATGCTCTACCTCATCATAATCTTCAAACTGTATGTGCTCAGGGGTCTTGTGCAGTTTTCATTTATGTCAACAGAAAGATGTGAACTTCAAAGTAAGAGGCAAGTGATACCTTGAAAATGTCAATTTCTCTGTGCATCTGGAAGGTTGCCTGAAATATAGGTGCCAGTCTGAGCATGACAAGTAGAACATACTCTGGAGATGAGTCAATGTGATTTTTGCATTAAGAGGCAGGAACCTCATACCATTCAAGCAGTACCTCATTACTGCACAGAATTTAAAATACATGCAGTGTATACTCTAATTTTCTTGAGCATTGAGTATGGTCATCAAAATCACTGTTGAAAATAAAAGGTGCTGTGAAAGTCAACACAACAGCTGTGCCTGTTGTTTTTTTTACTACTGCATTACTTGCAACACTTGTTGATTTATAACACTATTTCAGAAGCAGAGAGCTTTAAAGGATAGCATGATAATGCCAATACCTCAATGCTTGCATTAAATTCAGAATCTTGGTTGCATTGACATAGAAACAATATGCCAAAACTTGCATTGTTATTACGTGAAATAATGCATACACTGTGAGCCCAAAGCCATTAGTGCACTCATTCCAGACATAATTAAAGTGATACCTTAAAAAAGCTGCAAATTAGCTAAAATAATATGCTTGATCCAGAATTCTCAATAGTTTTTACAACCGTGTTCTTTCTCCTTTGAAGGAAGCTGAAAGAATTTTTTTTTTCATTTTTCTCTCACCATTACACCAGTATAGAGGTACTGAACTGGCCATCCAATGCAAAACAGAGAAATCACTACACAGGAAGCCATCAAATGTATAAAACAAAGAGAACTAATTATTTTTTCAGGTAACATATGCTTAGACTTGTTTTTAAATGTAACTAATTTTCAGAGAGAAAAATACCTCATAATTATATTGAAAGTGCCCTTTCACAGTCAAGCAGGAAGAAAAATATTTACCTTGCAACAAATATGCAGCAGCCATATTTATTCCTCCCCCCTCATCTCAATCCACCATTCTCAGCCTCTCTATACACTAAGATACACTTGATGACAACCAATAACTACGAGAAACATAAGAAGTTTAATTCTGAACTGGCTTTCATTGAAGTAATAAAATAACCATTCTTATTCTCAAGGAACAACACTGCCCATGACTTGCAAAGGAACTGCTGAAGGCTTCACATGGCTTGGAAAACCTACACATTCCTTATGAACTTGGAAAAGAACACAAAGGAGAACCTACCAGAAGACATTAGAAGGTAAACACAGGATCCCAAAGTAGGCCAGGAAAGCAAATCTTTTCAATTCAGAATATCTAACATAGAAATCTCCAAGATATTAATATAATTACTGCAAGCAGTCAAAAGACAGCTTACAGGGGTACTTCCACTCTTAACATAAAGATATACTCACCTCTCAATGCACACATTTCGATTCGGTTTTATGGGAGGTGTCAAATACAGACTTTTAATTCCAGCATTTACAGTTTCAGAACATTCCCCAGGCCTGGCAGCAAAGGTCCTTAACATCCTTGTAAGAAGGAAAAGAGCTGTTAAGAGTCACATATTCACAAAATGAATAAACAAGCATATTGTGCATACCTAGACACAACATTTCAACCAAGGCAGGATGCAGGGAATATAGTGCATGGCAATCACAATTTCAACAACTACACCGAAGTTAAAATACCTGGCATCAGGAAGATTCAGATTTGAACTCACAGCTGTAAATCCTGTGATTGATCTCTCACAGCAGGTAAAGGGAATAGTGTTGCTCCCCAAATCAGTTTGAATCCAGTAGAGTCTATTACCCTTAGACCACTGCACCACTGTGGCCACCACAACCAAGCTCAAGTGAGGCCCCTGCAGCAAGTCAAACTTACTGATTAATCGTCTGTTTCACAACATTACTTCAGAGATATTTTTGAGCCACCCAAATTCACTAAACTATTAAAAAATATCAGATGAAAACAATACCTTGAAACTTCCTCAGAAAGTGGTCAAAAAGAATTTGTGTACTTTGAAGCATAAACAGCAAGAAAGGAGATTTAACCATGAAACAGAGAGCAGCTAACAAGCTCTAAGGGATGCCCAGGTGTTAGACAAATTACTTTTCAGCAGAAATACTTTGTTAAGGTTTAGGGCTTGACATGCTTCAATTATTTCAGACCCAGGGGGAGGTTAACAAAGCTTGGGAAGAAGAGTGGCCACTGGTAGCGGACACAAAGAATGCAGAATTTACAGGCCTCAAGGATACCTGGACCAACTTCCAGGATAAGGAAGAAACTGTTAAAGACAACTCTGCAATTGTGCTGGAATCAGCTCCAGCTTCCAGAAGTGTGGGACCGTGATCACTGACCCAAGAAACTCACTGACTCTAAAAAGAGAAAGACTGAGGATGCAAACTAATTAGCATGAGAAGCAAGAGAATCATTAACCAATAAAAGATTCGTTATCTAGTAAATAGAAACTAATTAACAAGAGAATTATGTATCTTGTAGCCAAGGAAAACTAATTCCTTCCTTAGCTAAAACGTATAAAATAGTAAAATGTTTTGATAGTTGGTGTGCTGGCTTTGTGGACTTCCCATCCAGCATCCCCTTCTGTGCAGAACTGTAAATATATCAAATACCTCAACTCTGTATCTGAATTGGCCTCTTGCACACCACAGTGAAAGAACCTATTTTGGCAACATTCCACATCACAATTTGGATAGAAAATAAAGGAAGTTTGCTATTTCTAACACAAATTCTTACAATTCAACCACTCACACATTTTTCCAAGTTTCTGACAGGAAGGACTTTGTAAGCTGGAATTGCAAACAAATACTATCATTAACCCACAGAGAAAAATATGGAGACAGAATTTCAATCTTAAACCAAATACTTACACTTCATACCCATTGATGCCACCAAGCAGGCAGAGCTCCCCATTAACTGCATTACTGATGTTTTAAATTGCCAGCAGATTTCCAACACCTGGTCAAACCAGCTCTGGGTTTCAAGGTAACCAATCCATATGGAGGGAAAATTATTAAATTTTGAACTATATAGGTACCATATACATTTAATACCTACTGTTCTTGATCAAGATTGATTTATACTCAAAGGAAAATAAAATCAAAATAAATTAACAACTCTGGTCTACACTCTCAACTGTACTATGTAAAAAAAAAAATTAAAAATTTGAGACACTTTACTGAGAATTGTTGTAAGCTTAACAAAAAGACATGCACATTTCAGCTTGGGTGCCAACCAGTGTTAGACCAACTAAATTAACAACTACAAAAAAAAGTAGTCTTATAGTAAATACAACCTGTAGATCAAACAAGGGTTTTACTCATGTATCACTATGAAGAACACTTAGATGATGCCAAACTGCCATTAAAGGGATTTAGAGACACAAGTGTTCAACAACAGCAGAGCTAGCACTTCTGTATGTTTCAGGGCAGCACATCCCAGGCTAATCTGCCCTGAATATATGCTGAAAGCAGAGAGTTTGGGCATACTCTGTAAGGACACAACTTCACAGACTCCAGGCACAGGAATAATTTGGATAAGAAGTTGGATTCTGGATTTTAAAACACACTACCTTGGACAAGCATAACCTGTATACCCTGTATTCAGTCCTTCTCACTCATTTAGACTATCCTTCCCTCTTCTTCACCCAGGGACAAATATCTGAGGAAAGAAATATTTTGGCCACACATGCCTTGAAAACTTTAATGCAATAGCTATTGTTTTTGTAAGTGTCAATTAAAAAAAACCTACTGAATTTTACACCTTCCAAAATAAAAATATTCTCAAGATGTGAAGAAACAAAACGCAAACCCAATCCATAAATTACTTTTCAAGTACTGTGTGCGCTAAGATTTTAAATTAGCATTAACAAAATGCTTTTACATTACATTGACACAGCTTGGGCAGACAAGCCTAAGATAAAAGTCAATGACAGCTGTTACACCCCCTCTTTAGAGACTTCTAGAACAACTGAGATGATCTTACTTAAGAGGCACAACAACTTCAACTGCTTTTTCATTAGCTTCCAACCTGTGGGGCTCAGTTTTGGACCAGTATTTCCACTTTCACACCCTATAATACTTGCAATACACCTTGGTTTTTTGATGGTCAGCAAACAATTGTCTTTCAAGTAACATTTCAAATAACACACACAAAGTTTTAAGTAGTAAAAAAACCTGTCTCTTCCACCTGCTAAAGCATATCTGGGGATAAACAAAAATCACAAATGTTTTGACATGGGCTGGTTGGGTTGTTTTTTCCTCAGCTAACAATTTCAGTCTTTTTAAAATATGGATATTACCACAATCCATCTGCAGGTTAAAAAAAAAGATGAAGAAAAAAAACAGCAGGAGGAATGAAACTGCTATGAAAAGCAAGGTTGTACAAATAGGTCTGCTTTCTCAACTCTGCCTCTAAGACTGATGCTTTAAAATTTTTAAAGCTGAACCTGTGCTGTAAGAATTAAGGTAATCACACCTTCCACAGTGAAACCCTCCTATTTATTACAAAGGCCTAATCACCCTGAACACACATAAAGCAGCCATTAAACTAACTTTGTGCAAACTCGTCATACCAAGTTATAGCACTACTCCAAGCTGAAAGACATAGCTAAGTTTAAGCTCCCCTTCCCAGGAAAAAAAAAAAAAAAAAGTAAAAAAGTGTTAAACCCAGGCCTATGTGCACCTGGCAACACCAGCGTTTTCCCACTGCAAGGTGTCCAAAGGGCCAGGAGCAGGGCGAGGAGAGCACCATGGCCAGAGCCCTCGCCGTGAAGAGTCGAGAGCTAGAAACCAGAGCCGTGGAGCAGGTGAAGTAAGTTTCCCAGATGAGCAATGGGAGCTGATGGAAAACACCAAACCATCCTCCCCAGAGCAGGTGCAGAAGGGCGAGCAGGCAGCCCCGGGCCGGCAGAGCCCCGCTCGGCGTGCCCATGGTTACCTGCCACGGCGCGCCGCCATGGCCGCTCCGCCCCGGGACAGCACCGGCCTCGCACCGCCGGCGGGGAGGGGAGGGAAGTAACGAAACAAGCGCTGCCTCCTCTTGTGGAACGCCCCGGAGCGGGGTGGGACGGTGCCAGTCCGAGGGAGGCGGCGGTGCCGGGAGCGCTGGCTCGGGGAAGGCGGTGCTGGAGCGCCCGTGTGGGGCTCTCGGGAAGCGTTAACGTCCCGCCGCGACGGGAGCTGGCTGCTCCCTGGCCCACAGTGAGCGCGGAGCTCTCGGCCTCAGACCCGCAGAATTAATCAGGTTGGAAAATGCCTCTGAGATTACTTAGTCCAACCTATGAGCAAACACAACCGTGTCAATTACACCAGAGCACTAAGTGCCAATTCCAGTCTTTCCTTAAACACCTCCAGAGAGTGTGGCTTCACCACTGAGCAGCCTATTCCAATGTTTAAACGCGTTTTCTGTGAAGAAATTCTTCCTCATGTCCAACCTAAACCTTCCCTGGTACGTGAGGCCATTTCCCCTTGTAGAAGAGACTGACTCCCACCTGGCCACAGCCTCCTTTCAGGGACTTGTACAAAATGATTAAGTCCCCCTGAGCCTCCTTTTCTCCAGGCTAAACATCCCCAGCTCCCTCAGCCGTTCTTCATCAGGCCTGTGCTCCAGACCTTTCAGCAGCTCCATTGCCCTTCTCTGGACCCGCTCCAGCAGCTCAGTGTCCTTCTTAAATCATGGGCGTCAAAACTGAACACAGTACTCACGGTGTGGCCTCAACAGTGCCAAGTTTTGCTACAGGCCAGGAAGCCATTGGCCACCTGGGCACACACGGGCTCTTGTTCAGCCACTGTCCATCACCACCCCCAGCTCCTTTTCCACCAGCAGCCTTCCAGCCACTCTGCCCGAAGCGCTGCCTGGAGTTGTTGCGGGCAGCACAGGACACTCGGCCTTGTTGGCCTCATGCCGTCGATCTCGGTCCATCCATTTAGCCTGTCCAGATCCCTCTAGCCGTCTCCATCAGCGCCAGCTGCATCGCTTTAACACATATATGTGTGCAAGACCAAGAAAAACATGTATGAAAATACATCTTTAAAAGGGGGAGCGGCACCGCAGGCAGCCCCTCCTGCCCACCTGAAGCGAGCCGCGGAGGGCGGGCTGTGGCTGTGGCGGCGCTGGGCATGGCGGGCGCTGTAGTGACCTCGCTGGGAGCCGCTCCCGGCGGCGGGCGGGAGGGGGAGCCCGCTCAAACTACGGCTCCCAGGACCCGCTGCCGCCGCTCGCTGCTCCGGCAGCCCAAACATTTCCGCCGGGGCAGCGGCCAGCGGCGGCCGCCGGCGGGGAAGGTGCAGGTGTGCTCCTGAGCTGGGGCAGCGGCCGCTCGGGGCGGGAGGCTGCCCGGGCACTTCCCGAGGGTTCCCCGGGAGAGCGGCACGAACTCTCCGTTCGGCCGGCGGGAGCCATGCCCGGCATGCTGCCCCGGACCCTGCCCGCCTCCCTCGGGCGGGGCTGCCTGGGCCGCTGGCTGCTCGCCACTCGCGGGTGGGCGCTCCTGGGCAGCGGCACCGGGACCTGCTCCTGCCCGAGGTGGCGGCACCAGCCCCCGCTGCTGCTCAGGGCCGCCCGCCAGAGCATCGGGACGCAGGCGGGAGGGCTGAAAGCCGCAAAACCTGGCGGGAATAGCAAAGATGTGTCCGTGCAAAGGACGGTGAACGAGGAAACGCTGGTGTCGGCGGCTCAGAAAGGTAAGGCGGAGGATGCTGTGTGCTACTTAGCAGGGCTTGAGACGGTTCCTTCTGCAGCTAAAGTTTTGTAGTTCCAAACGTCAAGTATCTAGAAAAAAAAAAAAAAGTCCCAGCACACCCAGCCGGTCTCTTTTCTCATCGTATTGTTTAGAGCAGCTGTTGCATTTCTGTGTATGCATTGCACAATCAGAACAAATTATGTGACTTCTCCTTAACAGTCTGTTGGTTTAAGTAATTAATTATCAGGCAGAAGATGTAATAGCCTCTCGTTTGCCTTTTCTGAAGGAAATTCTATCACATGCAGCCTCTCTGTAGGGCTGTTGAAATAAGTTCACCTCCAATAAAATTGTCAAAGCTCTACATGTGATGGTAGTTTCTTTATAGATTGCTTCCACTTTAGTTGGTCTCATTCACTTCAGTGAAAAGTAATTACTACATAATTAGTCTCAGATAATTTAAGTACTTTGAAATTACTTAAGAAAAACATCTTCAACTGATTAGAAGACTGCAGGAGAGTTATTAACGTTTTCTCCATAACTTGTGCTCCACTGAAATGTGCACTTTATCGCTAAAAGGTAGTCTCTTTCCAAATATTCAAATATTTCGAAACAGAGAATCTCATATGACTTCTTTTGCAGTGTGTACTGACATTTGTACTTTAGATCAAAATTGAAACATAAAAACTAATCAGACATACAACAGTTAATTATGTTAATGTGTAATTGGGTCTAATACTCTCCTTTTTGTTGTTCTGTTGATCACTAATTCATAAAACCAGGTTTTTTTAGCATGTGCAACTTAAAAGGTTTCACTTTTTTATTTTTATTTCTTTTCTTTGCATGAGGAATGCAGCGATTGTGGGGTTAGGTGGTAGCATGAATGCTGTAGTGCTAAATAGTTCCTTAAAAATCCTTAAAAATCTAGTTCTTACATACCTAAAAAATAGCAGTAATTGGTAGTTTGGACCTTGAAAACATCTGGCAAACAGAAAGGAATAAGGATCTCTGTAAACAGAGATGTAAACGTGCCCTGTACAATCTAAGAGATGTTTTCCATGGTCTCTTTTATGGCAATGAGGCATTATGGAAACTATTACTGGATTTTTTTTCTTCTGCTAAAATGTTATTTGAGCTACATGCTAACAGAAGAGCATTTATGTAAGAAAGTCATACAAGTCTTATTATCCAAGGTTGTTACTTATGTGTTGTTTTCTGTTTAATTTCAGTGAAAGAAGCTGGAAGAGACTTTACCTATTTTATTGTGGTGCTTGTTGGAATTGGTGTTACAGGTTATTTTTTTAAATTACATTCTTTATCAGAAGACACTTTTCATTAATTCCAGCCGTTTTGATAAGTTTTCATTCCATCTGCTGTTGTTTCTGTTACAGGTGGTTTGTTCTATGTGATTTTTAAAGAGCTATTCTCTTCTTCTAGTCCAAATAAGATCTATGGAGATGCCTTGGAGAAATGCAGATCTCACCCTGAGGTTGGTTTTTGAACTTCAGTCATAAGTTTGTGTTTCTCAGTAGTTACTGCCTCTCTTCAAGTCAAAACTTGGGAATCTCACATAACTAATGAAGCCCATGTAGTGCTTTAGCAGTTCTGCCAGTGCTTTTAGCTGGCATGAGGTGGGTCAGCTCCAGAGCAGAGCCTTCGTTAGGACAAGTCAGTGCAGGCATTGAGCTTGTGTGAACTAGCCTGCTGGAAGCCAAGTGAGTGTGCCACAGCACAAAAACTGATGGAAATACAATCTGCCCTTCAGACTGTGATTGCGCCACCATACAGAAAGTCTTCAGAACTTACCTGAGTGCCTGCTAAATGTAGCACTTGAATTCAGTGGGTCAGAGAGGCAACTGATCCCACTAAGTTCTGTAGATCTAACCTGCTACCTTTTCTCAGCACACTTACTCTATTGTGACACTTCATTATGGTGCTGTCATTCTGTGAAGCACTGCACTGATAGCTAGGAATTTAAATTCTTCGTTTGAAGCACAATCAGCATTCATGTGGCTAACAGGAAAACAGGCGGAGAGCAGTTGTGGGATCACACAGTCATCATATCTAGGTGTAAACAAAAATCAATGTCAAACTAGATTTTAAAAACCACTACTCCAGACAAAACATCCCTGCAAACAAGGTTGCCACAGATGCCTTTGAGGATAACCTAGGAATGAAGTGACAAGTTGTTGCTCAAATAAAAATAAAGACTGCTTGGAACAAGTTTGTAGAATTAAAACTTCTTCCCAGTACTTGCACAATAAAACTTAACCTTCCCTTCTAACCAAATGTAAACTAAGTTTAAGACTAAGGTGATATACTTTGACTTTACAGATCTGAAAAAAAATTACTGAATTTCTTATTCAGTAGTGGGTTTTTTTAGATAGTATGAAGGGGAATGCATTTGCATTTTAAACTTTGAAACATATTCTCTTGGAGGAGACATGAGCTAATATTTTGTGCTCTTTTTTTCTTTTTACACAAAATGTCAGTTTACATGTCCTCATCTCAGAGAACAGTACAAATGGAAGATATCAATAGGATTTATTTTAGGCATTTAATACGAGACTGTAAAAAAAAAAGGACTGGAATACAGAGAAGTTTACTTAAACTGTTTTCTTTCATAAACGCTTCTATCCTTGACATGTTATATTCTCCAGGGGCATTTTGTTACAAGAAGATGCATTGACAGCAGAGGCATGAGCTGATACTGGAATACCTGTTTGTATGTGATCCTTTCTGACAGCTCAAACCTCTTTTCTCTTGTAGATAATTGGTGTTTTTGGTGACTCTATCAAAGGTTATGGAGAGGCAACAAGAAGAGGAAGACGACAGCATGTCAGGTACCCTTTGGTGTTTGCTCCATAAAGACATCAGTTTTTGCACAGCAAAGATACTTTTGGATCACAAGTTAGTTCTAGAGTGATGAACTGTATGTGACATATCCTGTCACTTTTGATTTAACATAGAAGTTTTTTGCAGTGCCTCTCGTGTGCCATATACCACTAAGTACAGACAATATAAAATGCCAATTCTGAGTGCCTCAAAACAAGCAATGGTCATCATGGTAGACAGACAGCTCTCCAAAAAATAGGATGATTCTGAAAAGAGGTACAGAGGCCTAGGCTTGCATGAGGGGAATAGTAATTTGACAGAAGTTTACAGTCTGAAACTAAACTGAGCTGATAATGCAGCTTTTTGTTACTTGAGGCAACATATCTACTGTGTATTTAAAACATCTATCACCTAAACTTTTCATGAGTGTGTCAATTTATTACTTTCCTTTTGAAAGAAACAACAGAATTATTTCTTACAAAACCTAAGTCCTCCCTGTTCTGCCTTTATTGGGTTATTTGGCAGGAATATGTTCAGTGAGGTTTCATATAGGATGAGACACACAGGCCCAGACACAAGTTGAACCATGAAATTGAGATTTTTTTATTTTTTCTGAGGAAAGTGACTTTTGCTGGTTGAAGCTTTATCTCTTCACCAGACTCTGTGAAAAAATGTTTAATGTGAAGCTGCTAAATGAAATTGATATGCACAAACATTTTGAGCATCTCTCTGTAAATAAGTAAATGTATTATGAATCAGCTTTCCTATTATTTAATTTCCATCATTTTGAATGCCCAGTATTTTAAATAAATTTTCCAGCTAAGAGCTGTGTAAGATGGTAGAGTTTGCATCTGCAGTATAAGAATGATCCTTAATGTCTCAAAAATCTACAGGGTGTTTTTGTGTATTAACACCTTGAATATAAATTTACTGCAGTAAGGCTCTTCATATTTGTTCTCTCTACCCCATCATGTCACTTTAAACTGTATTGGAAGTTTATTTCACAGCATGTACCTGGGCATGACTGATGGAAATAAGAGATTGGTACTAAACAGCAGTTAATAATTTCAGTAGGAAACATAAACTGGCACCAGAACTCTCATGGGATCATTAGTTTCCCAAAGTGGTTACTTTGAAAGTGATCTACTATTTATTTAATGCTTGAGCTTAACCCAACTCCAGTCTAAATACCAGCATTTACCTTGAAGATTTCATACTAGTGCCAAAGTTATACTATTTCAGCAGAGCAAAATTACAGTAACACAACAAAGCATGTATTAAACTGTTTGTTTTTATGTTTATGGTTTAACCAACCTGATAATTAATTTGGAAAAACATGCTGTGTGTGTTTTGGCTTGATAACTTAAACTCAATGCCCAAAAAAGATCTCGAAGTCTTGGTGATGTGGGATCCCTTTCTAGATGTCAGGCTCCAAATATGGAGTTTTTTGAGGATAAATACAAGGAATTTCCATAGTTTTCAGGACTGGATCACTTTTCCGTTTTGAGGGGAGGACTGGGGTGAGGACATCTAAGCATTTCATCTCTTAATCCTCAGCAGCTAATTAGCTCTTCTAACTCCACTAGTCCTTAGGCACTCACAGTAAAGCTTGAGAGGAACAGTAGAGAAGGAACCCAAGGTAGCATAAGGACACCACCGGAATACACTTTCTTACAAAATAAGTAAGCAACTCCTCTAAGTAAGTTTAAATTTGAAGTCTTAACTAGCATATAATCTGTATTCTTGCTGGGTGGTTGGGTTTTTGTTTTGTGTTGCTGTTTTTAGTCACATTGAATACGTAAAGGACGGACTGAAACATATGCGTTTGAAGTTCTATATTGAGGGCACTGAATCAGGGAAACAGGGAACAGTCCATGTGGAAGTCAAAGAGGTATGTACAATTGCTTGATACACCTGACAAGCTTAGTCTTGAATTTAAACTACCAAAGAGAAAAAAACACTCTGAAATTACTTTTCTTTCCAGAATCTTGAAACAGGAAGATACGAGGTTCGCTACATATTTGTGGATGTTGAGACCTATCCAAGAAGAACCATTGTCATAGAGGACAACAGATAGCCCATGATCAAAGCTGCTACCTTATCTCACATCGGATAATGTTGTAGCCAGTCTGCACATGAATTGTGTGTTGTTGCCAATTGTGTCTCACAGCTTCAGGGCTGTGTTACAGGAAGGAGCCTCTCAGGGCCTCCACTGAGGACTTCTGATAAAGACAGATACGGGATTTAAAGTGAAACCAATGAAATATAGCAGAACTATCATGGCAGATATTCTCAACATAGGAAAATAATGACTCCTAATAAACAGTTTAATGCTGGATAATACTTCTGCACACCCAAAACCTGAGTTTTCCAAGGTTTTAGGTTTGAATGGCGATTTTTTTGTCTTCCTTGGCTTGGATTTCCCGCTACCACTGCAATAAAGAAAGGGTTAGTTTGACTGTGTTCATTTTGGATACCTTTGTAGGTAAGAAGGTAGAATAGAACGTTAGTGATGTAAAAGATATCTAGGCATGTAAGGGTAGGAATGCTGGAGGCACACACCTATGACAAATAACTGAAGATAATGACTTTAATATTGGTGTCATCTAAATAAATTACCAGCAAACAGAACATCACTACCATCTGCTCTTTCTGGTATTTGCCATGCTGCTCCACCTGGTTGTAGAAATGTGGGGGTTGGCCTTTTCTCCCTGGCAGCTAGTGACAGGACAAGAGGACATGGCCTCAAGCTGTGTCAGGAGGAATTTGGGTTGGGCATTACCTTCACAATGTTTTGAAAACCACAATATTCCATTTAAACTTCTCTCCCACCTTGTCTGCATCTACATGTGATAAACACACATGTGGTGTTTATCAGGATCAGGGCATGTCTTTCATCCGTGAAGTGTTCCACATTATTTTCTTTTACTACCTGCATCACCTTGGTAGCTAAGCAGATTTACCAGGATGCTTCAGTATATTTTGTGAATGGGGGGCACAGCTGCGAAGGACATCACTTCTGTGTTGTGAAATATCTGACAATATGCTTGATAAAATGAAGATTAAAAAGTAGCAGAAGAAATCCACCTTTATCTGTCCTTAGATGTATTGTTGTTCTTAATTTGAAGAAATGGCAAATACAAGGCTCAAATGCTTTCCAGTCTCACTGGAGGAAAGCTTTTTGGAATCCTTTTTCTAGGAACGTGTCATCAGTGAAGGAAAAAAAAACACCACTTCATAGCTTGATTTATCAACTTTGTACTAGCTAGATACCTATCGCCAGCAAGATTATTTAAGCTCCTTGAAACTTCAGGAGTATTAAAGCTTTATAGGAATGTAGATCTTCTGCAGAAAAAAAAAAGTTAAGCTTAGAAGTCTTATGGGAACTGATTACTTCTTTCCGTATTCCTCCTGAGGCTGAAGTTCTCTTGATCTTTATGGACCAGGCTGGCACCCATGCTTACAAAATTTTCTTAAATTCTGTTTCATGCAAACACATACATAGAGAGGCCTAAATCAAAATTTTGGTGAAGATGAGTTGGACATCTAGAATAGAGAACATTGATGTCTTGTGCAGTATCACCTTTCCTACTGGTAGTTTGCACTGGAGTGGGACAGCTGCATTCACTGAGTTTAAACATAATGTTTTAGAATACCCCTTTTGCAATTCTGAAGTGTTAGCCTCAATTTTCCTTATGAAGCTGCCCTGCTTTACTGGATCATTGCACTTCCTGTAAGTCGTGCAGAGGTTCTTCATGGCAGGGAGCTGTGTTCCTCATGTTAGGCTGGGGAGACAGCAAAGTAACTGAAAGTTTCACCTTCAGTTGTTGGTAAACACAAGCAGTAACCATTTCACTGTTTCCTTTTTAAAGCTCTTGCGCTTTTTTCCTCCTGGGAAAACACAAAATTACAGCATGTGCCACTTTATGAAGTGAAAGTGTCATGTTATTGTTGCTAAAGCATTGGGGGAAAATCACTGCCAGCAAGTCAGAGCCAAAGGACTGGCATTTTCGTAGAAATTAAACACACTTTCCAGAGTTCAGTTTTAATTGTTGCAGAATTAATAAAAATATATATTCTCTAAATCCCTCTCTCCTTTAGGAAGTGAAAATATGTCACTCAACAGTGAAAGGTTTTTTCAGGAACACTGACTAGCAGACTATTCAAAATGTATTTTAGGTAGGTGTACAACTTGGTCTTAACATTCCTATCTCTACATTCATTTTTCAGATGCCAAAACCTGTGTATGCAGCATAGGCAACCAATATCCTTAGAGGTGGTTTGTGGGAATCATGTTGCTATGTCATCTCTGACCTGTGTCTGTGTATACTTGCTGCATAGTGACAAAAAGGAATATCCCTCCAGGAAATGAACTCAGTAGAAACTTTAATATATAAAAACCCTCTTTCATTAAACTTCAATAAACAGGAGCTCTTGCAAAGAAAATGTAGTTGTAGACTGGGAAGCAAAGGTGGTGTTGTGCATGACTGAGTTCAAAAATTACTTTGATAGCTAAATATTTCTTGCAGGGAATTCAAGTTTCAGCAACTGATTTAGGCAATAGAGTCATGATCTTAGAAATGGTTGCAAATAAATGCGTGTCTGATACAAGAAACTTCAACAAACTCACTTAACAAGCAGAGAAGACAGGAATGTGAATAAGACTATTTATTGTGTGTCAGCTGCAGAGATAAAAAGCCAAAGAAAATCTTCTGGGTGTTTCCACAAGTAATTTCAATTCACTTTTGGTCTCAGTCTCATTCACTATCACAACAGATGCTATCCACCCTAATACTTGTGGGATTATTCCAATATGTATATTGTCAGCAACCCAGTGTGTTGCAGATTATGCCCAAAAAACTCTGAGGACACATTTTGAGTCCAGGTCCACTTTTAGGATTCACTGCAGTTTTTAAACTGACAAATATATAAGGCAAGCACAGAGACTGGAAAGAAAATTTAAAGGAAAAAAAGTTTGAAGGGGCAAGCTTAAAGGTGACAGTAAGGGCTCATAACTAGTCTCTGTATATGGGGTTGTGAAATCTGCTTGAAGATCTGGAATACGGTTGGCACTGGAAAAACAAAAATTTGAAAGCAAAAAGATCTTCCCCCTCTTTTTTTGACAGGGAAAAAAGGCTTAGTCCCTAGAGAGACGCTCACTTGCTCCGAATAGGGAATAATAGAACTCCGGTAGAAATTTTCCTTAGGCTTTTGGGAATGTATATGATATACAGTGATTCCAAACAGTACTATAAATAATTGAGCAGCAGAAGTATTTGATAGTTTTTCTTAGTAAATTCTCAGGGTTTTTTATTCTGTATGTGTTATGTAAAATAATCTATAGGAATGACAGAAAAATGTGAATTAATACCATCCTATATTCAAATTCAGTATATATATTTTTAATGATACATAGTAAAAGCTGAAAATACAGTAAAATTGTTTCACAGTTTAAAGGAAAGAAAGGAAACAAAAACAATTTTGGTTTGGGATTCTTCCGCATGTCCTGCCAATAATATGCTTATTTGATTCCCTTTATCTCATATAGGTTATTGTGGAACATTTGTAACTCAGCAAATAAAAATATTAAGCATAAATACCCATTTCAGTAAAACAGATCAGTGTGGAATGCCTCTGTTTCCCTCTCAGGGTTCAGTATCAAACTACTGCATTTCCTTTCAATATCTGTATAAAAAATTCTTTCATTTCTGGAAAAAGCGTGGTATGGGTGGGATGCCCTCACTTGCTCCAGCCCACAGCCGTCCTGCGGCAGATCAACCTTGGCCAGCACCCAGGGCTGCTCCCCCCACAGCAGGATGGGGGTGGAAATGGGCACCAGCACAAATGAGAAGTCTTGGGGAGTTGAGAGCAAGACAGTGTTGCAGGGAACTTAACTTCAAAATGAGCTCAATTTATTACCTTTGGCTGGCCAGAGCAGCAGCGTGGGCAGTGTGCCGCAGTGGTGAGCACCCAGCAGGGCTGGCAGCAGCGGTGTCTCTACTTCCAGATCACGTACAGGCGTCTGCCTCTGCATCTTTAAACCTCCCAGTGCTGTGCTGGGAAACCTTTTCAGGATAATCGTGTTTATCCAACCTCTATTTAATTACAATTCCCCTTTATCAGAATCACAATTATCTTCTCTAGCATGAGTTGCTGTCTTGTATTACTCCCCACAATTAACTCTATTAACCTTTTATCCAAGCACATTTTTACCTTTTATAGGAACTGGGTTGTTTTTCAATTTCAATCTTAATTCTTCTTTTTTCCATTAAAAACATAACAATCTCAGCCATAACAACGTTTCATTACAGTTATACACATACTAAATCATGGCTATATTCCCTGAGATGTGATTTGCTTCATTAGTGCTCCTACCTCCGTAGAGGAGCTGGAAGTGAATTACTGTTTTGTCCGCTGGCTGGGACCATGCATTATCCTGTGTTTTAATAGAATGGAGACAAATCCCAGTGTTGGAGTGCAGATCTGCAAAATGCCACCAGTTGCTCTTTGGTGTGATACCTGATGAGGTGCAGATGCCCTCCCCTCCTCTGTGTGGCTGCAAAGCCACCATGTTCAGGGGTCTCACACTGGTATAGGAATAACAGTGCTGGAGAGAAATAACTGAGACATCTCAAGATTTGGAACAGCAGCATTCTGTCAGTTGCCTTGAGCATAAAAGCCTCATAATAACCCACAACTGTTTTTTTCCTGAAAACATCCATGAAAAATGTCCTACTGTGCTTTTTTTTTTTTTAACACACTTATTTTCCTTGAATTTCTCTTTTAACACCTTTCTTGTGGGGAGTCTGCACGTATTTCTATTTTCCTTCAAAATGCTGTGCTTAACTTCCGTGTCTGCCTGTCTCTGCCTATACTTAATTTAGCAGAATAAAAGCTAATCTCCCTCATCTTGTCATCATATGACATTTTCTAGACCCTTCACCAGCTTCATTGCCCTTATACCTATATAGAGCTATGCATAAAACCAGTATAAATATAACGTGGACCATATATGGAATATACATTATGTAGACAAAATAATACCTATCTACATACATGTATGTATTTATGTTCTTGACTTCATCTTGAAAGCTTTTCCAGTAATATCAAAATAAACCAGCTTCTAGGGCCATTACAAAACAGACACATCCTATTACTGACCAAGTTGTGTTGCAGAGCTGGTCTCCAGGGATGTTCCTGAGAGCACTGTAACCCTCCTAAGTCTCATGGAACAAAGTCTTGAATTCTGGATGATGGGTCCAATTGACACTTTCATTTTTAGCATTTTAATATCCAGCACCCCATCCAAACCTTCAAGGACTGACAGGTACCAAAGCTCCAGACATCTCTGAGTGGCAAATTCTTCAAGGTGAATTATGAAGAAATCAGATAAGCAAAAGGATGTGACTTGTGCCAAGATCAGAGCCAGTCAATTCTAATCTCTTATGTATTGAGTGAATGCTGATGGCAGTTTCATCTTGATAAGCCATCCTGCATTAAAATGGTAAAGGCCAGTAAAATGGTCCTGCTTTGCTGGTGGTTGTCAGCCTTTGGGATGAAATTAGAAGTCTGTGAACATGGCTTTTGTGCTTTTGTGAAAACATGCATTTTTCATGTGGGAAGTATTAATCCTAAAGCAACCATCAGTGTCACAGTAAGCCCCATTTACCCGCAGGCTATAGCCATCATGCTGTACTGCTCACACAAGGAATGTGACATATGGACTTCCTTTTCGTGGAGGACAAGCTCTGTGCTTCCTAAACAAAGTGTTCCTGCATAATGTCTCCAAAATAACCACAACATAAATATCCATGCATACACAAAATTGAGGGGAAACTAATACTCTAAAAACTGAAACATCAAGAAAACAATATGTATTCCATGAACTGAAGTCAATATTTTTAGATGTAGTACGCTTCTATGAACATTACCAGGTAATGCTGTAACCAGTGGGCAGTCCTGCTGTGTGAGAGCATTAAGTACAGTAGTTTCACAAATACAAGCCGCACGGATTATAAGCCGCACCCCCGGTGCCTCGACAATGTTGCTGTCTTTGTCAATAGATAAGCCGCACCCCGAATATTAGCCGCACTTTCGTTCGTCGCGAGAATCCGTGCGCAGCTTTCACAAACTGGCCAATTAGTAACAGGATCGCGGCATAGCGGGCTTTACTGGCTCGGGGCGGGGCCAGGAAGGCTCGGCCCGCTCATGGTTGCCGACGGGGCCGGCTGGGTGGTGCTGCAGCCGCCGCCGGGCTCACTGGCCCCCCTCTCCCGTCAGCACCGCCTCGCCGCTGCGTTTACGTACCCGCCCTGCCGGCGGGCCAGGCACTGCCGCCGCTGGCAGGCATGCCGGCCGCGTCGCCGCTGCGTTCACGTACTCGCCCTGCCGGCGGGCCAGGCACTGCCGCCGCTGGCAGGCATGCCGGCCGCGTCGCCGCTGCGTTGTTTACGTAGTCGCCCTGCCGGCGGGCCAGGCACTGCCGCCGCTGGCATGCATGCCGGCTGCGTCGCCGCTGCGTTGTTTACGTAGTCGCCCTGCCGGCGGGCCAGGCACTGCCGCCGCTGGCAGGCATGCCGGCCGCGTCGCCGCTGCGTTGTTTACGTAGTCGCCCTGCCGGCGGGCCAGGCACTGCCGCCGCTGGCAGGCATGCCGGCTGCGTTGCCGCTGCGTTGTTTACGTAGTCGCCCTGCCGGCGGGCCAGGCACTGCCGCCGCTGCCAGGCTCGCCGGCCGCCCCCTCCCATCTGCACCGCCGCCGCGTTTCCTCGCCCTGGCCGGCACTGCATGCCCACGCACCGCCGGGCTCCCCCACGCTGCTGGCCCCGATTCTGCTGGGCTTCCCCCGCTGCCAGGCAGCCCCACCCGCCGGCCTTCCTGCTTCTGCCATGCTCCCCTGCACTGCTAGCCCCAGTTCTCCCGGGCTCCCCCGCCATGCTGGCTCAGGCTCTGCCGCCCCCCTGCCCCGCCCTGCTGGTTCAGGCTCTGCCGCCCGCCCCCCACACTGCTGGCCCCGCCTCTGCCAGGCTTTCCCACCTCTGCCGGGGCCGGCCGGGCTCCAGCTTGGCTTGGGGCTGCCGCGGGCTCTCACTTCCGTGTTGGCAGCTTTTAGAATTTTGTTAATAGATTAGCCGCCCCGGAATATTAGCCGCACTTCCGGGTTTCCACCAAAATTTTGGTCAAATTGGTGCGGCTTGTATTCGTGAAATTACTGTACTCTGCTATGTGCTCATTTGGATGTGGTTACATTGCTGTCCCTTGCCACAGAGTTCAGGAGCAACCAGCACATACATATCCCTGTTGAGGTCGGTGTGATGACTTTTATAAAGGGTTCTGCTGCTGTGCCAGCTGGTGTCCTGCTCGTGGGAGTCTCCAGCTTTCAAATGGCAGACATCTGATGGCTTTCTAAAAATATATTCTTCTCAGTCTTGGAGCCCCGGGGATGGTTCTTGTCTCTAATCATCTCTTCTCAGGGAATAAGAGGCAGTTTGCTGGAGGACAACTGCAGGCTGCTCTTTTAGACCTCTGCAATACCACACATGTCCTTCAGACCACGTTTTATGCAGCAAGTCCATGCAGATCTCACTGGGATTTTGAAGATGAGAAATAACATGAGTATTTTTGGAACTGCCTGTACATTACCACTGCTTCATACAGGGTTACGTGCAAATCACACTTTCACACTGAAATAATTTACTTAGTAGAAATTAGGACATGTTAGTAGTGATGCAGATTTTTTTTTCATCACACAAATGGGTAATGAGCACACAGCTGGCACTCAGAAAATACTGATTCTATGATAAATTCTATCACCCTTCTCTTCTGTAGACCAGGAGTGAGTATTTATGTCTTGCTCTCTGCTATAATAATCACCTGTCCCAGATGTTGTTAGAATCGGGTAAGGAACTGAAGATGCAGACAGCCTGGACAGATGAGGCCTCAGAACAAAACAATGAGTTTGAGCAACCCAGAGGGATCCATTTTCAGAAATCCTTGATTTCTAAACACATTTTAAGTCAGTACTTGAAACCATTTTTCCAGGAAGAAGATCTCATAATTTCTGTCTGTTAAAGTGATGAGTAAAGAAATTGTTTGATAATGTCACAACATTGAGGAAACAAGCACTATTAACATTTCTCTCAGGCCATTCCTCAAAAAAATCCATTATTGTATAGAAAGTTTCTTAGGGAAAGGAAGCTGATAGCATTAGCACTGACAGTGAAGGGTCAATGTGTCCAGTAGCCCAAGCCTAGGATTCCTGGACATCCCACATGCCTGCACTGCAATCAATCTCTGATTTAAGTGAAAAAGTCTTCGGACTTGAAAAAGAATGTGCCCAGAAGCAGAAGCTCACTTTTAAACTCAGGTTAAAAAACAGCAAATCAAAGAATTTTATGCATAGCAGAACAAAACCCGTCACTTGAGACAGTATGAAATTCTTTATGCATATGAAGAGTAAAATCTACTTCTGTGAGCTGGATGCAGCTTTCTTATGATGCAAACAGCAGCCACAGCACTGTGTGCTGTGAGTAGAGAGCACATACATCACTCTGCAATATAAGCAGACTAAAAGCCACAAAGTTGAGAGCAGAACTTGTTTTTCACATTACAAAAGTAAGAGATGCCGCAGAAAGGATTGAGCTTTCCTAACACTGAACTGGTAATGTCATTAGGAGAGATAAATAATGGTATCCTAACCCTATTCACCTTCCTTTTTTTGAATGCCTACAGCATTCCTTCTTCAGTCTTTCTGAATTTTAAGAAATGGCAACAACCATCGGCAAGTCCTTTAGCTTCAGGGAGTGCAGCTCCTGCAGCTTTTCCCATAATTTGTAGTTTAGCACCACCTTCCTAGACACCAAAGAATGGCAGCTTTGCACTGCCAGAAAGTCTTAGAATGAAAAGGAAAGTGCAAAGAAAGGTGGTTATTTCCCTTTCTGTTTTAACTACTAGACTTTTTAAACAAGATTTAACTTTTTAACTTTTTTCAGGTCTGTCCTCAGCAATTTTTGCAGCTCATCAGATTTCAGAACCCATGCCACAGATTAGTGCTCCCTGTAGAACTTCATTTAAGGCTCTATAGCTGTTGTTCTGTGCTGTAACAATTTCCAAGCCCATTGCTTTTTTTTCCAAGTCATGAAAACGGAAGTTTCTAATGTAAACTGTATTTTATGCTGAATATAGTATATTTTAATGTTTAAAAAATAAGCTTGTGATTGCTTGCTATGAACATAGTACGTTCACTCAACATTCATAGGCAACAAATTTCAACCTCTTTTCTGCACTTTGTGATAAATAGCTGTTAAGGAGAGAGTTTTTATGTCTCATTGAAAAACAAACAGAATTGGCAATGGTAGTCTGTAGCCACATAGTCCAAAATATACATTTTTTCTTCCATAATCCAAGGAGTTGGTGAGAAAAATGGTAAAGGTGACAGACACATGGGTAACTGATCTGCATTGGTGTCAAAGACCCATACCTCAAAGAAAATTCATGCAAAGCATGTAGATTTTCTTTTTTTTTTTAATTCATTCTTCAGTTTTCCCTTTCTGTGTGTTCCCCAGCATGCCCTCACTTGCATGGGGTATGTCCAGGATCAGCTACCCAAGAATAAGCTTAATCACAAAATTACCTTACAGTCACCCCCTGCAAAACCTCCTTCTAGGCTGAGCTCCTTATCTTGTGACCCAGAAGCTGCAAATACCCACCATGACGTAACCTGTTTTGCAAAATTCTCACATATTGATCCCTGAGAACAATCTAGAAACCTGTGTGCTTGGTGTTTGGCCTGGTGCTTCCCATCAGCACCGTATGAGGAAATCCCAGGAGGTGCTGCCTAAGACGTGGTCACAAAATTCTTGGTGACACATCACCATCCTCCCTGTGTTCCTTGGGACAACTTGGCTAAGCTGCTCACTGCTGTGTTGGGTACTGAAGTTTCATCCTCTCTTAAGCCTTTGCTTCTCTCTCTATTTACCAACTGGAAAACACTTTTATTGTTGGGGAGACCTGTTTGGCATTTTGTTCCTTTATTTCTTTGCCTATGCAATCACACAAGTGTAGTTTGGCTGCAAATATAAAACAAACCCTCATTTTTGTGTCTTTGAGAGGAGAAAGAGCCCCATGATATTCAGATTAAGCAACATTTTCCTTGCTAGGTATCCACCCTCCTATCACACAATTACTTTCCCAAAATCGGTACCTCAGTAGCAAATGATGGCAGTTTTAATTAAGGCTGTGAGTTCAGAAATGGACACTCATTTAACATCTGCTGACTGTGGGCAACAACACAGAGAGAAAAGTAAATGATAAGAAAGGAACTGCAGGTGTCAGCCTTTAGCCTACCTGAACTCCACATGTTAATCAGGTAAGGTGTCTCGAGGCAACCTCAAGAAAATGCATGTGAATGGGTCTGTTAAGGTGTATTAGTTTAATTTCTTTACACTTTTATCTGGATATTCTCATTCAAAATTAAAAAAAAAGAAAATCTAAAGTGCTTTAAAGTAATTTATTTAATTTCTAAGGAGAACTAAAGCAGATTGAATTAGGGAAACTGAAATCCTGGCTAGGATGCAGTTAAATTCTTGACTTTTCAATTCACATCTTTAGTTTGTTGGTGCTGCATGTCCAGTGCAGCCCTGAGAAGCCAAACACCAAATGCATTACTGAGAAGAATGTGATTATGTCAATGCTAAACAAATATATATGCATTTTGTCCCAGTTAATGGATTCTGCAAATATTTCCACAGACATTGCTACTCAACAGAGGCAACTGCATGAACACATGCAACTGTGTGCTCATATGGCACATATTTTTGATGCCTCTGTTAAAATTTGAATTTCACTATAATTGCGGCTGTAGTTTGCATAGAAAATGTGTTACGTTAAGAGTATTCTTTCAATTGTATATGATATTTACCTTTGTAGGAACTACACATTTTTATTCAAACTTGCCCAGTGTAAAAAGATTAGCTCCTATTCAGCAGGGAAACTGTTTTTAGTTGTCTGTATTTCCCTGGCAGTCAAGACCTTCTCAGACACCATTCATTATCTCTAAAGCATCTCTAAATCTCTCAGCATCTGAGATTCTCCAGTATCAGATCCAGACCAGCCCCAGTGTAGGAGAGGTACTTTTTTAGTCAGAAGGGCCATGGAGAGGACTCAAGCATCACGGAACTTTCCAGTCATAATATTTATATCCCTAGTTCATTAAGTTGATTTTGGTGGGATCTGGCTTCTCTTTGTAAAACATTAGGTCTGTAAGAGAGCCAGCAGATATTTCAGAGATGTTAGCACTGGGTAAAAAAGCCTTTTACAGCTGTGGTCCATCAAAAGTCACAGTCCTGGCAAGCACAGCCACCAAACTAGGCAGCCACCCTGGGGTGGTAGTACTTCTTCCTCCCCATCTTCCTTCAGAGACAGCATTGCTGGCAGTGCCAGAGGCCGCACAACAGCAGCACCTGGGGACTCTGGGGTATTGCGAAAGAGGAGCCTGGAGAAGGATCTGTGGGCTACCCGTGAGTAGGAGTTATGGATTTCAGTCACTTTGATTTAATGCTTTTCTTCAGTCCATCTCTTCTCATGAATGACAGATGAGGAAGTCAAACTATTGTGGGCAGTGAGATATGTCTACCTCAAATGTACTGGCCTGGTGAAGACATTTATTTGCCAAGCAGCTTTCCATCTTTCAGGTAAGTGAACTTCCCAATTAGCTCCTGAGCATGGTATTTGTATGAAAATCATTCAATTAACGACAATTTCTTTGTCTCCAGCTGCTGCACTTCAAATTTGATGGTATTGTGTGTTGTTGGAAATTTGAACAGAACAAAAAGCATACAGAAAGAACAGAAGGCACACAGAATTAGCAATTATTGTTTGATGAATACAAAGTGATGGCACCAGCTATAAAAGCTGGAAAAGTTGTGCTTACAGTTCTTTAACAACTTGGAATTAAATTTTACACAATGAGCATCTGTTATCAGTTGATTTTTCCCCACACTCCAAAAGCTTCAGCCAAGATAATTTGCCCATTTCTGGGGCCAAGGCTGAGGAAAAAATGTGTCACTGCTTTTTCTCTGCCTGATGTAAAGTACCAAGACCTTCTACCAGCTCCAGCAACCTCAGGTTTGAAGTAGAGATTTGGATTTGCCTGCAAACAGTTTATGCAGCAGATATCTGCACTTTTATCCCCATGAAAATCCAGGCAAACATTTCCAATAAATAAAAAAGTGATGATTGCACTTGTCTGCTTTGCACAGACCGAGGCCAAAGCCCCCTGCCTGTGGTTATTCCCCAGCAAATGGGACAGGGCAGCCACCAAATGCCTTGGGGTGCTCAAGCCCAAGCACCTCAGCATGACCATGCCCCATGCTGCTGGGTCATATCCATGTGGATGTCCGGCTGGGCAGCAGGAGATCCCCTGGAGCTTTGTAAGTAGCCTTTCTGCAGTGTCTCACCCTTTCCTGCAGCATTTATAGCAAACAACAGGGAATAGCTTTTCTGTGAATTGGAGGGCAATAAAAGTGCTGAACAGCTATAAACCAAGTGTCAGAAAATGACATCAGAGAAGAGCCAGTTGCAGTAAGATGCTGGAGACATGCTCTTGTCTCTCCTGGTCTGTCACAACAAAATCTAAATGTGGCTTTGGGTCATTCCTTCAAGCTGTGAAAAGCATTATAGTCATCTTCTGATTTATGGTGAGTAGTGGCAGAGAGGAGGGTTACACTGTGGCTGCTTTGGACTGCACATTCATTTCAGAGTGATTTGAGGGATAGAGTTAAAATGTCATAGCATTTCTAGGATTTCTGAGTAAACCTGATTCTTATCTTAGTGTCAGTTTTAGCCCCATGGCATTCTGTGTCCACAGCTTTTGGACACAACATAAAAATATTGAAAGATACAAAATAGTCCATTCCCCGAAGTGGAGCTAAGCAAAGAAGTGAAGAACCCAGGGGAATGCTATATCATCTTGGATGCAGAGGGCCCCAGAGCACTCAGAGTTATGGGAATGACACCTTTAAGGAATTCAAGGAGCCAGATAAGTTCAGTCAGAACAATGCACTGTGCTCTCCCCTAGTATGTGTGTACTGGTGTTGGGCAGCAGTGCAACCTCCCTGCTCCAAATGCTCGCTCTCCATTCGCAAAATACACAGCCTGGGGCAGCTGGCTGCCACACAGTGCTGGAAAGCATTGCCTAGAGTGAGTGGGTCTTTGGTGCTGAAAATTAAAAAAAAAAAAAAAAACAACCCTTGGAGAGCATCTGAAAGTGGATGTGCTGTGCCAGTGCAGCTTCCAGCCGGGCACTGGTCCTGGTACATTCCCCTGGGTGAGTGAGGGGACTGTGTCCTCTGTGTGGTGGCTGTCTGCTGGCACCAAGCACAGGAGCAGCTGGAATTGCTGCCTGCAGAGAGGGCACATGGCACTCTGCCTCGCCCAGGGCTGGATGCAGGCACAGCAGAACCCGTGGAGGCGGAAGAGCACACAGGCTGAGTCCTCGACATCTTCCAGGGAGAGGGGGCATTGATGGGCTCCTCCTCCTCCTCTGTGCTCCTGCAGGTCTGGCTCAATGCTGCCCAGTGCTATGTCCTGCCAAGAGAGATGGGCAAAGGGCTGGAGCTTTTCTGGTGCCGGGAGAAGAGGAGCAGAGAAAAGCACAGAGAGCTGTGGGGAAGCCCACATGGATCTCCTCAGCAATTCCCCAGCTTTCAAGCTGCCTGGGGCAAACTGTGGTGGGACCTGAGAGGAGAGCTGGAGCCTCCCAGCCCCCAAAGCACCGTGCTCTTCACCAAACACCAGCTGGATTGGCACAGGGCACGTGCCTTCAGGAGGTGCTCAGAAAATCTGGGCAATGTTCGATGCTGCTGAAATCCCTGGAGATCTCCAGGTATGTCTGGTCCCAGGGCAGGCACCAAGGATTCTACACAGCCCTGCGCAGCTGAGTAGAGGAGAGGGAAGTTCTGGAAGTGGGTTTGAACCTCAGGGTCAATGTGTGAAATGGGGCCAGTGTGCTGAAGATGGAGACCTGGAAAATGGGCAGCCT
The DNA here is from genome assembly GCF_009819885.2 of Catharus ustulatus. Classification (NCBI taxonomy): domain Eukaryota; kingdom Metazoa; phylum Chordata; class Aves; order Passeriformes; family Turdidae; genus Catharus; species Catharus ustulatus. The sequence continues at coordinate 100,907,728 of NC_046221.1, read as the reverse complement.
CACACTGCAGTGGGGGAGCCCTGGTGAGCTCCTGAGTACCAGTGCAGGGAACACCCTAACTCAGCTCTTCCAAGGGTTTCACTGGGGGTAGAAGTTCCTGACCCTTTCACTGAAGGGAAAGGCTCTGCAATGGCAGTTGAGGTTGGAAGGGACCTCTGGAGGTCACCACATCCAAGATCCTCATTCAAGATAGGTCAAGATGTACGAGTACAGGTATTAGAGAGAATTTACTTAAGAGTAAAGAATTAGAGTTTTTATCTCATAAAATTTTTATCATATTCTGCCAGTTTCTATCTTTTTGGTCCTCTTGGTGCCAGTCTGCAATTGAGTGATAAACAAAAAATACAATTAATTCCGTTACAGGAAACAGGTCCTGCCATACTCAGCATTTATCCTCCATAAGCAGCAGCAGTAATTGTATGCTGTATGTGTCAATGAATTCTTCATCTACCGATGCTGAAGGCTTTGAACATTCTCAGTGTAAATTTGAAATAGGCTAACGTACACCCTGAGTAACTGGTTCTCCCACTTTTCTCTGTCTTCTGCTCTGACTTGCCCTGTTACTACTTCCATGCAGATCTGGTAAGAGCCAACCTTCTCTGCCTGGGTAACCAATGGCAATACTCAGTGCTGATGTGCTCACTCATATATAAAAATATATGTTTATTAATTATTTCAGTGATACAACTCTTTCTACTACTACCTGAACTTCCATGGCTTATGACAACTTATTTTCAGGCTTCTATAAATAATATTCTTAGTAGCTATTAAAATTTTTAATATTTACGTGATTATTTTTAAAGTTATTACCTTTGATTAGCACTTTGGAACTTAGTGAAGAACTGTGAAATATAGAATTGCTAAATGTTTCCATTCTCTATCTACTCTAGAAGACCAGTAAATCAGTAATCTTTCTAATGAATGTAAATGGATCTCTTCATATCAGCTCTCCTGAGACATTGAAAGTGTTAGCAGAGTTCTTAGGCCCAACCTTACCTATTCCAAAAATCCTTGTGTCCCTATTATGTCTTGCTGTCTTCCTTGGGTCCCTGATGACTCTTTGAGACCTGGGGCATGTAAGAACTCTTCTTGTCTTCAGTTGTTTCAATGAAAACTCCCAGAAGGAAGATTCTTCATAAGGAATAAATGTTGCATTTCAAAGAACATTTCTTCAAAGGAGATTTTACAACCCCAGAATTCAAGACTTTGAAAAAACATTAGACTTTTAGGAAAATGGAGCTTTATCAACCACAGCTTTTATGAAGTTGTTGTTTTGTTGTATCACAACCAAACATTGGCTATTCACTAATCATGGATTAAGGCTCTTGAAAAACATTTCCAATCCTTTTATTTTCCTTACTTATCTGTTTAGGCTTTGAAATACATGTCTATATGCTCTGATTTTCATCACAGTCACAAAGCCTACAAACTCATAAACTGAGAATCTTGGATAAATCACTTGACCCTAGAAATGGAAGATTTACGTGTATCTGTTTTTAAAAAGTAGCGCTGCAAGTAAAAGCCTATAAACTAAAGGAAAATAAAAGTTTATTACCTATTTCTAATCAAATTCAAGGAGTAGACAAGAAAATAAAGTAGGAAAATGGGATTAGATAGTTTTAAGTCTTTTTTCTGTAAGAATTCTTGGTAGACAAGATGAGGATTATTTATAACTGAAAGTATCATTTAATTGTTTAATCTTCACTGTTGTGATTCCACTGAGAATTCCTAGTCACATATGTTGGCCATGAAACATGGGTGTCTTGAAGGACCAATAGGACAATGGAAATTGTGTGGCAATTTCTTAAAAAGTAATGCAAGGCTTCTTACTTCACATAGAAGTATAGAAGAAAGGCTAAGCTCACTTCTCTGGAAATGGAAAAACCTCTTTCCTTTGGTTGTTTCTTTAGAATTTATGACATTCAGAAGAAGGCTTGAGTTTAATGACAGCAGAAGGGATCACATCAACCCTACACGGTGATGTCTGCTCACTCAGATCTGCTGATGCTCCATTTTGAAGGGGATTGATCACCACATAAAAATCAGTCCTGTGAATTATGTGTTTGCTTCAAAACTTTTTTGTGGTTATCTAATGCTTCCCACTACATTGCAGTGTTGCAATGACAGGCATTTTACCCTGAATGAAAAATAGATGAAGGGTAGCTGGAAATGCATTTTCTTTGTTTTTTTTCCTGAACAATATCAAATTTTTGTCTCTATTCATAACCTAACTTGTTCAGCTGATCTTTACAAAGAGCAGGTATAAGATTTCATAGTGTTTTTGTGTACATCATGCATCACTTTATACGGAGCTACATTGACATACTGTAAAATGGGAAGACAACTTCCAAATAATGCTCACAAGTTTACAAACTTTCCCTGATAACCAGCAAATTTGGCTAGACATTTAGTGATTTTCTTTCCAATGCCATATGTCAACAAGCTATGACTCATACCAAATTCACATAGCCCCTAAGAGGATAATATTAACTCTGGCTGAAGCCAAATAAAGCAGGAAACAGATTCAACAAAAATTTTTTGTTAGATTAATATAGCAATGAAGGGGCTACAGCGAGCAGAGGAATGAGCTGTTGAGTTAGATATGCCTTGTGGTTTCTGAGAATTGACAAAATGTCTTTCAAAGCCTATGGGTATTACCACAGAATCAGTAGGTCATAGCAAAAGTCCTACTGACTTAACTGAGCAACTGCTGACTGTATGGATGTTCCCAGAAACTGAGTAACACAGAAAAATCTGTGATAGCTACATTGGCTCTGCAGTACCTACTGTGTACTTCAAGCGTAATAATAAAATTGTTTTACATTGCACAATAACCATGAAGAACATACACACGACACCATAGTAACTATTGAGAGTTAATGACTTTTAGTCTTTCCCCGTTGTGCCAGTAAAGCAGAAGTAGCCTGTTAGTTCAAAACACACACCTTTTTTCCTAGTGTAGCTGCAAAATATTTTAGTGTATCATCACAGAATTCAAGAGAAAGGGTATACTGGTTTAAATGACCATATATTGAATATACAAGCTATGCAATAGTTCTTAATGCAATTCTTAGCTAGTAGGGAGAAAATGTTAAGGCAATTAAAGGAAATCATAGTACCTTTTCGCTACTTGTACAGTCCCCTGCTAATTTCCTGAAATACAGTCATCCATCTTTTCAATTAGTAAATACTTTACTAAAGCTGGAGTATTTTCATCAACACAATACTTTTTTTCACCCACACTTTTACTGCTATTGGTTTCCATGATGAAGCCACTCAGCCAGCAGTCACTTGCCCTTGTGTGTGATGCTGTGTACCTCTGTGAGGCAGAGAGAACAGGGAGAGTGCAGGGCAGGGAAGTGAAGTGTTTGGTCTCCTGCTGCTGCTTATACTGCCCCTGCCTCCTTGGAGGCCACCAGTCTGGGTGTACAGCTCCATACTCTTGCTTCTTTCACAAAGAAGAGCAAAGTAAAAAGATGAAATTCAATCTCCTCTCACGCTTCGAGTATCTAGACAGGCATTGTATAAATACACAGAGATCGAAGCTTATTAGGTGACAGCACTATAAAAGAGTATTGTAATGGAGTTCATTACTAAAGGGCTCACTCAGATTAACTTTTTCACCTCAACTTCTGCCTGGCAATTATAATAATTGTGGCTGATGTGTTATGTCTATTTTCCAAAGTAGTACCTGGGGATGGCCTACCCCGTTACGATTAAATACTTGTAGGAATTGCTTAGCTTTGCTACTAGAGCACAGGAGCAGAGCATTTGGCAGATGTAAACTGGCGTTTCACTGAAACATATTCATGCAGAAAGTTGCAGCAAACAGGTACTGAAACTAGTCAGCCCCACTACTGTACACTCATATAGGGGATAGAAAGAACACAAGACACTTATGTGTTAAAAGCATATACCTCCAAGAATATTGTGGCAGCATGAAACACTAAGGATGTATCTTTAATGTACAGCATGGTACTGGGGAGGTATCTGCAATAGCTGAAACATTTCTAGCAGCGTGTTAGGATCATGTTGATCCATACTGCGGCTCAGGCGAGGTATCAGGCTCCCTAAGCCCACAAACGCTTCATACTGTATAGAGACAAAGGCTCTGTTCAAAAAAAATAATTTACTTCAGTTTAAGAAGTCATCAGCACCCACAGAAATTGTGCTCAACAGCTTTGCTCGAGCTTTGCCCAAAAGCCCATGCTGACTCTCTGTGGGACCTGTCACTTTTGCACAGTGCAGGGAGTACACCCTACAATGTTTCTTAAATCCATGGGCCAGACAAGCCGAATGTCTGTGATTCAAATTGCTGCTGCTACAGCCTGTCATAGTTTCACTGCTGACTTTTACTCTCTTGTTCATACTGCCTTTGACCTCAGTGCCTAGACCTCCCTTTGCTAAACTCGTATTTGTAGGTAAAGCACCCACAGGACAGCACAAGGTCAGTGCAACAGAGCTGTGTTGCTAAACTACCCAACACATCTTTGCACTCACTGGGATACATGGCCTACAAAAACAGAATCTGGAAATGTGTGGGACTTGCCCATGTACACATCAGGTTATCATACTCATTTCCATACCCCTCTTCTCTGCTTTGCAGGCACCAGCCACAGCAATTACTCAGTCTCTCCTGAGCAGCTGTTCTCCGTGTGTATTTAGCTGCACAGGTTGCCAAGAATTTTAAACCCAGAGACCTTTTTCTACACTTGCTCAACAGAATGTTTGTTATGGAAAGCCAGTGCATGCACACCCACCATTTCAGCTTCCACTGTTTGTATCCTGATATTGCAAACTGCTTTTGGACCTGAGAAGTCATGGGAGAGACAGACTACTCTTGTGAAAGTAATCTGAAGCTAACACATCCCACACCCACAGCCAGCACTGCCAATGCCAAACAAATTGTAAATGACAATAAATGAAAGGGAAGCGTGTTGTAATGGAAATATTTTAAGACTGTTTATGAACAACTGTTAGGGACTTTCCAGAGATGTAAAACAGGGTAACCTTTTTCCTGAAGAAACTAATAAACAAGGACAGAGAAATGCTGGAGGATTCTTGTGCACAAGATACAGTAGAAATTCACTGGAAATTATTTAATTAGAATGTAAAGGGAAAAAAATTACCATCAGAGGGAAAGCTGTTAGACACCTCTGAATGGAGGTGAATTATCTTGTACCCAAAATTACCCTTACGAAATTTGTTGTCACATACCATATTATTAACAGCCATGTTTAACAGGGAAAGAACTTCTTTCTTTAAAATTCTACTGATTTAAAATTAATCAGTAGATCATCAGATGCAATAGCAAAGGCTACAGCAATGTTGTATGATAAGTAATTTCCAACACTGCAAGAGAGATTTCCTGCAGAAACCTGAAGGGGACTGCACAGCAATGGTGCTGTTCTGTACCTTCTCTAGATACACAATGTGAAACAGACATCAGAATCTGTCTTCTGCAAATGTCACCAACCTCACTGCTTGTCATGGTTTTGTGTGGGATATCGACTTCTGATATGGTAAAAAGTGTTTACAAAAATGCTTTATGTGTATGAAAAGTAGGTACCAGCATAAAGGGCGACTCATTCTTGCTACAAAACCCGTGTATTTTTATTGCTGTTACTTTAACTATTTTTCATCTGCAGGTATAGGCTGTTTTCCCCCTGGGTTTTAGAGGAACCACTCTTCCAAAATCACCATTAACTCATATTGAACAGCAGCTTATAAATGGGCCATTTATGTGACTGAACTGCTGCAGTATCTGCTGCCACACTGGAGAAAAAGTTTGATGGCATTTTTCTCATCCATGTCCCTGAGAGGTGATGGGTTGTCCTAGTTCGCTCTGAGCTCCTGCCAAGGTTGGGATGACAGTCTCAGAAGAGAATAAATCCCAAAGAAAAAGAATTGATGGCCTCTTTTTGTACATGATTGATTTGATAGTTTGGAGCATAGAAACATATTCCTTTGCATATTACTAGTAGAAAATTAATAGCCCCCTTCTTTTACCATAAGAGTGTTAGATGCTTGGCTCATGGATTCTGCCCCCTTTCTCAGCTTATTAGCAAGAGTGAGTTTAGATGAGAGGCACTTTGGCTCCTAAACCTTGCTAATGATTAATGCTTTTGGGACATTTCATCATGGTAGTGTTCCAGACTCTCCTCCAAAACATATGTGGTGTGTTCACCCTTCTCCAAAACATCTCTGATTCCATGACATGCAGTGACAAGCTACTCATCTATTGGAGCTGCTGGTTTTTACAGTTGTGTATGCCTTGCCTTGGAGTACTCTGACACGAGTAAATAAATATCCACTGAACACATTTAACAGCCTTCTTCTTGTATTTATCTGAAGCTTTTGTGGTCTGTTCTTGTTGTTCCCTGACACAGGAGTTAATCAATGTGCCAAGCTGCTTTGACATCTGGCTGCTGAAATGTAAAGCTGTAAAGTACTTAGGAGTTGATCCAACTTTCCTGGTTTAAGGAAGGCTACTGCATGCCTGAAGTTGGAATGTCTATAGGAGAACAATGCTTGTCTTAAAGGGACTGAAATCATGCAGCATTGCATAGATGTAGTTACGGAAAGGCACTGACACACGATAGGTATTTTGGCTACCATTCAGTAAAATTAATTTGGCCAAAATCTACTTCCTTTTTTTTTTTTTTTTTTTTTGATGAAGGTTTATATGTACTTGAATGCGTAAGTTTGGACAGAGAGGTTTTAAGCATGTGTGAGAATGAAGCTTGGTACCTACCCTGTGCTTCAGATGCACTCTGGATCTGCTGAGTTTACAAGGTCAAAGAATTCTTAGCTAGTCAGCCCTGCAAAGCCTACCAGAGAGCTGTCAAAATAGGGGGGGTTTGCTGTGTTGTTTTGCTTTTTTTTTTTAAATCTTCATTAATTAAGTTCCCACAAGAGAAAAGGTTTCCATTTTTCAGCACGGGCAATTGTGTCCTACTCTTTATTAAGCCGTTTAAACTATACCGAAAACTGTGAAGTAGCTTGAGGGTTTTTGACTGGCTTCCTGGTTACAAATAACATCTATTCTCGTCCCAAGTGCACTTGCAGTAGAAAAATAATTTGTTGTAAGCACCTTAGTTTATGGGTCTTGCCTACAGTAGGGATTTTTAAAGACAAAAATCCTCAGTCACTGCAAGTAAAATGGAGAAGATACACAGTTAATGTGCCGTTGGAAAAAAAGTGAGGTGCCCTTGCGTTTTGTATTGGCAATATATCCAAAATTAACATTTAGAGATGCTATCTCATTAGAGGGAAGGTAAAAGATCTAATTATGGGTGGGGTTTTTTTACATCAGTATTGTGATGCTAACAACTCTAAAACTCAGAAATAATTTATTTTAATTTCTAAAAGATGCATAATTGATTTCAAATATAGCCTAGACGCAAATTTACTGACACAGAAGACACCATTCTTGTTGTCATGTGCAAAAGAAGAATTGCTCTTTAAATATAATTAAAATCCTCCGAGAAACTTGTTCAAATATTTAGTGATTTTCTGGTCTTGCTAAAATGATGTTGATTATTTTTCAGATTCTGCAGCCTTCCCGCTTTGGGAGACATTTTTCTGTTAGTGTTACATGTTCACATAGCTATCTTATAACCACTGAGACTGAAATTTAAAATTAACAGGATGGTGGGGTTTTTTCCAATTGTGGTGACCACAGTACACAGGATATGCAGAGTATCTGGCAACTATAATGTCCTTCCTTCCTCCACCTCTTTTAATATTTGTTAACACGGTCTTTCTGCACATGCTGAATATTCTGTGAAGAAAACCACATTAAATAATAAGAGTATGACATGTGGGGAGGAAGATGGGGCAGAGGGAGAGGCAGGTGACTTTAGGAGCAAGCTGGAGGGGAGAAATGAGATGATGTCTAATGACTGCAGGTAGACAGCTGGTCCCAGCCCTGAGCTGATGCCATCTCTCTCAGCAGGACACAGAGAAATTGCTGGTGGTGACAGATGACAGTGGGAAAAACTGGGTTTCACAGGGGACTGAGGGGAAGGTGTGTGAGCAAGGGGCAGCCATGCCAGCTGAAGGTTGTGCTGGAGACTTTTGGGAACATTGTACCTTCCAAGACCTGTGGATCTACTTTGCTAATGCCCTCCAAGGCTGAGGATGTCACCAGTAGCAAAGTTGAGGTGGGATGCAGCAAAACTGTGAGCAGTGAGGAAAAAGGGATTTGGGGCAGGCTGCTTATCTGAGTGGAGATAGGGAGAGGTGGGGAAAGGGATGCAAGAGGGAAGTTAAAAAGGTGATCATGAAAGCAAAAGGGAAGGGATAAGAGAGAGGAAGAGAAGGTATGGAAGCAATGCTGTCTGGAGATAGTGGCAGAGCAGCCCAGTGCTTGGCCACAGGCTCACAGCACCTTTCAGGGGGGTCTCAGCCCAACCTCCTGCTCACAGCCCTGAGGTCAGACTTAGTTGCTGCTGGCTTTGTCCATTTGAATCTTGAAAAAACTGGAGATCATCAATAGCAGGATGCCTGAACTATTATCATTTGTCTCACACACACCAGACTTCCCCTCTCCAAGAAGCTGGACACATTGGGCATGGACCTCCCTAACCAAAGCTGCCATTATGGCAATGCAGCCCTCCAAAACTGTGTTCCCAATGGCTATTTGAAGGCATCTTATCCTTTCTGCTGTGTCTTGTTCCCATATCTTAGGTCATCTGATGGACACACACACAGGGCAGGGTTTCTCAGAGGTGAGTGACTGTGCAAGTCAGGATCAACCAAAAATTTGACACCATTCACTTCACTTTAGCACTTGGTGTCAAGCCTTTCCTGCAAAACTAAAGATAACATATAAGAAAGTGAGTTTTAACCACTTAAACCATCTTTTAACCAGGATACAAGATATTTGTGCAAACCAGGCTGCCTATTCAGTGTTACAGTTTTAATAAATTGTGACCAATTAATTACTTAAATCATTAAAAATTTTGGTACCTAATCACGTAAACTCAGTTCTCTGCATTTGTCAAATTAACCAGAACTAGATAGGCCCCCATTTCCTTGCATTTCATTTTTGATTGACATGAAAAACTCTGTGATCCCAATGCCACCACCTCATTCTCAGCCAGCAAACTTTGTGATTTAACCACGGGAAATAAAATTTGCGCAGCCATAGGGCAGTAAAATACCTAAAGAAGTCATCGAGTCTAGGCCCTGCATCAAGGCCAGGGAAAATTACATGTAAAAATTAAGCTGCCTGGCCTGAAGGCCTGTGGCTGTTCTAGCTCCACAACCACCCATGCAGGCTCTTCCACCACTTCATATCCTTGGGGTGTTACTGCAGCACTGTTGGACCTGCAGTCCCCAAATGTCATCTGAATCCTTCCCTGTGCAGTGACAGTACTCAGTGACTCCTGCTAAACTGTACCACCTTTCTTTTATCACTGTGATAAAAGTCATCCCTATCTCAAATTTCTCAACATTTTTAATTCTAACCTTGATCCCCTCTGCTCACATCTTCTTGTGGCCAGGAAAATCCGCATAAGAGGCACCTTGAGCTAGGTGCAAATTACCTGCTCTCTAATCTGGTGTGAGATACCAGTGAAGGTGTGGCTGGGTTCTCTCCATGTCAGCCTCCCACAGGCTTTCTGTGTCCACACAAACTCTACTAGTGCTCTGATACCCCTCAGGGCATTCTTTGATTTTCCTTTTTAGCCATCTAGTTATTTTTACAAATAGTGTCAAACTTAGTATCTCCAAAATCTTTTTCCCACTGCCAAATTCATTTGACCGTAGCCAATAATTTCATAATTACTCAGGGGGGCTAATACAGACTTATAATGCCAAAAGTGGCAATTCTTCAGAAAATAATAAAAGATTAGTTAGGCATTTTGTGCCCACATTAGTTAAATAATTACAGTAATTTCACGACCATAAGGCGCACCGGACTATAAGGCGCACCCACCCGGATTCAGCAAAATTCACAACTTCGTAGATCAGATAAGGCACACCGGTCTATAAGGCGCACTTTTTTTTTGCACCGAGGCCCCGCCCCCAGCTCACCCCGTGCGGTTGCTGGCTGAGGCTCCGCCTCAACCCAGCAGCCATTGGCCCCCAGGCCCGCCTCCACCCGGTAGGGGCGGTGCTGCGAGCTACCGGGCCACCCTGGACCTGGCAGCCATGGGCTCCCGGGACTGCCTGGAGCAAGGAGTGGGGGTGCTGCTGGCCCCCTAGCCCGCATTCACGCGGCAGCCGTGAGCTCCCGGGACTGCCTGGACTAGGAGCGGGGGTGCCGCGGGGCCCCTAGCCCACCTTCATCCGGCAGCCGTGGGCTCCCGGGACTGCTTCCACCCGGGAAGGGGGGTGCGCGGCCCCCCTAGCCCACATTCACGCGGCAGCCATGGGCTCCCGGTTCTGCCTGGACCCAGGAGCAGGGGTGCCGCGGGGCCCCTAGCCCACATTCACGTGGCAGCCATGGCTCCCCAGGACTGCCTGGACCCAGGAGCGGGGGTGCCGCGGGCTCCCTAGCCCGCCTTCATCCGGCAGCCGTGGGCTCCCTGGACCCAGGAGCGGGGGTGCCGCCAGCCCCCTACCTCACCTTCATCCGACAGCCATGGCTCCCTGGGGCTGCCTGGACCCAGGAGCAGGGGTACCGTGGGCTCCCTAGCCCGCATTCACGCGGCAGCCATGGGCCCCCGGGACTGCCTGGACCCAGGAGCGGGGGTGCCGCCTGCCCCCTAGCCCGCCTTCATCCGGCAGCTGTGGGCTCTCGGGACTGCCTGGACCCAGGAGCAGGGGTGCCGCGGCCCCCCTAGCCCGCATTCACGCGGCAGCCATGGGCTCACGGGACTGCTTCCACCCGGGAAGGGGGGTGCCGCGGCCCCCCTAGCCCACATTCACCCGGCAGCCATGGGGCCCCGGGACTGCCTGGACCAGAGAGGGGCGGTGCCTCGGGCCCCCTGGCCCGCCTTCACCCGGCAGGGGCGGTGCCGCGGGCCTCCGGGCCCGCCCCCAGCCGGCTGCTGTGGCACTTCCGGCTCCCGCCATGGCTCTCAGCTCACACTTCCGGTTTGGCAAATTTCGCCGCTTTGTCCATCAGATAAGGCGCACCGGACTATAAGGCGCACTTCCGGGTTCGAGGGAAAATTTTAGTCAAAAGGGTGCACCTTATAGTCATGAAATTACTGTACTTCATTGGCTTAGCAAAATTAGATGAATCCACTCTTATTTCTGCTATTATTTTCAAGCCATGTAGTAGAATGATAACTCTTAAAGTAGTGTCTAGGCTTGTAATAGATGAGATATTTTCTAAGTACTAAGAAAACAACTGATGAAAGAGTTACTTGTTCCATCCAAAAATCTGCTATGATACTCAGTTTAAGAGGTAGCTGTTTTCTATCCAGAATACCAAACTAAATGTAGAGGTGTATTTAGTGCAAAACTTTGTTACTAATTTTAAAGAGTTACTTTGAGGGTAGTTTTTTTGATGGTTGGTGTTTAGGTTTGTTTTGGTTTGGTTTTTTTTGTTTGGTTGGTTGGTTTGCTTTGTTTGGGTGGTTTGGTTTTGGTTTTTTTTTGCTTGATTGGTTGGTTTGGTTGATTGCTGGGATTTTTTTTCATGGTAGAGAGTGCTGTTATTCTTTCTTTGACTTCATCATGTTCCAGACAACAAAAAGCTTCTAATTCTCTTTTCTTCCCCTCCCAAAGTATCTGTTCAAAAGAAGGAAGAAACAGTAACTTGTACTGTGCCAGCAGTTTAGATATGTAGAATAATCTGTAGTTGATGTATTCCATCACTAGAGGGAAATCATCACAGGGCTCTTCTCAGAAATTCTGGTAGGCACACTGTTCTCTAGAGCAGCAAAAATGTGCAACGGGTTTCAGCTGGGGGACAAAAGTCAGCACCCACCCCAGGCCCTGCTCCATCCCTCACATCCCCAAGGGTGATCTACATTTCTATGAGAAAGACAGAAATGAAAGAGTAATGCTAACAAGGGAGCAGAGCTGATTTTCAGTGCTGTCTCTTTGGGATTTTATAGTACATTTTATCTTTGGCTTCATTTGGTAGAAGTCAAAGTGAGTCAATGAGAAAATTTCTAATGTAAATATTTAATTTCAAGATAATTTTGATTTCTGTCTCCAGAAACACCATTTACACTATTTTTACAGTGATCCTTCTGAGGTGAAGCACTGCAAAAATAGCTATTGCATATGTATCTGGCATCAATTAGGTATTTAGTCAAATACTCGTTTATAAGGGAAGAGTTGCCACAATTAAATTCTTAATTTTTTTTCCTTTTTAAATAGTTCTGTGTTCCTTACCCTTCAAATATTTAATCTAAATATCAAAATATTTCAAACCCCGAACTTGATGCTATGAATGAAAGAAATAATAAAGTGATTTCTGAGTGATTTCTTGATAGACAAATCCTTACTTTCCCATCCATGCTTTCAGGGGTTTTGTTTTGCTTTGCTTTTCTCTCCCTTGCAATACTACACACCAGTAACTACTTTGCTGCTCTGGCATGCTACTCACAGATGTTGAAAGATGGAATAAGTCTTTGGATTGACACAGAGCTACATTGACTTATACTGCGATCACCCTAAGCTCGGATCAGGCTTCTGTATAATTTCCCAATTATATTGTTCCTTTAACCCACTGCAAAGTGATTTTCATCTCCTTACACAACTCTCTTTGAATGCAGCTGAGCATTACATTACAAAATTTTCAGGCTTCACAGATGACTGCTTGAACCTCAGCCTCATTAAACCCTCAGAGATCAGACTGAAGAAACACTTGCTGTAATTTTAGTTTCAAACAGTTGTCAAAATCCATCCAACTTTCAAAGTTTCTAATTCTGTTCCAAAGACTGGAGTAGCTCTGTGTTTGCATGTTGAAAAACCAACACACGGTAATACATCATGTAGGAGGTTTTTTCTCCTAAAGCTGTTTCATCTCCTATGAACAAATACTTCAGCAGACATATTACAGCCACTTAAAAAGGACTTAGATGGGCTTTGGTCTCTCTTCCTAGATAACAACTAGCAGAGAGAAAAACAAGATGAATGAGAATGAATGAGAGATCAATAAAAAAAAAAAGGGAGATTGTAATCAGGTTACCAGCAACAGTTGGTTGGTGGAGACACCAATAACCTTCCTCTACACTGTCTTAGGCCACCACCTCTGTCTTGTGGCTGCAAGGTCACTTTTTCCTGTGCAGACAGGCAGGACTTCTAAACTTGCCTGGTTTGGAGTGTGAAATACCAAAAAAGCCCAAGAATTCAGGACTTTTTCTAGATTTTTTTTTTTTCCTCCAAGAAATATGTATCTTGGGAAAAAGAAATTTAACTTGCAGAAATCTTCAAATAGTGTGTCCTTACTCACGTGGGTCAGCTGCTTTGCAGCTGATTTAATTGCTTTTAATGCTTTAGAATTTAATTCGGAATTTAGAATTTAAATGCTTTGGAATAGCAAGATAAATAATTTTCTCTACTCACTGTTTTGCCAAAGTGCCCGGTGACAAATTTCATAGTGATGCTTTCAGTACGAAACTTATATCCTTAGTCTGGAACCAAGGAGTAACCTCTTTCAGTAATTGTCTGCATACACATGTATACATGTACACAAACCCAGAAAACCCTCAGTCAGAAGTCTGTCCTGATCTCATCTAGTCTGATCCCTGCTCCAAGCAGGGCCAGCCTTGAAGTTAGAGTCAATGTTAAAATTAGATCGGATCGCTCAGGGTCATGTCTAGTCAAGTTCTGATTATCTCCAAGGATGGAGATGTGTGCTCTTTCCATAATAAACAAGTGGCTTAGATCTAGAGCACTGACAGCTCAAGGACTTAACCTTTTGGGGTTTATCTGAAAAATAAATTAAGAACACTAGTGGAAGGGATCATGTAAAAGCATAGCTACTTCATCCCATTCACTAGGTCCAGACCTGGGCTTCAATTATAATCTCCTGTTCTGGTGATTAATTTTGCATTTTCAATTCCAACGTTTTACTCTCACCCTAGTACCAAGAAAATCGTAGGTATTTTTCCCCTTAGGAGAAAAAATTAATTACATTGTATACAGGTGTTCAATTTAAGGGCTAAAATTAAAATTGTGTCAAGATGTTTCCTTTTAGGTTCTCTCTCACCCACAGATGCTAAACCACTTTCTTTTACTGATTAATAGATTCTGGCAATCAAACAGTCCAAAGTTTTATTGGCAGGACTGAACTCTTTTGCACTTTATTAATGATGAACCTTTACAGAGAGCTATAAAAGTAATTAGCTAGGCTTTTTAATAAATTACCTGGGGAAAAAATTTTTTCAACTCTGCAGAGTTGTCAGTGAGCAAAATAATAAAATCAATTGGTGAAAATAAAGGTTTGTTTCGAGGTAAGATTCAAAATGTGGCATTTGATCAGTTTCACGTTTATTTTGGAAAGCTATGCAAAATGTCGCTATTTTACATAATAAAACATAATTACTTAAAAATATAACTGTTTGAGAAAAAACTGGCACAGGCAATGTTTTAAACATGCAAAATATTAAATAACTATGTTAATTTTTTCAGATAGGTAGGACCCAAGTGAAGGATAAGACTAGAAAATAAGGGCTGTTGTAACTTATATAAAAGTAATTTCAGATGTTCTTTATCCTGCTGAAGATCTCTCTGTTCACCACTGAAGATTGCTGAGCCCATGGAGACATTGCTGTCTCCATTCTTCATCCATCCCAGCCATGCCCACTGCAAAACTCTCACCTATGAAGATGGGCTTGTACTAATGTGCTGATTTGTAAACTGGGTTATAAACCCACCCAGCATGAAGCTGACACCTCCAGCAGAATGGGGCTAAATCCACCAGTCCCTGTCTTTCAGAGCTGTTAGGATCAGCAGTATGTTTTAGAGCATTTTTCCCCAAACAAGGAAAAAAACCCAGATTCCTCCTCCCTTTACCTGCATCTCATCTCTTTGAAGAAAAGTTTAGCCCCACCTGTGTAGCACACTGAGCCTCAGCCTGCCTGTGATCTCAGAAGATGCCAAGACCATTCCTCCTAGATCATGCCCTCAGGGACTTTACACAGAAGAACATCTATTTTAGCATTCCTATAATCAAGGTGTCAATCTGCTCAGCATGGGTAATTCCTGGGAATTCTCTGGATACACATAGAGATGTTACTGCAGTCATTCGGAAAACTTAAGTCAGATGGGAAAGTATTTTTGTGGATACTTAGAGGGAACACCTAGGCATGGTTTTCAGGATCTTTAGTTTTGGACATTGGGCAATACTTTTGTCTGGCTTCTGACACCCTCGACAACAGCACATCAGCAGCAGGAAATAAAACAGCAGCTCTACTCATCTCAGGGGATGTGGGTGGCACTGCACCCACAGCAGCAGCCAGACTACCTGCAGACAGTGAGCATATCCGAGGAGGTTGGTCACTGCCCACCAGCACAGCACTCCATGGAGTGCTCACTCCATGGAGCAGTGGCCAAGTGAGCCAGCTGCACGATGAGATGACCACAAACCAGGGAAGCTGCTGCTGTAACCCCAGCTGGCTTCTCTCTGCTAGCCTGGGCCTCTTGTGAATTGGAATTGCAATCAGCTCCTCTTGTTCTGCCTTCCTGGCAGAATATCAGTATACCAACACATCACTGAGAACCCTGATCCTAAATCCATCCTTTAACAAGGGCTCATTTCTCATTTACCTGAATAAAGGCAGCACTTCATCTGAACCTAGCTCTAGCTCTATCTGTGCCATATTGCCCTCAAGCTGTTTGTGTTCCATTTTCCTCTTGGGACATCAGAAGGCAGCTATGACCCACCAAAGCATTTGTCCTGTGCTCAGTCTCTAGCTTCCTAAAGCTAAAACCACAAATGCAGCATCAGTCATAATCTTACCAAAATACCCCCCACTTAGAAATTGGGTTGATCAAGAAATTAAATGTGATAAAGTTAAGAATACAAGTTACTGAAACAAGAGTCAAGATTGTTATGAAACTAATTATTTTTTTCCTTCTTGCCCAACCTGCACAAGGTTTTTGTTTTACTTGGTTTGATTTGTTGCTTTAACAGCCATTTTTCTAATAACCAAGTAGCTACACTGAACTTGCATTGCTTACCTTCCAAAGGTATAACCATGGCTTTTATACAGAAAGTGACAACAGTCTTTTGTGTGAGGCATGGAAATTTTACAGTCTTAGCAGAGTGATGCAATGCAGGCCTGGTATGAGAGAAAAGGC
Source organism: Catharus ustulatus (assembly GCF_009819885.2). Taxonomy (NCBI): domain Eukaryota; kingdom Metazoa; phylum Chordata; class Aves; order Passeriformes; family Turdidae; genus Catharus; species Catharus ustulatus. Next base: position 100,891,513 of record NC_046221.1, on the reverse strand, counting down.
TGCAAAAGTGGGCTCCTAAGAGGTGTTGTAGAGGAGTACAGGAACAAGATTTTGGAGACAGAGCATGGGCTGATGCTGAATGCTGCAGGGCTATAACCAGCACACCAGTGATGAGAAACAAGTGGTGACCTGGAAGCTGAACAAAACCCATCTTACGAGTAATGAAAAGTAAAAAAAAATTTTAAAAAAAATTTTTAAAAGTCTCTAACATAGCTAAGATGCACTGCATATAGTAAATTTAGATGTAACATGGAATTGCAGATCAATGAAGGAAGAAAAAAGCACAAAAGGTGTTGGGAAATACGAGTATGACCTTCTGAGGATCCTAGAGGAGGAGGAGGAAGAAACCACCACCACCTTCACCATACTTATCCCAGTGAAGGACTCTGAACACTCTTGCCTGGCTGTACCCACTCCTCCCCTGAAGCCATTGGCCCAGAGGAACAGTAGAAGAGTGAGTGGAACCTGGAGGAAAGGGGGAGAGTCTACACCATGTGTGCATAGCAGTTTTGACTGTATTATTATTACTGAGGCTTTCCATAAATAATTTTGAGCAACAAACAAGCAAACCTGCAGAATAACAACTTTTTTATTCTATTTTCTATTTCTATTTTCTGTTCTTTTCTCAGACTAATAGAATGGTTTCAAGTTACACTAATGCTAAATTCTTGGCTAAAGCTAAAGTCAGAGTTTGGTTTAAGATTGGATACATAGCTCAGGTTTGGAGGGTTTTTCTAGAAGAGCTTAGGCTGCAAAAAGGCTGTCAGGTGTGGCTGAGCTAAACCCATGTCATTCACTGTAATCTCTTCACATCTGTAGCAATGTTTTTGCATGTATCCCCCACTCTAACAAAAATAATTGATCCCTGTTCAGTGACTCTGTGCAGAGGCAAAGCTCAGCAACCCTTGCAGGAATCAGCTGAAAACTTAACCTACCATTGCCTTTTTTAACTTATTAGTTGCCTTGGTACATCCCAAATTCCAGCTATGGCCAGGCTGTGGGTAAGGATGATGGCTCAGGCTTGCACACACCTGTGAATAGCAGTAGGCTGGAGCTGAGTCTAAGTGGTACCACCAGCACTCCCACAGCTTGTCAGCTGCTCTGCTGCCTCTGCCTAAATCTGGAGGCTTGGAGCTTGGTAAAAGCTGATGCTGGGCCAACAGGCAGGGAAATGGAGAGAGGCTTCCCATGGAGACCCCAAAACAGTTCATGTCCCCAAAGCAGTCTGAATTTTCCCCTGGGCTTCCTGCTCTCTGATGTCTCTGAATTTGGCTTAGGTCTGAGGGAATACGTAACTGAACATTTTTCCTTCCAATTTTTATACTGGACCATGACAATGGCTCTTAGGCACCAGAAATAGTTAATTAAGCAGTGAACCTCTGAATGGAGTTGTCATGCAACAGGGTCAATTTAACTCTTTTGCCTTGGACTCTGTCCCGAGACTGTTGCCTTCACATAGTCCAGAAGAACACAAAGTTTAAGTAAACAAAAGATTATTGGTCTGCTCTGGCAACTGAGAAGGACAGGAAAGATAAACTGCCTGGGTAACCATAAAAAGATTGATTGTTGCCATTAGTGCAGGGCAGGGATGGAGAAAGGATAAGAGGTTTATCCAAGTTCAGGTGACAGAAGACAGAGAAGACAACAAGAACAAAGCCTTTCCACTTTCATTCATATGAAAATTATTCAACACATAGACAGTGAGTTTGAAAATTTACTAAAAATGTAGGAGGGAAAAATTTATCATTTCTTCTCTTTTTAAAAAGAAATCACAACCAAATGCAAAGATTATGCTTACTTTAAAAAAGATCAATCACCTTGTATTCTTTTCTGTTTATAATCATCAGGTTTAAAACTAATTTTCTAAGATTAAAAAGTATTTTTGACCTAACATTACACTAAAAATCAGATCTTTAGGGGTTTTTCCACATTTTTATCATTAAATATTTTAGGAAATATTAACTTTTTACAGAAGAAAAACAACACTACTCTAATTCAAAATGTTAGCTTCATTATGTCTCTGCAGCTAAGCCCACAGCCTGACATAACTATATTCCTCATCCCCTCAGAAAACCTTTTTGACAGTTAATCAACTTAACAAGACTCCTGCAATGATCCCAGCATATGGTCCCTTAGCACAGCTTCATGATGCCTTCCTTCTAAGGTCACTGGATTTCTCCTCATTAACCTCTACTTGCGTGACACAGCTGATCCTGGCACATCTTCAAAAGAACCCCTCCAAGCCCTCTGGGAAGGGTTTGCTCTGAGAGCTCAGCAGCCTTCTGAGGTGCCTGTGAAAGGAGTCTTGCAAATAAAGCTGTGCTAGAAGAAAAGCAAGAATTACAGAAACACAACAGGCAGCCCTGAACCATCACCCTACGACCCACCCCACTACAGCCAGGCTGTATTTAAAAACCTTCAGCTGTAGCTTTTAAATCCTTGGCCAGAGAGGAGTCAGCGAATGCCTTCAGCCAACACACCAGCAGTGGCAAGAATTGCAAAAACACACAATACATGATATGAACCTTCTGTGGTGGGTGTACAGCACTTTTTCCTCCTCTGGACCGTGAGTACTTAAACACAATAAAATCCACTAGGAATGTAAGAATCTTCCAAAAACTCCGCTGGACACAGACCAAGCCCCTCCATGGCTCAGAGCCCTGTTATTTCAGCAAGGACAGAGGGAGTTAGTCTGAATTTGTGGTCAAGAAGCTCAACATTTGTTAATGGCAGAGTTTCCTTTTGCCTCTGCCTAATTTTCAATGAAAGGCACAGTAATACTGGGGATTGAGTGGGATGTTTATACAGATCCCCCTGCTGCCCCTGGTGTGCTCTGAATCACCCTGCTAGGGACAGTAAAGCTTTGAAAGAAGAAAACAGTGCAGCAGAACTCACAAAAGCCATGTAATCCTGTATGGTATAGATGTGAAGAAAAAAAATTAATGAATCAGCTCAACCTCTCAGAAAACCTTTTGTTCCTTACTGCTCACACTGTCTGGCAACGGAACAGCTCTATGTTTGGGCTGAGTTCTTTGTCTTGGCTGTATTTTGGCACAGCTACAAAACCCAGACATAGGTTTTCTCTACAGGAGAAGGCATTAAGGACTCAAAAGGATGTGGAAGAGAGGTAATCATTCTTAAGTAGAAGCGTGAACAGAAGTTTTCAAAAACAAAAGAACTGTTCAGTGCTCAGTACTCATAGTAGCTAAGTCTGAGAATTTGATTTATAATGAGAGCTTTCCCTTTTTCAGTTGTTAACATTTATTTCCATATATGCAGCTAGATAAACAATTGGCAAGATTTCAGCAGCACAGAACAGTAATCCAGCTAGGCTTTGGCTTAAGCAGCCTTAGGACTGACTTTAGCTCAGTGAATCTGTTTATTACTTTGTTCGAGTGTTTCTAATAAATACTGTCTCTGTTGCATGTCTGTGCCTCCAAGAAGTGCATCTACCTTGGCACCAGGTTTCTAGAAGGTTGAAGTATAAATGGAAGAAGGAGGTGAAGTGACCTTGTTTCACCAGCACAAGGCATCTCATGAATGCAGCTTCACTGGTATAAAATATATTTAAACTGAGCCAGTGGCACCCATTTCAAAGGGACCAGCATGGTCAATGCAACAAAGCACTGCCAAAATGCTCAGCATGAGAATATACTCTGATGTCTGAGTAGGCTGCAGCAGCCAGACCATGGCAGCTCAACACAGTACAGGAGCAACATGGGAACAGTCAGACAGGAAGACTGTCACTACCCAAAGATAACTTCAGAGATCCTCTTCATTTGAAAATCAGCACCAGTGAAATGTTGCAGGACACTCAGAAAGGAGCATAAGAAAAGCAACTTCTATTTATAGAGAAGAGTTTCTAAGAGTTTTCAAATCCATGGGCTTTGTCTTTGGTGCCCATTGCTAGAGCAAAACTTGCTTTCATTTTACTAATTAAAAATTGTTAAAATTGCCGTTACCTTCCTTATTTTTTTCTACTGCCAGCGATTTAAAGAGCTCTAGTGAGTCCCATGCACTTTTCTATTTTGCTATGATACTTCTAATTGCTGAACTGCCTGATGACATGTTAGCTCATAATATAATTAAAAACTAGACCTTTTGGTTGCAAACCTCAGTATTTGAAGTATTGGCTTTCCTTTTGTCTTTTAGAGTGGAAATCAAGTCAAGTTCTCACCTTGCAAAGTCACAGAATGTAGCCTATGAAATTTTTATTACTAGGGCAGAGATATAAAATGCCTGTACTCTGACTTGGGCACATTAAATTGTAATAAGAAGGCTCACCCTATTTCATGAAATGGAGGTACTGGGAAGAGAGTGATAACCAGGGTTTATGGTGTACCTTCACTAAGGTCTGAGCCACCTAAATAAAAGCCACCAAAACTTGATTTGATACTACTTTCTGTTTATGCTGTTTATAGTGTAACACATTGACAAAGATATGCTAATTTTGTTGTACACACAGGAGACAAAAGTTGTCATATGCTGAGCAGCTGCTTGTGGCCTACACATCCTACAAGGATTTGTGGCCTACACTTGACTGATTTACCCAAGAAGTTGCTAAAAATATGTATACCTAAGCAAATGTATTTCTGGAAGAAGACTGTTCTTTTTCAGGGCATTTTGATGGCACTTTGTTGCATGGTCAGAATTGATCCCTTTAAAACGAACACTGTTGCATGAGTTTAAAGTTTCTTTGAAGTTTTAAATTAAAAATAAAGAAAGTATGGTTATGATATAGAACATAATTTTTGTGGAAATCCTGTTTCCTTTATGATATTCCTGGTCACTGATCTCCAGGGTTAACATCTGAGCAAGGATACAACCAATGAATAATAGAAACCATGACATTTGTATGACATTTCCAAAATTTGTATGTCATTTTTCATTATGCTAATAAAACAAGTATTAAAGTAAATATAGACTTCTTCTAATAGCATTCATTGGATTCAAAATGAGAGTATTAAGGGAAGTTTTCCCAGAAGACAGAATTACCAGAGGGCTGTGTGCCAGAAGAAATAGGATGCTGACACATAGTTCCCTGGCTTGCTTTTCAATAACACTGCACAGCACAGCTCACAGCTGCAGTGCCTCACAGCACTCACATTCCTGGGCTCAGTCCATGCTTAGTTTCAAGACAGTTTGTTGTCTTAATTCATTCCATACTTCCGATTTTTAACTATTTAATTTTAATAGCAGATTTACAAATTTGTACTCATGAGGAACTTAACACTCATCTGTTTGCCTGCAAGCTACATTACTGACACCTTTTTCAACAGCGTTACTAGAACTCCTCAGCACTCCAAACAAAATCAGAATGTTTGCCCAAGGTGTTCTTTTACCCATGGGAGTGAAGTCCCTGCAACAATGGATTTAAAATATGCGGATTTTTAAAGTACAAAAGGAATGTAGTTTGATGATTAGTTTTTTTAACCCTATGCTGCTTTGGGTTTGTTTTTTTTCATTGCGTATCAGCAGTTGGAAGTAAGAAGGCCATCTATTTTTAAGGGATTCATAATGAGCTTATGATGACTTCAAGAATGAACTGAAAGATTCCCACATGAAAGTGTGTGACAAGTCTGGAGCTGCATTCTCATGCCTCATGCAAACCAGAAGTGAGGCCCAGCAGAAACCAGTGAGGTTACGCCTACAGGAATGATGCAGACACATCCAAACTCACTCTAAACTAGGCCAGAGTCTGCCCAGGCTGTAAAACTTTGTCCAAGAACCAAGATAAATATTCAATCAGTTCATCCGTTCCAGTAGAAACAACAATGCTGGATTCATAGCAGAGAGGAGAGAGTAAAAAATCTCTGCACTTAACAGTTAGGGCACAGAGCTCAGAAAGAAAACTGTGGACAAGTCCTTGTTTCAGAGGCTGTTTCTCTTTTCTTCAGCCACCGTTCCTGCTCTTCCTCACCTGCTGACATTTATTTGAAGACACCAATTTACTATATGAAAAAGCGTAATTTGTTTTGAAGAGTCTGATCCTGTAGATGTGTTATATGTGATCTGAGACACAATCCCAGATTGACTCTCCTGGACCTTGAGGCAAGACAATCTCATATGCTCAGGCTGACACATCCAGTAGATGCTGAACTTCTTGAGCCTGTGATTGTCTTGCCTTCAGCAAAGGCGCAATAAATTATCTTGCATGCAACCAAGACTAAGAGCAGCCCACCACCAGGAGCTCCCTGTGATCAGCTACTTAGCTCTAAGTCTGCACACCCCAGCTTGTATTCTAGTAACTTGACCTGCATTCTCAAATATCTTTGTGACTTCCATAGGGTCAAAAAGGAGTTCTACAGCATCACCTAAAACAAGGTTTGCTCATTCCAACCCCAGAAGCTGTGACTGCTCAAATATAAACTCCCCTTGAGTGCTTTTCAAATGCTTATCTTCCTCAGACTGGTAGAGAACGTTATCAACGTTCTGAAAATGTATCCAAATAAATACAAGTTGTGAATCCACTCAGTTTACATGTGAAAGGATGTATTTTTTAGTTTCCAGGGTCCAGCTCACCACCCTGCTTCTAAAGCTTCTAAAGTCACAGGTTAAACTCTTCTTTCATGTCTACCCTCAAGCATCTGTGCAGAAAAAACACCTTTAATGGGTATCTCAGCAAGCCAGAGTCACGCTAAAAGCATCAACTGACTTCAGAAATCTGTGACAGGAGAATGATGGTTTTTTTTGAAAAAAAGTCATTTAGGAAAGCACACCCCTTGCTTGGCTCACCTTTTTTACTCTATTCATGCCCTCCTTAACCTTGAAGCAGTTTCCAGAACACATTTCCCACCAGTGAAAGGTAAAACACCCATTAATTTCAAATAATACATGGCTGTATTTATCTAAGACCTAAATAGGTGGGACTCCAGAGACACAGTGGAGTGCACTCACCCTGCAGTAGGATCAATCAGGTTTATCCACAGACCAGGGTCTGCAGAAAACGCGAAAATTGCTATGGTGGTTGTGCTACTGGGTACAGTTCCTGGACTTTGGAGGTCTGCAGGAGCTGTCTGGTGTTCTGTCCAGAAACACCAGAAAACCTTCCCTGAGGCTTTCCAATGTGTAACTCTTCTTGCCTGGCAGTGCTACTTTCAGTGAGCAGAACTGACAGCCATGGGCAGTACTCAGGTTGTGTCTGCCTAAGTGCAGCAAACTGTTTAAGTAAGGCACAGGAATTATACTAGGATAAAAGTAAAAATCTATTCCCTTACACGAGACTGATGTGCAGTTGTGTCTATTCTGAGCTTTGTTTTAGCAGCATTAATATGGACCATTGCACGTTCTCACTTTTAGAAAGTCATATTTTATGTCCCCATAAAAAAAGAAAATGTCAAGGATCACTTTATGCACACTCCTACATGCAAGAAGATTAAGAACAAGTCTAACTAGTTTTCAGAAAGAACAGAAAATTCAGCATTAATCATCTACCAAGATCCAATGTTCCAACATTTTCTCAATAATTCATATGCTTGTCTGCCCACCTACTTAAAAACTAAAAATATTTCAACACATAATTAATAAATCACAGGAAGAAATGTAATGAACTATGAAAGTAAAGTGGAATTCAAGTATGTCATCCATCAGTTACTAGCTTCACCATAGCTGTGGACAGGCATTAAGAGCTAAGCATAGAAGAGCATGAGTTTCCTCCTGCTTCTTGTTCCTTCTATGCCAATTCTGAAATCCTTTTCTATATTCAGGAGAAAATGCAGCAATACTATTCATGTTCTATATGTTTTGTGCACACTGATATAACTCACTCATTCCCAATGAGTTTTAGTCATTGCCAGCCTTGCAGAAAATACAGGAACAGTTTTGCTTCAAATGCCCATCAGTTTATAAACACTGTTTTACCCTCAGTAGTCAAACATACAGAAAATAAAACCAGCACCTTTGCATTTTTTTCTCTCTGAAGAAAATCTGTGATCAGCTTCCATTTGCCTAACTTTCACCCCTTGCCAGCTTCTCTCCAGCATTCTGCAAAATCCTGACCACAGCATAATGGGAAAGGCATCTGACCAGCATGATGGAGCAAGAAGAGAAAAGGAACAGCACACTATTTTTCCCTTGTCATCTCAGAGGGAGCAAGCGAACACGTTGTGCTGGCTTTACTCCACAGACACTAAGAAGCAGCCAAGGCCATCTCCATTTAAGGGGGAGCTCCCCATCACTCTGCATTCTTGTGAACAAGAGGGCAGGAAAATAAAGGCCAAAAATGCAATGCCCAAATAATTTTAGGCAATCATTACAAGGTTGTACAAGTAGACAAAAGATGACAACTGATTTAAAGCATCAACCACTAAAGCAAGCCTCTTTAACAAAAATTGGTATTTATTATCAGACAATTAGAGCAAATATTTTCAGACTGGATCTGTGGACAAAGGATTTTGTTCTGAAAAGAAAGCAGATCATCAATTCTTTTCTTTTTGCTGTCAGACTGTAAAAACATTGACTACCCTTAATTCACTTGCTTTTGCAATAGCACAGCCATTCATTCCTCACCACACCCATATATATTTTCTTTTCTCCTCTTCATACTCAAAAGCTAAAGTAGTATTCACATAAAAAGTTCTATATGACATGTCTAAGGAAAGCAGCTCTAACCTTAAGAGTATTAAAAACGAAAATAAGCCTGATCACTTTTCTAGTTTAGATCTATCTCCTTTTACAAAATCAGTTTACATTTAAAAACCAGAAAGGAATGTGTAGCTCTGAGGAACAATGTGTATCCACACCAGTGGAGGGGAGTGCACATCTACATTAACAATTTTTACTCATATCAGTTATTGAAGCACTGCCTACTTATCTGTACTCACCATGCTTCTGGTTCACATTGCAGAAATGTCAGCTGGAATACTTTTAGATGGGACTGAGTTTCCCTAGTTACTCAGGGAATTGCATAAATATCCAGTATACAGGACTGAAACAGAACTACATCATACCAAAACTCCAACATAGGAAAAAAAGCATTTCACAGCAAGCGTCTCCCTTTACAGATCCACTTTATTGCACTGCTCTATCTGCTGATGTGGACACTTATCTCTTATCACATATTTATCTGTCTGAAACTCTCAGAGGGGGAAAGCTAACCTTTCTAAAGTTTCCCTTTTTATTTTTCTGCCTTGCCTAGAAATATGGACTCGAGTGTTTTTTAAAAATGAAACTTGATTTGTGATTTTAAATACCAACTCTAAGTTATTATAGCATTTTTAAAGGTTATCCATAAAAATACCAATAAATCTTGAAGTTTTAAACTCTGTTTCATCACATTCAGAGGGAAAGCCATAGCAAAAACAGGACAAAAGTTAGTGCTTCACATGAAGTTAATGGGAGCTACTGTAAGTGCATTTCTGAGAAGTGCCCCAACAGGACATCCCATTCAAGGTCTTCAAAGAATTTGGAAATGAAGGTGTTTGAGCCAGCAGGTATAAGCAATTAAACTTTTATTCATGATCCTTTACATAAGACTAAAAATATTCACCATAAAATGCAAACTTGTAGTTATCTTGTATTCAGCAGTGAAAACAGTTGCCTCTTCATAGTAAAGCACCAAAGCACATCACAGAAGAGTCAGAAAAAGATTCAATTTATCAGTTTTTCCTCTCACAATGTACTTGACAAAGTTGAAGATTATATCAAAGGCTAAAAGTTCCAGAACAAATTCTACAGTCACCTGAGTGTTTGGCAGGAACAGTACTATTTAGTAGCAGTTACCTTTTTCTGCCTTTCTTGAAAAAAAAAAGAGCTATTTTTCACAAAACTGAAACAGACATAATTGGACCAAACATTGAGTTTCATATTTTACCTGAATTTTTCAATGGGAGATAAACATAACAGTTTGCTAGTAGGAGAACCTACAACAACTATAAGAGTAGTTATAAAAAAAAAAAAAAAGAAAAGAAACCCCCCCCCAGCTCATTATAACTGCTTGATAGGGCCCAACCCACTTCCAGGCACCTATAACACCACTCAGTTTTATTCATTACATTTAACTTGCATTTCATTCATACTATATTTTAAAAGACAACATGATTTTTTTAAGTTAAGTTGTGTACAAGTACACAGTTTTGGTAGTCTTTTAAAGCTGTAAAATGTATACCTAAAGAGAGTCCTATTGACCCTATTACAGATTAAAGAGAAATAACCAGAATCAGTGTTACATACAAAATAATATTCTACCACAGAAACCAATACAGTTATCAAATAATTCATTAGAGAAAAAAAGTGTTATACAAAAAGAGAAATGGTGCCTTTTTATCACTTCACAGCAGCATGTAAGAAGGCAACATTAAGAAAAGTGCACAGCAGAAAAAGAATTGTTTCATTTTCTGAAAAACTTGAATTTTTCTTCAGAGATCAGGCTTTTTTCCAGGAAAGTATTGGGTTAGGATTACTTATATTTCCTCCCAGAGAAGGTGTCCTCTTCTTGCATTAATTCTCAGTAAGGCGCTTACTCTGACATGTAGGAGCGATACATCAGGGCCACGATAATCGCTGCTATTGCCGGGATCACCCAGTTGGACCATGAACTAAAGGGAAGTTTTTGAAAAAGCACTTTAGGAAGTGACAACCAGCAAGTTATAAAAAGAAAAAAAAAAAAAAGTCATTGCTTAAAGAAGTCCTTCCTCCCCACTCCAACAAATATTTCAGGGCAACAGAACACCTGGATTGGGCAGTAATAGTCCAGACAAGGGAAGAAGCTTGTACAGCATGGCTTTGTACTAGAGCTTACAAGAAGTTTTCTTACTAGAGAAGAATAAAACCTCATGCACATTTAAAATCATGGTGTGCTGCCCAGAATGTCATTCATTCAAAAGCCATTTAAGTAGCAGCATCACATGACACTAAGCACCCAAAGGATTATAGAAGAGTCCTCTGAGGTTTCAGCAGTAGGCAATTGTCAGCAGGATATAACTTTAAAAAGTTTGATTCAGTGGTACTCCAAAGTGTTTTTCAGCCCCCTCCCAATTCTGACAGATCTTCTTTCTTATACAAAGAATCCTGGTATTTCCCTTAGATGCAACAGTGGTAGCAAGGCAAATTTTAAAAGCAAGGCATCCATGCCAGTAAAACAGTTGGCAACGGCACCAAGTCTTCCCTTCACGTGGCAGACTCAAGAAATAAAGGCCTGTGCAAAACAAACCATTTGGTAGATACTGACACCTGTCAATATGAGTAAAGTATCTACCTAGTAAGCTGACACACTGGTGAAGTGGTACATAGATGCCAACTTGGACTTTACATAGAACAGAAATTTCCATGCACCACCCCCTGACATTTCAGATTCTAGGAGGTAAAAAGCTATTCAGCTTTTTAAGATTCAGAAAATCATGAGGGACTTCAACATCAGATGTCATACTGTACCTGGAAGTAGACTGAACAGTGGTAATAAGAGTTTCCTGGAAAGCAAAGCATAAGAAGATATTTACTTCAGGAAGACAACCCTCTCCATCTTAACTAGCCCCACAGTTTCTCAAAACTCATCAAATGAGACCAATCTAGAAACAACTCAGTACCTGCATTTGGGAAGCATTTTCTTCTAATTCCTATAGCAGTTCTGTTGTATTATAAGCTAGCTAGCAGCAGTTTCTACAGCCAACATTGCATCAAGTTCCTAAAACATTTTCAACAATTTTGCTGCAAGTTTTTATGAAGCTAACTTCAACCTTGGGTTACATATGAAAAGTTTCAGTCATCTCTAAGACAAAAATCTTTTCCTTGACGAAAATCAAATTGAAAAAACTTGGAATTAATTCAGAAGTATTTTTTATATCAAACTACATAAAGAAAGCTACTAATTTACATCTACAAGGTTTATTAAACTCAAGCGTTTTAGTGTGGTGTTTCAGATTGTGTAGGAATCAGTCAAATTGTCATAGCTGTTCCTGATACTGATTTGGACTTCTTGTTCAGTTTCCACAGGTCAAATCCCAGTTGGGTACCCATGCACAATTTATATGAAGACTTATTAATTTGAATAACTAATTGTGTATGACCGTAAGTTAATTTTTAAAATCCAAGCATTAAAACCCTACCTAAATTTAGTGGTATTTACTTGCATTGGTATCAGAACATTTGCAATTAAATTAAAGCACCCCAAATACCTTCTGGAATGACAGAACAAGTGTAGTGTAGGTCGCTATTTGGACACATCTTAACTCCCACCTGATTATGCATTGGCCAAACTAATATTCTAAGTACTTCAGTTTGGTAAATTCCTCTGACATTAGTCAAAGGATTATCTGCTACAACTTGCACTGGGCAGTCTGTTCTCAGTGGGAAGAAGCTCAGAATTTCAATCATTATGCCATGTCTTACTTTTCTTAGTATACTAGTTCCAGGCTCTAATTAAAAAAAATAATAGCTGACTTCAATGCACATATATATATATATATGCACACATGTAAGTTTTCTTTCTTTTCTTTAAGTAATTCGTATCATTGGAAGATCTCGCAAAAGTGTTTGCGTCTAAGAAACAATCTCTCAAAACAAGAAGATTAAGATCTTATTCTTACTAAGCTTCATTTAAAAATAATTTCCAATTATTTCCCAAGCATGCTGCTGTACTGGTAAGCCCAGTACAAACATCTTCAATGGACTCAGCAGCAGCAACTGTACAAATTAATCCCTGAAGCACCTTCTCCTTTAAGGGACATTTGATTTTTTTGGAGTTTGATAGCTGAGTGCCAACACAGATTAATTCTAATCGGGATGGAAAAAAACCCATTAGAAAATAAGCACAACACTGCATTCACAGGACACTCAGCAGAATCTACTGAAATAGTCAGAAAGCAAAGAATAATTTCACCTTGAACAGGGTTCACAATTGCAATTTAACTGATTTATAACACATAGAATGCCTCTACATTCTCTATCTACTAGCACGACCAATATATTGTTAAGCATCACATTTTTCCTCCCACAAACACTTATTAGTTTAATCTGTTCTGCCAATAAATTGATTTTTTTTCTCAAACTGAACACCAGAAGACCATTGACTGACTCCAGTCACCTTTTTGCTATAGTATAATGCCATCACACTTAGTAACTCCCTGGTATGAAGCCAAACAAATTAACGAAAATAACAGTTAAGGGAAAGAACAATTTGAAGCAGTATCAACAGGTCTAAAAGATTTAAAACTTGAAGCATCGCACTTCAACTGAATTATTTCTTTTTCTGAGGGTATACCATTCATACACAGACACTAAGACACTGCATGTAATGCCCAAAAGAAACAACGTGGCATTTCAAGAAATGCACTTACTGTTGGTTTCTGAAGCTTGGCTCTATCATCCTGCAAGGAAAAAAAAAAAAAGCAAGAAACATTTAAACAAAATCTGAAAGCATTAAAAACAAAACTAACTCACACAATTTATCCCTAAATTCAGTTTGCAATTCATTCTGTTAATGCATAAGTATTTTTTGCTAGGTAAAAACAGACTTGAAAGAGAGCAAATATCAGTGATTGATTTTGAGCTAACATAAACAAGATCACTTCCGTAACTAATACTTCCCAGTTTTCAATGAAGAAGTGAAACCTGAGACTCCAACGAATTTCATTATTCTTTGTGCCCATGTTTTTACCTTTCCTTTATCTCTGGAGAGTACATAACCTTGGCTTATACATTGACTACAATCATATTAATTCTGCTTAGTGTACTTGTACTATCAGGTAAAGTTAACTAACTGGTCGTGGTCCCATGTCCACTGGACCAAAGGTCCCAGATTCTAGGGATCTTTCATAAACTCAAAAGTTCTGCTTGGCATAGTCATATTCATTATAAAAAAACCCAACAGTATATAATCCTGTGATTTCTGTATTTGTACATTAAACTACCAAGCTGATGGTTTCATATCAAGTGAAAACAGACACTTGCCAAACAAGTAAGAACTGGACTGATAGCCAGGTTAAGAACAAAGTTTGTAGCACAGAAACAGATGGCAAGCCTGCAAAGCCACCAATGTGCATCAGAGCTGAATGACTTATTAGGACAAGCTACACTAGTAATATTTATCAAGAGATGACCCGAGACAAATAGGATTGGGCATCTTACTATGAAATAGGCTACTCAAGACAGTGATTTTTACCCCAAATGCAAGATAAAACACACATGAAATAAGAAGAAAAGAGGCAGGAATGGGCAGTAAAGTAGAGCAGACAGACACACTAGCAGCCTCAACCTTGAAATAGTGGTTTTTAACAATTAAGATGCAGGAGAGTTTAACTATGGCCTAGCTGAAGAAAGCCAAGGTAGCAACTCTATAGCTAGAAAGAAGTACTACTTGAGACAGCAGAAAGGTGCTCATTAAAAGTACGTGAAATAGGATGGACAGTATAAAAGAGAGGACATGACAGTGGGAACTGATCATAAACAACCCTGACAACCACAAGTAGTGAACCATGATACAGCTAAAAAGGGCAGAAGACAGAGCAACAAACTAGAAGTACAATGCTTATAATAAGCAGTTTCTAAACATATCTATGAAGAGTCAGGATTGCACCTTTCCATGCAGATGGAAGTGACAGCATTAAAGTGCTTATTAAGTAGTCACTCTGCATTCTGGCATAAGAAAAGGTCTAGACATTCTGACATACCACCTTCAGGGTTTACAGAGCTTCATTACAAAGCCTACAGGGAATGACAACGATTCCACATTCAGTTTATTCACTAACTAAGCTGTAAGGCAATTTAAATCATCAAAAGATGTGACCATCCTTTATGCTACGCTAATCAAATCCCTCCACATTGGGGGAACTATCTCAAACCTAAGTCCATCCACAAACAGCTGCAGGACTGCCATCCAACCAAACTAGCAGTTCTTCTTGACTTTGAAGTAATTACCAGACAAGTAACCAGATGCAAAAGCAGTATAGTAAACACAAAGGTAAGGAGACACTTTCATATACTCACGGGATGAAGTTCCCCAACAATAAAGGATTCTGACAGTGTCCTTGCATCTGTGGAATGGCCAACATCTTCAAAGTTCTCAGTAGCATCTCCTCCAGCTTGCTCCCTAAGGACCTCTTCACCTCCTGGGTGCTGTAATTTTTAATGAGTTTGAATTAGTTACTGAAATACATTTCATATTCTAGAAATAGAAATTCTGCCTTTTCCCATTTCTAAAATTAAAAAAAAAAAGCAAAATCAGCCGTCAGACTTTCTAGAGCAAACATAAGCCTTTCTGAAAAAACTAGAGAGCTTTATGTACTCTCTGAAGCCAAAAACAAGGAAGCTAAGTCTCTATTTCATTGGCAAAGAAGTGATAAAAGGCATTACCCATTGCAACTAAAGCATTTAGAAAGTTATGTGGCAATCAGTCTGTGTTTTAACAGCCCAACTATCATCTGAAGTTACATTCTGTGTTTTCACTTCTTTAGGAAACATGCATTTTTATCCAAGCAATGTTTTATAGAGCAGAAGGATAAAAGCCAAAAAGGTATAAGCTGCAGCAAGAACATTCCAGGAAAACAGAAAATCTGTTCACGAGAAGCGCAATCAAGCATTGGCAAGACAAGCTGGCAAGGTGCTAAGGAACCTGACCTTCTAGTTAATCCTGGTTTGAGTGGGGAGCTGGGCCAGATAACTTCAAGGGCCCTTTCCAAAACAAATTATGGCACAAGTATCAATTAAGCACAACTGAAAGCTCACTCAAGACCCTAGAACAGCAATTTGGTTTTCATAGACTATGGAATCCTGAAAGCACATTGTTGATAAAACCCCTGAGATACAGGATCTTCTAATACCTCAATTCATCACCATTCCCTTAACATAAACCCCTGTTCTCCATTAACTTTTATTCTTCCCCAGGATGCACTTTGGGGATTTTATGAAGTATTTATGAAGTTTTTATGAAGTACATTTTTATCTATCAAATAACTCTGCCTGAATATACTGCAAGATCTATCACATTTTATAATACAGTGCATTTCCTCAGCTCCAAGCTACTTATTTATGTAACAGGTAACATGCCACAAACATTCACCACTCAACTTTCAAGCACAAAAGTACTACATAAACATTGGGAATGATTAGATAAACAAGTTAAAAGCACTTACTAGTACTGCCTTGGATTAAGGCAACCATGGAATAGATATTAGCACTTTACCAGTAGCAGGTGAGCTAAAAGGCTTTGGAACTTCTATTCAATTTTCAATGCTTCTGAGTACAATATATAAAATTATGGAAAATATGCAAAATTTCTACAATTTAGGGTCATCTTGTGGGGAGCACAGCTCACCCAAAAGCCCATAGGTTAAAGAAATGGCATTTCTACTCGTTTAGGCAATTCAGGTTAGCACTTACTTCAAATCCTATTAATCTTGTATCAAAACTTCTCTTGCGACATAAACGGTATTTGTTCATAGAGATGAACCAAACTACTACTATGAATTTTCAGCAGTACCAGAACTCCACAACTTGAATCTTCACATTAAAGGCAGACATTTATTTTAACAGATTAAGGAGAAAAAAAAAAAAAAAAACCTAAAAATCCTAACACAACACTTTTTAAAGAGCCAAGAAAACTCAGTTATTAGGGTAAAGGATCCCTACCATGACTAAGCAAAAGCAAGATTAAGCAACTGATAAGAGAGATTAGATGCAGCAGCTGAGCCAAAAAAAGGTCAGTAGAGTACAAGCAGAGTAAAGATTATGCAAGAAACCTGCAAATATGGCATGCTCACCAAAATCCTGTCCTTGAATCCATTCTGGCAAGAATTCAGGGAAAGGACTGGACAAAAGTTGAGGGAGCACTCAAGTTCAATATTGCCTTGAAATGGCACTTAACTGAACTTTAGTCTAACCAGCACTCCCAAGACATTACCTTAACTAAATCTTCATATAATTTCTTCAGCAATGTGTGTTTGGGTTTTTTAACACCATGCTAAAAAATTGTGCCACCCCAAATAGAAAAACATATGTACCAACTTCAGCAGAAAAGGCGGCACAACTCCTTGGAAAAAATGCTTAACAAACAAGGTATCAACAAGTAGCAAAAGGCCCCAAAGTTAAACCACCCATAAAGCACCAGCAGCACAAGCAGTATGTAAACTCCTGCTCACACATTGCACTGAAACCAAACCCCACTCATACAAACACATAAAATACCAGTTACTCCAGCAAGCCATCAAGATCACCTGGTTTACACTAGCTCACAAAACAAAACTCACTATCCAGCCAAACAAGTAGCTATCTACCAATGTAACTGCACCTACATTAAAATTACTTCATGGAGTACTTGAACAAACTACTCACAGGTTGCCAGCTACAGAATGATCATGTACTAACTTGTGTTCCCAAATTCCTCCCTTGTGCCACTACAAAGCAATCACGTAGCAGTATGGGCAGCACCACAGAGGCACTCCAGCTTTTCCCTGTAGAACTAGTTTTTTGTCTAATTAGCAACTGATCCCACTGTCTACAAAACTACAATACTAGTGTCAAGATAGCGACTGCAACCAATCCTCTCTAGCAACCCTCGCACTGACTATCACAGATCAGATGAAGAGGACAAATTCACCCTGATCTCTGCCATTACAGATGCAAAACTGGTAATTTATTTTTATGACATGAGCAAGGCTAAGTACAGAGAATCACACACAGAATTCCAAACTTAAGCCATCTACCAGATAATGTCAATAATAACCTACTAGACATTGATGGGAGTACTTTGAAACTGAACACTTTGCTTTTAGATGCCACCTCTGCTCAAAAATATGAATTTATAGACCCTCTGTAAATAACTAGCACATAATACACACAATTAATGAAAAGATTTCATTAAAATCTTTCATTAAAACCTCCCCAAATCAAAGACAGCAACTGTAATGTCTCACACAAAGGGCAAGAACTGACTTTTCTATCAAAAGATGAGCATCTTTCATGGTTGGATGAGTTTCCCAAAGCTTGTTTACACAAGGCTTTTGTTCATGATTCTGCCTGGTAAACAAAGCCTGCTACCATAACTGCTACTTTATTAAAGATCCTCTGGATAGACCCTGGAACTGGAAAGCCCATAAGGGTATACAGATAGTGACTCCTAAACCAAAATCCTGTTGATAAAAGTAACTGAAGAATTCTTGCAGATAAAGCTGTGGTTCAGGGGAAATGAAAAAGCTTTTGATGATAAATTAAAAGACAGCCTAGCTCATTCCTAGGATATTCCCAATATAATAAATAATCTAAATTACATGCATAACAATGCCTATACAGAGCTAGCACTAGTACAGAGCACAGACTAATTCCTAACAGCAGCACATCAGAAAGTTCTAGATACGGCAAATATGCAGTTAATCTTGTTGCTCTCATCCGGGTCAAAAGTCCATTTTACCTCATCCTGAATGCCTACCTTTTCTCCCCCTTCCTACGGTCATGCAGATTTCTCAGTGTCACAGTTCAAGACTCTATTAAAGCGTAACTACCTTAATTTGCAACTCCTGTGCCCTCTCACTTCCTATACTGAGGGAATGAAATTTAGGGTTCAATTTAACTTTCAGGGACATCACCAAAGGTCTCCATTAGTGGCAGTCTGAAACTCACATTTCACTTTCTGCACTACAGGAATAAAAAGCAGAAAGGGGGCAGTGACAGATCCAGGAACACCCAGAGAACATCAGTGCTATTATGCAGGACAGACAGACAAATGCTTGTTTATTTCAAGGGCATTTTCATGTAGCTTGAAGAGAGTCCTCCAAATTGTTTCTATCATCTATTTAAGTTTCAGGACAGAAGTTGTCAGCTCCTCTAAAATGTCAGGAGCCTAGGAAAGAAGATCTCTCTCTGAAAGTATATTTTTGAAAACTATCATTAGGCTTTTAGATAAGTGCAAACAAAATACTCAGTAGCTCGGTGCCTGCCCTGATTTCAGCTGGGATAGAGTTGCATTTTCATCTTGGAGGCTGGTAAAGTGCTGTGCTTTGGATTCAGTATGAGAATAATCAGTGATAACACACTGATGCTGCAGTTGTTGCTGAGTAGCACCCTAATTCAAGGACTTCTCAGCCTCCCATGCTCTGCCAGAAAGGCACACAAGAAGCCAAGAAGGAGCACAGCCAGGACAGCTGATCTCAACTGGCCACAGGAGTATTCCATACCACAGAACATCATGCCTAGTATACAAACTGGGAGGAGCTGGCTGGGAGCTGCGGCTTGCTGCTTGGCAATGGACTGTGTTAGATCTTTTTGTCTCCCTTTCTACTGTAATTATTATATTTTATTTCAGTTATTAAACTGTTCTTAATTCACACATTTTATCTTTTTTCCTAATTCCCTTCCCTATCCCACCAAGGGGCTGTACGGCACTGAGGTTAAACAACAACAGTGCCCATTTCCCCCCTTACAAAACAGTTACAGCTCACAGAGTTTCACTTAAAAGTGCTAAGAAGGGCTATTTCTTAAAATATTTCCAGATTCTCCTGCAAGCTTCATCAGAGTTTAAGGAGGCATTAACACTGGGTTTAATCCTCACACTGCAAGGTTCTGCAGGAACAGTTCCCATGGTTCAGTGGCAGACTCCAAATGTGCCAACACAGGCATCATTCAATGTAAGCTGATCATGACTTTAAACATGAAAGGCATTATGCTACTCCTCCACAACACCACCACATTGCATGAAGGTAACTTATTGCCACATAGATAAGTGAACATTTTTCATCCTGATGCAGCAGAACAATATTTGCTTTTTGTACTTTATTTAATCAGCATTACAAAACACATTTACTGGGAGCTGTCCATTCTAGAAGTTTAGGAAAAGTGCTATGGAAGCACAAGTACATACCTTATAGGAAAAAAAATATATTTACTAATAATGTTTTTGCTGAATTTTTAGACCACCCACAATTGAATTAACCTAAACAAAGTCTGTATTAGATTAATATTAAATGCATGCCATAGTTGGTTTCCAGAACAAGAAACTCCTCTCTGATAGAAATGTTCCTATACATGCCAGCTTTTTTGCCGAGCTTAGGGAATCCAATCAAGTTCCCACAAGAGCCTCAACACAAAGGCAAGTAAATCAAGACACAGATCATTTCTATACGCCCATTTTTTATAGCTATTCTTTTTAGCCCATTAGATTAATGTCACAACCTGACTAGAGTGATGATCATATTAAAAATGTAGGGAAATACTATAGCGCATTGCTAATGTACTTTGTCCATTCATTGACATTTCATGTTTTTCATATCTGTAATTATCTATAATACACATATGTGAGTACACATGCATTTCTAGCAGTTATTTTCCTTTAAATGACATAAGACTTGATCCTGGTTTCAGTTGGGACATGGTTCATTTTCTTCTTAGTAGCTGGTACAACACAGTGCTTTGGATTTAGCATGAGAATAATGTTATTAATGAACTGATGCTTTGGTTGCAACCAAGCAGTGCTCACCCAAGTCAAGGATTTTTCAGTGTCCCATGCTCTGCCAGTGAGGAAGCACAGCCAGCACAGCTGACCTGAACCAGGCAAAGGGATATTCCATACCTCAGAATGTCACACTCCATTCATAAACTGAGAGGAGTTGTCCATGAGCCACCAATCACTGCTCAGGAACAGGCTGGGCATGGGTCAATGAGTGGAGAACACGTGCATGGTGCATCATTTGTTTCTGTTGGGTTTTAATCTTCTCTCTTCTTATCATTACAATTGCTGTTACATTTACTTTATTTCAATTATTAAACCATCTTATATTGACCCACAAAATTGACCTTTTTCATTCTCCTCCCCATGCACTGAGCAGGAAGGTGAGTGAGCCACTGCATGGTACACAGGTACTCCCTGGAGTTAAACCACAAGACCTGAAGCTAAGGAAAAAGTTTCCCAAATATCCTGCAACACAGGTCCAACACCTTTAATGACAAATCACATAAAAGTTTCTGGTTTCAAGAATACTCTTTCTTGCTAAGACCTTTTAAATAATGCATTCCAAAAGCAGAGGTCTCTTGATTTCTTCTCCCAGACTTGCAAAATCAAAGAAAATTCAGAAATGAATATTCAAGCTACAAATTTTCCCCAATATCTTCCACTTAAAAATACAAAAACAAAACAAAACAAAAACTAAACAAGAAAAAAATCAACCTGACTAGAAAACAGCGTTGCTGGAATCTTCATTAACCCCAAGGACAAGATCAAAGCACACAGCTGTTTCCTCCTTCAGCACTTTTTCTATACTTCATATGATCTTTAAGCCTTGTCCCTTAGGAAACCAAGCTACTATGGGTCACACCACTCCCAACACATACGTCACCATCCCCAGCCCATTTCGCATCTAACTTCAATCAAGTGTTCAGGGGCTGATTTTTCCCCAAAACCAAACAAGTTCCACTAAATATCTGCAAGCTCCATGAAGACACTCTTTAACTACTGTAATGGAGTGAAAAGCAGCATTACACCTTCACTTATCAAGCACAAGAGCATCAAGATTGAAGCACAGTAAAGTTTTCAACTTCATTATTAATAAGAAAATATTTCCATAAGTTAATGCAGTAGCTGAAAAGATGGCTTATTGGTTTAAGAAACAGGACTGATGAGCTTAGCTGCTGCTCCCATTTCTTCACTCCCCAGTAAACTGATACTTATGAATGACTTGGGAAGAGCATGAGTGAGGTGGTGCTTTAGCAGCATACCCTTTTCAATGCTACTGGACTTAAATTTCAGTGGGCCACGTTAAAGTCTTAAAGCTTTTCTACTTCCAAAAAGAACTGTAAGAAATAAAACTGAGTTTAACCTATAACGCTATTGAAACAGCTAACATAATCCCCACTTGGAGTAGTGTTTACGGTATTCTGGAATGAACCAGCAAGAGGTTAGCTTCAATTTCTCCTCAGCTGTCACATGCAAATGCCTCAGGCTGTCTAACAGCATCAAAAGAATTAGTTAACTTAAGTGTTATGCTATGCTAAGTAACAAAAGCATTTTAAAAAAAAGTTTTTAAAAGTGGCCTATGAAGTATCATAATCAAAGAGTTCTATAACAAAAATTATCAACACGGTGAATATTAAAATGTCAAAGAACTTTCCATCAGACTGTAGCTTCACTTAAAATATTTTGGGTAATTATTTCCAACAATCTCATTCATTATCTCAGAACGTCTTCAAAATTTCAGCTCAAAACCAGCCATGTTCTATTGAAAGCTGTTTAACGTGAGGGTGGAGTCTGACTTAGGTGTACCAGAGAGTCTCAAGACATCCCTCACATTGTCCAAAACACAATTATTTAAATACTTACAAACGGAATTCTTTTGATATGTTGCCAAATTATCAATTTTGTCCTGAAGGATAAAAATGAAGTTTGCTTCGAGAAATTTACACAAGGTGAAGTCTCTTCATATTTACCAATTTCACCTTCACGTTTACTGAAGGAAGAAGCTGTGCAACTACTTAAAACCTCATTAGAGCCTGGATTTTTTTCATCAAGCATTTTTTGTTGTTGTTGGGTGGGGTAATGTTTAGGGTTTTTCTAAGTGGTTGTGGTTTTTTTTTTTTGTTTCTGCCTCCTCAATCTGGACAGTATGTACAAACAATACAATTATGTATCAATCAAAACTGATCAAGTTTCTAAAAGCTAATTCAGTTTTGCAGACTACATGAAAAGCTGCATTCTTCTCCAGAGCTTCCACAATTAAATTGGTCCTGACTACATAACCATACAGTAATGCCCATAACTAATGGATGAAGATGACCAGGGGCAGAGCTAGATGAAAAATAATGAAGGAAGAGTCAGTAGATCAGTTTCACAATCTGCCTTGCTGAAAAGACAAACAATTTGCATTGACAAACAACTTAAGAATGAAATACTACCTGTGTCAACGCTGCCTCTGAAAAATTGCTTGTCAACCCTCCTTTGCAAAATGCTCAGTTTCTCCTTTGAATTACAAGTGTTTACAAGAACAAAAATCAAGATGGGGCTACAGAACTACTGATGCTTAAAATGTGTCATGCCTCTACCCATCTGAACTGTATCCTTTAAAAAATTAATTTAAGTCTACCATACACTTTTTAGTTGGTTGTTTTTAGGGAGAATTTCTTCACAGAAAGGGTGATTAGACATTGAAATGGGCTGCCAAGAGACATGGCAGCCACTGTCCCTGAGAGTTTTAAGCAAAGACTGGATGTGGCACTTACTGCAACGGTCTAATTGACCATGTGGTATTTAGTCTAAGACTGGACAAGATCTCTAAGACTGGACAAGATCTCTTAACTGATCGTGTGGTTCTACCTTTGCTAACTGGGAGAAAACTCAAAATAGTTAAACCTAGCACCATTCAATTACTGAAAAGAAGTGGCAGTTTTATTTCTGCATTTCCACTGAATAATGTTTTTAGTCAAATAAGTAAAATGCTTCTTTAGTAACTATGACTATCAATGATTACGCTAACTGCTGTCTGCCAGAGATCAAAACCATTAACCACTAACTGGGGAACAAAAAAGCCCAACCAAACACAGCCAAAGGAATTGAACTTGACTCTAGTGCTCTACACTAGAGTTTGAACTGGTGCAGCTTTGCAGCACCACACTGCATCCCCACACCGAGCAGGTTAGGGCAGCAGTGAGATCTGCCCTAATTTTCTGAACCTGGCTGCCTGTATGCAATGCCAAGTCTGCCATTTCCTGCAAATAAAGACCACCCAGGACGTATTTATTTGGCAGATAGGAACACAAACCACTGTGATCAAGAGGCTTTACCAAGGACTGGATATAAGGAAGGAGTTTTTTACAGTGACAGGAGTGAGGCACTGGCACAGGTTGCCCAGAGAAGTTGGGAATGCCCCATCCTTGGACACGTTCAAGGACAGGGGCTGGGAGTAATCTGGTATAGTGGAGTAACCTGTCTCTGCCCTTGGCAGGGGGCTGGAATCAGATGAGCTCTAACGGCTCTTCCAATCCAAACAATTTGGTGATTCTGTGACTATGAGAGTAACCCCAAGATCTGTGACATTCTGCATGTTGTGGTGCCTTCCTTCCACTTTGTGAAGTTTCTTTCCTGTTCCACAATACAACACACACTACAACAGTGTGAAGAGAGGAGCTGGTGACCTTTTAGTTCACAAGATAATACGGCTCTGGGTCCCAGCTGAGTCATCACTTTTAATTCTGTCTTCAGTTGGCACACCAAAGCAAGAAGGAGATAGATTCAGCCCCCACTCTTGGTACCTAAGAGTCACACAACCCGCCTATCATATCCCTCAATACCGACTCCACTTTTTTTCTTCTTATCCTTACTTACTGGAAATTCATATTAGTTTCATAAAGTTTCAGGCGGGCGCGGGCTCACAGCGGATGACACACGCAGCAGCGTAGCCGGCGTGCGCGGCACCCGCGGCTTTCTCCAGCCCGAGAGGCGCCCGGAGCCCGGGCCCGCCCCGCGGCTCTTCCTCCGGGGCGCTATCGCGGCCCCGAGGGCGGCTCGCGGCCCCGAGGGCGGCTCCCGCCCCCGCCGTGCCGCACCCGCGGGCCAGGGCAGGCGAGGGGAGCCCGCCAGGAGCACGGCGCGGGGAGCCGCCCTCAGCGTCCCGGCAACGCCAGCACCCACCTCGTCCAGGAACTTGGTGACATCGTAGATGCGGTTGTGGATGATGATCCAGGTGCTCTGGCTGTTGTTGTGCTTCTGCACCTCCTCCAGGCGGTAGTAGCGGCCCCGCCACGGCTCTTTCCCGGTCTCGCTGGAGCCCACCATGTCCTCTCCTGTCCCGCACCGCACTCACCACAGGCTAACACGCCACACACCGCCGGGGCCCCGCCGCAGGCCCTATCACCGCCAGTCACCGCCCCGCCCCTCCCGCCCAGCCGGCCTCTCATTGGCGGAGGGCAATGCCACTCAAAGCAGACGGGCAGCCTGGCGGCAGCCGCGGCGGCCGGAGGCGGGACTTTGCGGCCATGCCCCGCCCTCCCCCCGCCTCCCCGCCGTCCCACGTGACCGGGCTCCGGCAGGCGGGGCGGAGCGGAGCCAGTGCCGGGCCGGGCCTCGCTGGCTCCGGTCCGGGCCTCGCTGGCTCCGGTCCGGCCGGTGTCGGTGCCGGTGCTGGGATCGGGGCTTTTCCATTGTCCGCTTCCTGGGGTGGTCACCTCAGCGTTCGTCGCCTTTGGCAGCGCCGGGCTGCCGGCCTGGCTGCCGGTGTGCTCTGCGACGAGCTAGTCGCCGGCTTGCAATGTAGAATGGTTCGGGTTGGAAGGGACCTTTTAGGTCATCTAATTCCAATTCCCCTGCTCTGGGGACTACTAGACAAGGTTGTTCAAAGTCCGATCCAGCCTGGCCTTGAACACTTCCAGTACAATAAAGACAAGGAGCTGCTCCGAGTGTACAGCACAGGGCCACAGAGGCGTTTAGGAGTCTACAGCACTTCTTATGGGAAGACACTCAGGGCGCTGTCAGACTCTTTTCAATGAGACAGCACGAGGAGCAGTGGTCATAAACTAAAAAACAAGAAGTTTCACCTTATCATGAAGACCTTTACATTGAGAGTGGCAGGGATGGGCCGGTCGGGGCTGCCCAGGGAAGTCGTGGAGTCTCCCTCTGGAGACATTCAAAACCCACCTGTCCGTATTCTTGTGAAGCCTGCTCCAGGTGACCCTGCCCTGGACTAGATGACCCCCAGAGGTCCTTCCAACCTAACAATCTGTGATCCTGTGTTCCAGTACCTCAGTACCCTCTCAGTAAATAAAGCTTTTTTCCCTAACATCTAAGCTGAATTACGCTGGTGCCGCTGTGGTACGGCCGGCTGGCGCCCCGGCGCGGCGAGCGGCTAAAGCGCCTTTGCCATGGACACAGGTAGCGCGGCTGGGTTACCCCCGGACACAACGCGGCTGTGCCGGGGCTGTGGCCGCCCGAGCACATTGCCCTCTCCTGCCCGTGTCCCCGCAGGCAGGCGCTGCCCGGGAAGTCGCACATCCTCGCTGATGCCGGCAGGCGGCGGTGCCTCAAGGCGGGAGGCGCGCGCTGCCGCTTTTCCCGCGCAGCCCGTGAGGCGATCCCGGCGGGAGCGCCCCCGCCACCGCCGCTTCCTCACAGCTCCTCAAAAACCTCCCGGCTGTCACAGGAGTCCCTCGCCGCGCCTTGGGGGAGCTCTCCCGAGGGGCTTGGAGCGAGGCTTCCCTGTGGCAGGGCCCGGCTTTGCCGCCAGGTGGGCTGAGGGCATAGACAGCAGTGCCTTCCCCTTCTCTCGGTGAGGCTCTGTCAGCAGCCCAGCATCCTGTTTCCCTGAAGTTTTGGCTGAGGTAAAATGTGTTTCCTTTGCTCTGGTCTCAGATGTGTTCGATGGCTTTGTCTGTACTTCAGCCCGGTATGGGTCCCCACATCCCTATGTCAAGTCCACATACAATTTGAGTGCCTCGGCGTGATTATAGGCTGGATTTGCGGGGTTTTTCATAGCATAAAACTTACCCAGCGTGACCTGTGACTCTTCCTGAAGGCTGGTGCTTAACTTCTGCACCCTGAGCCCGAGTGCAGGACAGCTTCGTACTTCACTGAACGCCACCACCATCTTCAGACCCTGCCTCAGCTTTTCAGTCAGCCTGACAATACTCTTACTTACAACACTTAGCTATTCTCCCTCAGATTGGTGCTGTTCCCAGCTTTCGTAAGGAGCTCCTTCATTCCGATTTACTCCAGGTTGTTACTGAAAATTGCAAATACTGCTGCCAGGCTCTGGGGTTTAGTTGCCTGTTCTGACAGAAAAGACAGCGATAGCCATTCCCTGACGGATGTTCTGTTCAGCAGGAGCTCAGCGAGGATTTCAAGTTCACGTTCTGGGATTATTGGCATGTAAAGGCGCAATTTCTCCCACACACGTCAAGTCCTCTTGTCCAGAGGGCGGTTGTGTTTATTTCCAATTATTTATAACCAGTAGTTCTTTCTTAACTGGCAGTTCCGTGTTAACTGCTACTTTTTATCCTCTCCCCTGAAGGGAGAAGCCTTTTGCAAGCACTCTGTCCCATTAGCTTTTAAGATGTCTGGGAAGATTTAACTTAGGCTTAATACAGTAAGTTGTTCTCACAAGGGAGTCATCCTCAAACAGCAAGCAGGGCACTGGGAGCATTGCAGCATGTGTTTTACAACATCTCTGCCACAAAAATCTCCAATAAATATTATGAAAGCTTAGGACTCAGGCTTTCTTTTCCATGGTTGCATAAGGATAAGATTTGTTTCAAATTGATCTTTCCCTTGAGCTGTAGCTTTTGGAATTCTCTGATGAAGTGATACTCTTGGCTGGCATTTAAAATATACCCTACTTTTCATGACTGCTGAAAAAAATTGACATGTGTTTTCCTTTAA
The DNA here is from genome assembly GCF_009819885.2 of Catharus ustulatus. Lineage (NCBI taxonomy): Eukaryota > Metazoa > Chordata > Aves > Passeriformes > Turdidae > Catharus > Catharus ustulatus. Next base: position 100,864,236 of record NC_046221.1, on the reverse strand, counting down.
TGGTAAGAAATAAGAAAACATTATTTTCTTTTAAAGGACAGTTATAAAACACTCACCTTGTGATTTTTCTTGGATATGACAGAGGTTAATCTGTTTAAAGTACTACACTGTAAAGAAAGCACAGCAAAATCAGAACAGCAAAGTTATCTTTGACATTGTTCCTCAAAATATGCTTCCAGTTCATAATTGTTTTATCACAATTTACAGAATTACTTTTCAGGTGAATACCTGGTGAGTTCATAAAATTTGGGATCAAAATATTTATTGCTGTCCTCATGGTGCTGGAGAGACCATTTCCCCAAATTGTTTTGGGATTTGGAGAGGGGAAAAATATTAAACCAGCTTTTTCTAGTGTGCAGTGTTTGTTCCTGGCTTTCTAACTACCTGTCTTTCTTTGAAATACTTTGATTGGACAAAGGAGCTACAGTTAAAAGCTGTGTTTTTCTTCAAATAATTAAATGTTAGATTTTTTTTGTTGTTGTTTGTTAGTTTGAATATTCTAACTCATCACACGGAGCTTGGCAGTGCTGCAGGGCAAAGGAGCACACAGCAGGCATCCAACAAGATGAGTAATGTGAATCCATGTCATTCCCACTCACACGTACTTTGTTAGTACTGCATCAAAGAATCATATTCTTAGTCTGAAATTCTGTTTCTTTGGGTTCTTTTTGGTGGTTTTTAGGAAGTTCCAAAAAGGACAGAGTTCCATTGCAAGTGCTCAGTTAATATGGCAAAGATCATACATGTAGTCTGTATTCTTTTGTCCTTGTCTTCAGGCAAGCCTTATTTTGGCTCTTGCAAATAATTATTTTTTTCAAGTATAATGTATTACATATAGAAAAAGGGGTATTCAGCTGTTTTAGCTGACCAAATTATATTTTCTCTATATTCTTAATCAAAAGATAAATGATTGTTCGTTTACCTAAAAATATATAAAATTCTGTAAACAAATACCTGCCTTACAAAAATGAATTATTTTTAATTTTAAGACGCAGGTACTGCTTCGGGGCAGTCAACAACATACCATGAATAGCACCAGACACCAGCCTCTGTTCTTTGTCAGTCTGCCTGAGCTGCAAAAACTCTGTGCTGCTACAGTAACACTGAGCTCTCAGATACCAGAATGTGAGGCAAGGAGTACACAGATAAAGACTTGCAGGTAAAGAGTTTTGAGGGCTGTTATTTCCAGAAGCTGCTAGTGGTTGTTATTCAAACATTTTATTAACTGTAATAAAATCAGCTAAATTCTTATCAGTGGCAAACAGTAAAAAATTGTTTAGAATAGCTTTTCCTTTTCTTGGGCAGGGGACTTGCTGGCTATTGGGGAGCAAAAAAAAAAATCTACTATGTTTTAAATTTCATAGGCTGAAACTAACGAATCCACCCACATTGAATTAATAAATGGTTAAAATTCATCTGTGTTTATTTGTAAAACTGGGATGCTTCATGTAGGTTGAGACTAAGTGAAAAAACTATTTGGAAAGCAAATGTAGCCTCCTTAGCATTCACCAAACGTTATGTTATTCCCTTTAAAAGAAAAGGGGAGAAATGAGAAATTCTGCCAAAAGGAACATTCTTGGAGAGCTCTATTTGTGTGCCAAAGGCCTGTAATCTTTGTCTTAGACCATTGTGGGTCATCTAGAGCAAGTAACTTGGACTGATCCAATTTGTTGTATTGAACCAATGGAAACTGATTAAAAGTGGAATGTATTCTGTTTGCAAAAGGTGAAAAAAATAAGCTTAAGCTGAGAAAATAAAACATTTTTAATTTATTTCTCCCCTTCTTTATAGACAATTATTATTCCTGTACCAAGAGATCCTTTCTGCACCTGTTATGGGGACACTGAATCAAATTTCAGTTGTGATGTCGGTCAGTATCACTCTGTAAATAAATATGTGTAGTTACAGACTGCTGCAGATGAGCAGAGTACACCTCACTTAAAAGAGAGAAGCAGCACTATGTTTTATTGAGGTAAAATAATAATTTGACAGAGTTTTATGGGTCTGATGGAATTTAGCAAAGTTTTAACAGTGTTCTGACAAGGTTCAGGATGTTTGATGCCAAGTTTACCGTAATAATTACACATGGAAGAAAGATGAAAAGGAAAACCGAGTTAGAATGACTCAGAGATAGACCAGAGGTGCAACGAGTAAAGAGGGCCCTCCTGTGGAGACATAAAGTTGAGAGTGGATCCCTTTCTGAAATTCATTTTTGGAGCCTGTGTGTGGCTGAATCCAATCTTTGTCTCAGACTTGGTCAACAGTTCATGCCTAATGGAATTATCCCTACAATGTTTATAGTGTCTGAGTAGCTGCATGGATTAATAATTCTTCATGGCATTAATTCAGCATGTTTTTAGTCACTTACTGCAGATCACAGGTAAAGGGTCTCTCAAACTGTTTTAAGGAAGGGTCACTTAATTTCCATATGGAATCTCTAATCTTGAGAGGAGTCCCTGCTCAATCAGAATCACCTGCCATGCAGGCCAGCTGATGTACAGCCTGGAATTCAGACAGTGCTCAGAATGGGCCCACCCTGATTTCAATATTTAAAGGGTGAAGTTGACGGCTCCTAATCAATAGTATAGGCAAGACAGATGTCTTTGATTTAGTGCTGACAGCTCTTTCTCTACTTTGTTTATCTTGTACTTTAGGGTTTCAAAAACACTTTTTGAAATATTTTTCAGGAGCCAGGGACTTTCCAGCTTGCAAGTTCATCTCAGGGATGTAAGGCCTGTTGCTTCTTGGTCAGTCTGAACAGAAGTATGGCTAGGGGTCAATTGTATTTGTCACACATACATTTATGTTTCTCTAAGCGGTATTTTTTGAGGATCAAGGAAAAGTACAAATATTTCATTTAAAGCAGACTTTTATTTTTGTGTATTAGTGGTGTAGGACAGCTTAAGTCCTTTATTCTTTTGATGGAATGGCCTTTTCAGATGGTGAACCAATCTGTGGAATGAAATGGACTCAGTTGGTAAGGTGCCACCCAATTCCCAAGGAGAGAAGCACATGCAGAGTTCTGCAGCTTTGTTTTGGACAGTCTTTTTCTTGCTTGGCTTGCTTGTGAATGTATCTTTAGCTAGAAATGAGATTGCACTATGAGAAATGCCTGAGCTAATTTTAGTTTTCTCCTTTAAAATCCAGGATAAAGTGTTTGCTGAACTATTCTCTTGCATGTTTTTCAAAGGCAAATTCACTGTTCTACCAGAATTTAATTTACACTTAATACCAAACACTTGATTTTTTTTTTTTTTTGTTACTTTTAGGTACCATTTTATGAATCAGGAATATGTCAAGCCTATGTAGAGAGACACGGAGCTACTGTAAGTGCTGAAATATAACACAGTTCTTTAAACCGTTACACTTGTCTGCAATTGCTGTTGCCAGAGATGAGTATTTCTCATAAGCCCTGCAGTTTGCACTGCAAAAGCTGAGTTTCAGGGTTAAGAAGTCTGCCCTACAGACAAAATGTGTCCTGTGAATTGGATCATTGTACATATACTTTGTCAGACTCAATAGTTTTAAGAAGCTTGTGAGCAATACCTCTAGATTTCTGCTCTGCAATGGCATCCTGCTCCTGCTCAGAGGCATTGGAGACTGACCTCGAGACAACCTTTGGGCCACAGCCCTGCAGCTCTCCTGCTGATGTCATCCCCTTCATCCAGTGGGAATGTTTAGGCAGCTGAACTGTCTCCCCATCCACCTTTGGGTTTGCCCAGCCTGTACAGGACAGTCTCAGGGAAACAAAACAAAAGCAGAGAAGAAATGGAACCCCTGAGCTTAACAGCTGCAATATTTTTAGACCATTATGTATATGATTTACTATCATCTAGTATACAGTATCTATGGGGTTATGAATGTGTGTGTAGATACCCTAAAATTGCTGAGTCAGACCACGGATTGTAACCAAAGCCAGTAGCTCTCATAACTCATTTGCACAGCCAGCTGGGTGTATTTTAATTTGTTCCAAGAAGGGCAAATGCATATGCAGATTAGTAAGACATACACTGTTCAAATATGCTTACCTTACAGAACTGTTTTATGTTGATATGTGTAGGTGATCTGTCAGTGTTTGGTTTTCCAACACCAAGCAGTTCTTTGCAGGGTTCATTAGAAATATCCCTCTGGAGGTGTATTACTTAACTCATTTTAACCTGCTGTAGTTAGTTTGTTTACTAATGTTCAAGAGAAAGCTCTGCAGGACAGGCAGGCACTTAAAGCTGTTGTGTGAGCAAAGCTAAATTTATCTACTGTGATTGTCAGAAAATGTCTGGTCTTGACTCTGAGAGCAGAGGTAATGTTAGCTTTGGATGTTGTGCCTGTTGTCTGGAGGGAGTTGCATATCTTGTAAAGTACTCCAGAGGGTTCAATTAATCTTTCCCCCAAGTCTATTATCAGCCCTGTGGAAGCATTCTAGGAACTGTCGTGCGGCTCACTTTAATGGCACGTGAAATCCAAATGCCTACATCAAATACTGTGCCACCTTCCTCTTGTAGCTAAGTAGATGAAAGCTAAATGTGTGGCACATACTAGGATTTGGCTCCAAGATGAAGTAGCAGTATATTTGCTTAAATTTTGACTGAGGCCTTTAAAAATCTGTAAAATTATTAAAATTGTATGTTTCTTTTTGTCTCTGTTGTTATTAGCTGGAAGCACCACAAACAGTTACTCCAGCCCTTCTCCAAACCTGTCTGTCCTACACACTTACAGCCAAACTTGCACCCAGATGGAACAAGGCTGGTCATCTCTTGGTGCAAGGTATTTGACTCACTTGGGTCAGGAATCAAGCATTTAGTTTTCAGTTCTTTATTGTAACGTTTCTTTTCCATCATTTAAATGCCATAATTATCTCATTCATTATAATAAATTGTTTCATTCCTTTATCCTATTACTTTTTTTCTTTATTTGCACTTTTATTGTTTTGTTATCCAAGTTCAATGACTCAGGTTAATATTCTGAATGGAAATGTTGTTCGCCTTTTCATCTTCTTCCTTATCTTTGTAATAGATCAAATAATTATGTCCACTGAAAGCAATGTACCAGATGAAACCAAATATTGTTGGATGGAGAATGTCCATCAGTTCTAAAAATTTGGCCTGTTTTTCAGATTCATGCTTTCAGCAGTGACACTTCTGCGTATGATCTGTAGGCTCTTTCAAATAGAAATGGTTTTCTGTCAAAGCTCTGTCTTTTTTGGATCATAGTTGCTTTGCCTGACATTTCTGCTAATTCCTATGTAGTATAAATGTGAATTATCAAAGTATAAAAAACTGTAGTGTGCTCATAGTAGTTAGAGCAATTGTATATATCATTTCAAATATGTGCTGAGAAGAGAGTGCATGTTATTATCTTATTTCTAGCCACAAGAACAACAGTATTCTATTCTCAGTATCTTCAAAATATATGGGTCTCAGAATGAAATCAGCTGATTCAGGAGTACCAGCTAGAAGTAGGGGGCTAGGAGGAAAAAGTGATGTATAGATTGCTGTCGTTAATATACTTTTACATATTTCTCTTTCTTATAGAAGACATTAATGAATCAGTGAAAAGTTAATTGATAGAGGATTTTTCTCTCCTTAGAAGGAACACACCTTTCAGCATTTCTGATAGACACAAACAAAACTATGCGATTTCATCTTTTCTTTTTTTTTTTTTTTGCATAAAGACTTTAGATGTATGGTTTAGAAAATAATGTCTGTCTCTTCTATTTATTAAGGGAAAGACTTTTTGTCTCATTCAGGAAGGCAAAATGCTGTTGGTAAGTACAATATTCTGTCAATGGTAAAGTTGAGAGAGCAAGGTAAAGTTAAGCACTTTTATACTGCCACAATCTTGGTATTACCAGCACATAGTCTTTAGTTTTCATTCTTAAATAATTTCTGTCAAAACACACTTGGTGGCAAGTGATGTTCTGTCTGTAATAGTTGTCAGCTCAACTGAACCTTTGAAAAATTGCTCACAAAGAAGATCATTTTTATACTATTATCTACAGCCTTAGACTGACATTTGCCATTTTAAAATTATAATTATTGCAATTAAATGCACTTGTCTTAAATTATGAGTCTTGCAAGTGATGTGAAAGTTCCGTAATACTAGATAGGAAAATGAGTGACTGTCCAGTATGTACTGTTTGCTGTTCACAAAAGTGAAGTCACAAAGCATGCCAGTTAGCTATTGCAAAAAATTACAAAGTAGTATTTTTATTCCATTATAAAAGTTAAAGATTACATTTGGGCATATTGGAGGCTAAATTTGTAGCAGAGATGTATGTTGAGGAACTCAGAGCTGAGTGGAAGTTCTGGAGGTGTGTCCATAAGTGCTTGCCTTGCTCATTTAGTCTTTCCTATTGACAGCTCCTGACTGGAAAATACTGGGCTGAATGACTCAGTGCAGCAAATGGTTACATGAGCTACATTTGCTTTGAAAGTGGGTGTTTGATTGTCAAGAATATGAGTATCAAGCACACAGTTGCACAGCCAGCCTTGAGTTTCTGAGTTACTCTATGACAGTAATTCATTATTATTTTTATTTTTCACAGTTAAAATGTACCTAATTTTAATTTCCATGCTGAGAAAGTCTAGCTTTTTGATTTTCAAACACAGCATTTTGACTAACAATTACCTTAAATAAATATTTGGGTTAGCTTTCTGCCTAAGAGATGAGCTGTAATTCAAAGCAGGGCATTGTGCTTTTTTTTTCCAATTTAGTTATAGACCTCAATGTGTCAGAGAGACAGCTTTGCATCAGTGTGGAGCCTTGCTCCATTCGGCTGCCACCCCCCAAGGTATAAGCCAGTTATATTTTCTGTGACTGTGTTTGCTTTATTAATCTTAATCTTCTTTTCTGTTGGGTGACTTCCAGTTAGTGTGATGGGGATAGAAGTGCTTATTTCTGATTGCATTGAGACATTAACCATATTCATTGACTATCTGCATAGGTTATAACATCCCTATTGCATCTATATTGATACATTCTAGCAGGCATTGTAAAACTGAGATTCAAGGCCAGGAGAGCTTTCAAAAATGCTGACAGAATATAACAGTGAGGTGTCTTTGTGACTCTAGATTTCCTTCTAGCGTTGTTTTCTAGCAAGCTTTCAGTCACACTGTAGTACACAGACAGTTTTGAGTAACAACAGAGCAGCTACAGGTGAGTTGTTGGCAACATGGTCGAAGTCCCTTTATATGATTATTATGGAATCTGCTCAATTTCTATGCAGCTTCCAAGATACTGGAGCAGCCAGGACTATGCTGCTTGTAAGCTTAATTTATACATTGTTTAAGAAATCATGGTTGTGGTTGAAAACTTATCCTTTTTGACAGCCATGTCACCTGTGGTGAATATGTCCATACATTCAGGGCATATTTGTCAGGCTTGCTGATTTCTTCTAAAATAAATATTTCTGATCCAAGCTCTTCTTTGTTGAAATAGAAGAATAGGATTTCTTCTGAGATCTGCTTGGGACAGCATAAATATTAAAGCTATCTATTAAAGCTCCCAAATGATACAGACCAATGATGGAAAAGATCATGATGTGGCTTTTTTACCAGATGATCCTTTCAATAATTTTTTAAAATAGAAGTGGCCAGATCTTCTTCTCGGTGAATAAACGCAAACCTTCATAGTTTATAGAAAGATAAAATGTTTCTTTGATTTCAGTCTTTGATTGTCCCCTACAGTCAAATTCTGACATTGTGAAAAAGTCTGGTGTTTTTTGACTTCTCAGAGGATAAAACTGCATGTCCCTATAATTCTGTTCCTTGGTTATATGCACACACTTAGGCAAAGTGACACAGTTATTAGAATGCTGAACATGGGTGTCTGATTTAAAATTTTTTAAAATGTGCATGGAAGTGAGACAGCTCTCAGTTTGAGAAATTCCTTCTATACTGTTATTAAACCATTTCAAATAAAGCTTAAATCTCACTGATTTCAATAAATTTCAAACCTTGTATTTGCATGACTTGTGGGAGTGTAGGCTCTAACACAAGATAGTGTGCAATTTGATGATGGGAATATCTTCTGAAGCAAGTCTGTGAGAGCTGATGAAAGAATAATATATCAAGTTTCAGTGTGTCATGATACACAATTATTTCTGAAATGTTACATTTTTACTGCTGTAGAATTATTTGCGAATAAACTTTCTTTTCTGTTTTAAGCTGGGAGATTTTGATATTTCAGCAAACACCATAAAGCTGTTTGACAGCAACGAAAATACAGTTATTCAGCAACATTCCATATTAAGTAACTGGTGCTATGTTTTGCCGAGGTAGGAATCTGTTAACATTTCAGCAGAAATAAGCATTTCTCAGAATGTTTGCCCTACAAATTGTGAATTTGTTACTAGTGATAAGAACACTTCTGTTTTACAGTCTGTTTTAAATTCAGAAATTTATTGTTATTGTTGTCATTGTTATTTTTATTATTTCATTGTTAAGGTAAATAAGAAAAATTAACCAACAAATAATAAATTACATTTTAAAATACTATTTCAATTTTACTAATCTTTGTGTACTGATACAAGAGCATCAGTTTTTCTCACATACAATTTTAACAGAAAGTCAACTGAAAGAAGTACAACTACCTCCCTTTTTACCTATGATTTTTTATCATTAAATACAAGAGAAGTAATGATGATATTTTCTTTTGTTCTACATTCACTGCTAGCGAGTGTTGAAGAGAAATGGCACTTGTAGTTGTCACATTCTTTACCATATTTCAGGAAATATTGTTATTGTTATGTCATAAACTTATGACCTGAAGTTGTTAGTTCTCAAAACTTAAAAATAATCTCTAAATACTTCGAAAGCCAAAAATAAGATTTTTTTTCCCCAAAAGACGAGTATATTTTCAACTGGGTTTTATGACATCCTTTCTAAACATCCCTTCTTTACCTGTGCACAGCATGAAAATGGGCCAGATCATAAACATCAGCCACATAATTCCTCCAGAATCTCCTTTCCATTCATATAAGGATTTTCAGATGCACTGGAAGAGTCTGGTAAGAAAAACATACTCTGCTTTCATTTTTCCCTCCCTTTTTTGTGCCTATAGAGTTTGTCTTTGTAATGCCTGTTTGTATTTGGTTTATCTAAGTATGGATACATTCTTCCTGAGGATCTTGAAGAGACAAAAACATACTTGAGTGTTTACTTCAAACCAATAGGGGAAAGGTTCTTCACGTATCCTTTCAGAATACATTTGTTACATTTCCTCTCCTATACTTCTAGCACAGCTCTGCTTTTCATTTGTAAGTGTGCCACATTTCCTTCTTTCATAATTTCATAGTAGTCAGTACAGAAGTGTTTTACTAGACAAATTGAAATAAAATGTTTGGTTAAGTCTCTGTCCCAGCATTGAATAATAGAAAGTCAAATAGAACAATTTGCTTCACGGCTTCCATAAATGTGATAATGCCACTTTAAATGTGATGTAAGAGAAATTGATGTAAAAGAAAGTTAAATTGTGTAAAGATGAGGCCAAAAAAGATTGTTTTTAAAGAGAATTTTCCTGCCAAGAAAGATTAAGCTAAGGGTTACTTACATTGAGTAATCTTTGCTATTATAGGTCAGTGTGGTAAAATTGTACCGAAATCCTGTAGCTTTATAAACTCCAGGCCCATATGGAATTAAGTACAGTAAATTCACGAATACAAGCCACACTGAGTATAAGCCGCATCTCTGGGTGTTGGCAAATATTTCGGTTTTTGTCCATAAATAAGCCGCACCCGAATATAAGCCGCTCTGTCGTTCGCAGCGAGGACCCGCGTGCAATTAGTGACAGAACCGCGGGAGGGCGGGGTTTACTGGCTGAGCTAAGGCTGTGCAGGCTCGGCCCGCTAGGGGCCGCTGACAGGGCCAGGTGGCCCAGCACGGTGCTGCCGCTCGGGGCCGGCCGCCGCTGCCACTGGGCTCGGTCACCCCGGGCCGGCGCTGCCCCACAGTGGCAGGCAGGGACGAAGCTTCCCCTGCTCCTACGGCAGCGGCGGCGGGCGGGGACGGAGCTTTCCCGCGCCCGTGGCGCCGGCGGCGGGCGCGGACAAAGCACCCCGCCTCCTCCCCGAGCCGCAGCAATGGCGGCGCGCACTTCCCGCCCCGCCCCGGGCCGCGGCAATGGCGGCGCAGGGCCCCCGTCGGCTCCCGGAGCCGCGGCAATGGCGGCGCGCCGGTTCCCCCCCCCCCCCCCCGCCCCGTCCTCCCCTGGGCTGCGGCAGAGGAGGGAAGAAGAGAGCTCTCCCGCCTCTCTCCCCACCCCCCGTGCTGCCTGCAGGGAGCCAGGGCAACACGGTAACACTGTAACAATCGCGGAATGCCGGCTTTTACTGGCGGGTGCTTGGCTCGGCGCCCTGGCTGGCACGTCTGGGGTTGTAAATGTCAGAAAATTATTCACATATTAGCCGCACCCGACTATTAGCCACACTTCCGGGTTTCCACCAAAATTTTTGTCAAATTGCTGTGGCTTGTATTCGTGAAATTACTGTACTTTTGTTCATCTTTTTTAAAAAACTTTTAGACAAACTCATGTTTTCTTCTCAACAAAGCTGATTAATAATGGTAGAAATGTAAAGAAACTTGGTATGTATCCCTGAACGCTTGCTCAGGTACCCTTTAAGTTGTATCCGAAGTCAGCCAGTGCAGTATTTCCCCAGAACAGATGCAGAAAGTGTAGTGAACTCTTTTCTTGCTGACATGAAGAGCAATTTCTCACAACTGTGTGGATTTCCAGTAAAGATGACAAGTAAAGCACTTTATGCTACAAAGGAATTCTCCAAGGCTTCAGTGCATGTAAGGCTTTTTTTATACACATATTAGTGGCACATACTTTTTCATTGTATGAAGTGGTCGTAATCATATTCATAGCACAGTAAGAGCAAACTATCAGTCCTGTAACTTTTAATTCATGTTTAAGCTACAATATTTGCCATTCTAAAGTTTTAATTAACATTATAAATACATAAAAAATGGACTGGACATTAATTAGTCGCTAGCAGTATTTGCAATTCTGTAGATTTTTCTTTTAGTTGGTTATCCAGAACTTTCTCAAATCTCTTCCATAATAATAATAATTAAAACAGTAATAACAGCAATAATAACAGTAACATTATTTGTATTGTTACTAATACAAGGGTATGTAATGACAGGATAAGCAGGAAGGGCTTTAAACAGACAGGGTAGATTTAGATTAGATATTATGAAGAAATTTTTGCTGTGAGCATGGTGAGGCACTGGAACAGGTTGCCCAAACATGTGGATTCTCCATGCCTGGAAGTGTTCAAGGCCAGGTTGGATGGGGTTTTGACCAACCTGGTTTGATGAAAGTTCTCCATGCCCATGGCAGTGGGGCTGGAACTAGATGATCTGTCAGGTCCCTTCCAAGCCAAACCATTCATGATTCTGTTGTTATTATTATTATTACTAGAAGTAGTATTAGTATTACACTTTATTTAAAAACTAAAAGAGGACTGTGTGGACATAAGCATTTTAAAACACTCATGCTATAAGATTTACTACATGTCTGGTGTTGGAAAGGAAGCAAGTAATCAAAACTCCTATAATTTGAGGTTGTGTCAAAGGCTGAGGCTCAAATTTCTTTGTTAGTAGTGTGTGAAAAAAGAAATGAAATAATTAATTCTGAACAAAGAATAATGACAGAAGTTGCTGAGGTTTTAAAATACTAAAATCCTATTTCAGAAAGCAGTTCCTGTTTATGTCTCTCCAGTGATCAAAGCTAGAAAGGGTCCTCTGTGTCATCTGCAGTTTTTATAGACATCCAAACTGCACAGAATACAGATGCTCTTAGAAGTGTTAAGGGATGAGGAGCCCTGTCAGTCAAACCCTCTGCAGAGGGTAGACATTATCCAGTTAGAAAGCACTAAACCAAGATAATTACTGTAATTTAAGTCTTTCCTTCTGAGAAATACGATATTCTAGCATAGTTTATAAAAAAGGCCGGGAGGATTAAAAAAAAAAACTTAATTTATAGCAACAGCTAAATATTGTTTTAAAATATACTCATTCTAATCCAAAACACAGAATTGTATGCTTATATATTGTGATGTGTATAGAGTTGATATCATATAGCAATGCATTAGGTGGCACTATCAGATCGTTAAATGCAGTTTATTCAATTTAGCAGCTCTTGATGTGTTGCAGGAAATAAAGCCTAAGCATACGAAATTGGACGGTGAGATGGTTTGCGTAGTTTCTCTAACGCAGGCTCCTCCAAGAAAACCGACTTTGCCTGGAATTCCTTCACCGTGCAGTACGGAAAACAGCCACTGGATGGAGCGTTTGATCAAAGAGCCAGGAACACACAGTTTTTCGAGTAGCAGTAGGAGTACAGGAGGGGCTAGCATTGAAGTAACCGAGAAATCAATTGGGAATAAGCAAATTCCAGGCCTACCAGAATTACCAACTTCAAAATCCTTAGGAACACCTGTAAACTCAGCCTTTGAATCCACGCCCCCAAAAGTCAGCAAAATTATACCAATTTTCAAAGGAAAGTTGATGCAAATGAATGGAAAGATCACAAATCAAACAGATAGGAAGAAAAGGGAAAATGCTGAAAGGCATTCACCAATAAAAAGTGTGGGTATTTCATCTTCTATGCTGTCTGTGCACAAATCCAGCATAACTCAGGTTTTCAAACACATTCAAAACATGCCAGTCAAAACTCCCACTGACAGCAGCGTGCTTCAGGTAAAGAATACGAAGACACACACAAAACAAGGTACACCCATATTCCGATGGAAAACCCAGTCTAGTGAAAAAATTGCTAACTCTGATTTTTCTGAAAACTCAGCTTCAGGTGGGAATCCAAGAGAAGTCAGTCACAAAAAGGCAAATTCTCCATTCTTTCTTAAGAATGTTGGGCCAGTGCTTCAGAAATCGAACACCAGTCCATGTCTGAATACACATGAATCTCCTACTTCCAGTGCAAGAAGGGGGAAAAGGTCTGCAAGTCAAAATACTACTGAATTTCTTGAGAAACACCACCAGTCAAAGGAAGTGCATTTGCAGATTTGTAAATTAGGCAATGAAATGACAAATTCCAGTTTGTCACTGCAACAAAGGAAGAGCTCAAATAAAGGAGCTGAGTTAAATATTCATGAAACTGTCTTCAAAGTTACAGTGTGCATGGCCAAAAGTGAAGTAAACAAAGCAGCTTGCCACTATAAGGACTGTACTGCTGAGACAACCAGTCATCATTCCAAACCTAACTTTGAACAGGTACAGTAAAGAACAGGGCTCATTCTCACTGCTCCTCACAAATTCAAAAGCCATGTTAAGCAATACAGAGCATGACTTTCATCATGTTCTACCATCATTCTCAATATAGTTTTCTAAAATTCTACCATATAACTTAATGTTTTCAGCCACTGCTGGTTTTTTCTGAAAGGGAAGATGATTTACTGTGTTCTGTGAAATAAGCAATTCTTTAATTTGGGACTTTTACGGTGGGGTAACTACTTTTCCTTTGTTTTAGACAGTTTATCCAGGGCTAGGTAAGGTTAACATGGCGATTTTTTTGGTGTTCAGTCTCTCTCCATATAAAACCATATTAATGGAATAATTCCTTCCTCCTGGAAGGAATCTCAAACCTCATTAATTGTGTAGTGCTGACAGCAGTTTTGTGTAAAGCATTATGCTGTTAGACAAACATGGAAGTTTTGTAAATACAAGCTTAATTACAATTTCACAAAAAGCACAAGTTGCAACTGCAAAAACATCCCACTGGACACGAGACAAAAAATTTTCAGTCTGAGAACAGCTAGTCAGCTACTAGAACAAGTTGCAGAGGGAGGTTTTTGGGTATGTTAGCCTTCCACATTCTCAGAACTTGACTGAATAGGGCCTAAAGCAAGATGATCCATCTTTGAAGTTAGCTCTATTTTGAGTAAAAGTTACATGACAGCTAGAAGTATTTTACCACCTAATTTTTCTGTGATTCTCCCTGCATTTCAATTAAATGAATAGTTGATCTGACTTCAGTGCAATTTTTATGAAGATGATCTTCCATGTATTAGGTACATGGATGAAATGCATTGGGCTTATCACGTTTGTCATCTATACAATGTCATTTGGTGGGTTATCTCAGCTTTGTGTGATGAGGGCACCTTTTGAAAAAGCATGGAATTTTAAAAGTTAGAGATCTTTTTCAAAATGTTGTAGGATGTTTTTCTAATGAAGGTATGAACTTCTATACTTTCAGACGATTACAAAGAACGAGTATCTGACATGTGAAACACTGACTTTGAAACCGACTTTACCAGTCAAGGAGAGCAACATGGAAGCATCAGTAAAGAAAGGTTGTGCCAGAAGAAGGCAGGTAAACCCCCCCACCCCTCCCCCCATACACACATACACTCCTTAATCCAGTCCAGAAGGACCTCAATTAAAAGATAAAAAAGATATTTAAAAATTTTTAGTATGTTCCAATTAAAATGGGCAGGCTAAGAAATCTTACTGACGCCTCAGCATAAAATTGACCTTAACCAGGATAAAATTAACAGTAACCATCAGGTATGATACTGTCACTTGAAGAACTCATTTTAAATGTTTGTCTCCAGCAAAAGATGCTACTGAAATGTTTAATGATGTTACTGTTTCCAAAGCAGATTTTCTAATTCTACAGAAAAGTTCTATGCTGCCCAGTATAACTCTGGGAATTCTCAATGGCTCTGTAAGTTTTTCATCTCAAGGGCTTGAATTTAGCAACATTCTATAGAAATGAGTTTTTGTTTTGTTATGCGTTTAAGGCCAAATACAAGACAATTTTGGACATTTTAACTGTAATTAAAAGAACACAGTCTGTGGTCTCTGTGCAGATTAGAAAAGGCCAGTGCAGCAACCCCAGGGGCCTGCTGCAGGAACACACTCATACATACCCCAGAGCTCGAGCTGCAGCACGGAGGAGAGGAGTTTGTGTGGGAAGCGCCAGCCCAGCTGCTCTGAGCTGGCCCCATCCAACTGCAGCTGGGAAAGGCTCTTCGACAGGGCCACAACTGAGTCACTGGTTACAGGCCCAGCACTGCAGTGCTACAGCAGTAGAATCACTCTCTCAAAGAGAAGAAAACCAGTAACTAAAAATAGCTGTTTATAGGAATAACAACCCCAGGGCTCTGAGTACTGAGGGGGGCTTTCCACCACAGTACAAATTAATGAAGTCCTTTGCCTTCCACTGGGAACAACAGACACACCAGGGCTTGCAAGCATGGAGAGCTTGTCGCTGGTCTGGAAGCACTGCTGGAGTGGAGATGGAGCACTGCCCTGTCCTGGTCAGGAGTCACAAGTGCCCCATGCATTCCTCACTCTCCAGGCAGGCTGTGAGTAGCACAGGTACCTGCCTGAGCCCTGCAAGCTACTTTTGGGAAGTGTCAGGACACAGCAAGTTCTCACTTCCACACTGCCTCTGCAGTGCTGCCACTGCTGGGCTCAAGAGAGGTGGATGCACAGCTCTCAGGAAGTTTCATTGGTGTGTCAGGAATAGGAAAGAGACTAGTCTGTTAATCGGGGTAGGGATGGACTCTGTGATGGTTATTAGGCTGATTCCTCCTGTCCCCAGATTAAAATATAATGGTGCTAATTGGGGACACTGCTAAACACATCTCTGAAGAGTAAGTCTTTGTCATTACCAATTATCAGAAATGACAGTTGGTTTTGAAAGTCATGGTTACCATCATGTAAAGGGTATTTTCAAAGTGGTCCTAATTATTTAGTCACAGTACTTATAAACATACTTTAAATTATATATATTGGAAAACATAAACTTTTATTACTTACTTCTTATTCAACCAAGCACTTCACTCAGAAACAACTTTTTTAGTTGAACTTTTAGCTTAGTATTGCTTCTTCATTTGCTTTATCAGTTTTTGCCCTTTTCTGTTTGTTTTGTTTTTGTAAGCAGAAAGAAGAAGATTATTCAAAGTTAAAGAGAGCCAAAAGAAGTAAAACTTCTACTTAAGGTGTTCTGGAGTATTGAAAGAAAATTTGGGTATGTTTATTACAAATCTAAAATATTTTCATCTATTAAAATAATATCACATGCATGTAATGGTTCCTATGGTTTTGGATCGTGATGATGATGATTATGTCTACAAAGGAATCACTTCACTAAAGAAATGGCTTCTAGAACAAACTGATGCAAAGAACACAAACAAAGCATTGTGCTTTTTTCGTGAAACAATGTTTAAAAAGGCATTTTATATGCTTACTAGAACTTAGAGTTTGACAGAAATTTTTACTTTGATTGTCTCATCTTTAAAATAAGTCTGGCTTTTGGGCTTCAAAGTTTCACTTGAATCTAAGCTGAAGTTAAAACCAAAAACCAATAAAGTAGAGCTGTGTATATTATCTGATATTATTACAAGAAAGGTGGCTAAATGCTCTTGTGTTGAGATCTGATCACAGGACAAAATTTCCCTGAAAAACTGTCATGAAAACTGAATATATTAAGTTTTGTGACAAGATATATCAACCCACATTGTAGGTGGTTGTCAATAATAGTCTTGCAGGATAAAACAAGCTTGTCCTTTGAATATCAAGAATACAGCATTAGGATATAGTGTAAGAAGATCACCAGGTTTAAGGACCAAATACCTATCACAAATTATCAAGAGTAAAACGTGCAGGGAAGAGTAGCCTATACAGTTATCTGTTTAAGAGAAAAAAACAGAAGTATATTTATTCAGATGAAAATATTGATGTAAACAAGATGGTCACACAGACAGAACAGCACAAAAAAGTGCATATTATACAAAGCCAATAGAAAACCAGAGCAATAAGAATGCAAAATATAAACTGTACATTTTTTAACCTGGCTTTTAGTTTCAATGGAAGTGATAACAAATAGCCAAACGTGCATTTTGTCTCAGAGATGCACTTTATGTCCTTCCTTTCCTTACTGGGATACATTTCCTCCAGTGAACAAATATATCAACTGTCTGCTTTTCCTAAAGAAAGTCTCTGGTATGCATGGAAGCTTTCCACCTCTGGCCTTCACACTTCAGTATTCAGCATATTCTGTTCCTAAGTTTAGCATTTCATCTCTTGCTTCAAGCCAGGCAGTTCAGGCACGGTTCTTCTTCAGAGGTGATCTGTTCTAGTGATCAGCACAGATACCCACAGGTGCAAAATCTGTGGCTTCCACTGAGGATTGATGGGCAGAAGTGGTGTCTCTGTGAATGGTCAGAACTTTACTTTACTCTGATTTTTTTTTCTTATTTATGAGTTTAATGCCACAGCATCAAGTTGATCATGGTAGACAACACTTAAACTCCAGAGAGAAAACAATGTCTTTCATACAGTATTTAAAATATTATTCCAGGAATCCCGCTGGTAAGGATTCTTCATTGTGCTGATGATTTTAAAAGAAAACTGGAACTAAAACAACTTCTGCTGTTGAATTCTTGCCTACAGTTTTGATTCTGAGAAGCTGGGCTCTAAATTCCTTTATTATGTATTATTACACATGCATTCAGAGTGCATGTTTTCATTTGAACACTTGGGAATTTCTTGTGAGTTTTCAAATTTACTGTGTAGCAAGATTTATGTGTGAGAAGTCCTTACATTGGAATTCAGTGATGTAGTCAGCAGGAAGGACTTTGTTCTATAATTCATGACCAAAAAACCAAAAAAACAAAAGAACCCATTTTTTACAGTTATCTTGCAAAAAGGTTTAGTTTTTATGACTTATGTGCCAAGTTGCATGGCCTCTTGACTTGCCCAGGAAATCACAGCATAATCCTAATTTTTATTTCATTTTGTGGGAGTGTGTTAAAGCAGTGTGAGAGAAGTATTTAACATTTTAAGAAGCTGAACATTTGAATCTAATACTAAGAGTCGCCATGCTTAGTTCTTTATTAATGGAAGTTACCCTATCGTTTTCAAGGTCAAAAACTGCAGTGAAAGGGAAATTTGTTTTCTAAGACAAATCAGAAGAGCAGAGCTTCCAAAAGACAGCATACACCACTATAGAAAGATGTTTTAAAAGAAGCATTTGCAGCATTGCAAATGTTGGTGGAAGAACAGACATATTAAAAATGGCAGCACGGAAGCTTCCAAGCTTTCCCCCCTGATCTGCAAAACTCTTCATGTTGTTCTGCTCCTGTGTTGTAGTGAGATACTTTGGTTTCAGTTGCCAAATTTCATCTAGCAAAGGAGATGTGAATTCATCAGATACAATAACAATAGCAGGATTTTACCTGAAAATATTTGCTGCTATTACTATAAGGATATTGTGTGAATATAAGAGTAAGGTAGGAGGTCCGCACAACTGGAATTTTATAGAAAACTATCAGCAGTTTTGGGCTGAGATCTATTGAACTGTTTCTTCTAAAAGATGCATCCCTTAAACCAACATTTAGGAATTTATCTTATAATTTGAAGGCTATTCTACAGAAATTTCAATAAAGCTGTCTTTTAAATTCTTTATTCATGTGAAATAGTAGACTAAAATAATATCTTTCCTATGTAGTGAAAGTATCTGATTCCATTTAAAAAACAAAAAGATTCTGAAAATGTTCAATCATTCAATGAAAAAGCAATTTCTTTTATGATGGGGGGAAATATTCTAATCAGATCCAGTAGCAGAAATAATCTTTGGACTGTGTGCATCAGTGGGTTGTGGTAAATAAGTACTTAAGACATACCCCAAAAAAGAGTTGCTATTGTAATATTTTTCCATTATCCTATCCATTTTCCATTACTATGGGGGATTGTTTCAGGCTAGGACTTAATTTATTGCATGGTTGACCATTTATAAATGCTAAAGAATGGTATCTTAAGATTCCATCTCTTACTTTCTTGTAGATTTAATAATGTGGTTTGGCTGTCTGACCTCAGCCAAAGGTTAAGAAGGTGTGAATAGACTTCTGCAACAGAAGTTCCTTTTTCCAACACCACAACTGACTTTTGATGGCTTTAAATTTAAAAAGCCCAGATCTAAGAGGATAAATCTGTGCATAATACCACATAATTATGATGGAGAGAATTCTTCCTTGTCCTGTATAAAAATGCAGACATTTAATTTGAATGCCCTGAACCCAAACTTTGTAAACAGAATGCAAATACAAATGCGGGAATACAGCTATATTTTTCCCCTTCATATTAGCCATAGAGTTTTCAGCTGTCTTTTGTTTTCTTCTACAATGCAAACTTTTTCTATGTTTTCCTCCATTCAGGTTCCCAAGATGGCAGTAACACACTTGAGGATCTCTGAACTTTGTGTATTTTGCTGTTTGTCATTGGTAACTGTTTCTGGATGAAAATTTGAGGGTTAAACATAGTCAAGTGAATCCATGTACCATCAACTTCTTCAGACAGTTCAGGTTAATAAGCCCTTAATTAATTTGAAAATTAAACTAAATTGTTTAGTTAATTGAAATAGTTTCATTTTTTAATCACATTGTGTGTGTCCTGCTATTTGCTTGCACCGTTAACCATTCTTCAAAATTATTTTGTTGTTTCTAGTTGGGTTTTTAAAGATAAAAGATTTAATTCTTTGTTACAGTGTCTGGGCCAGTTTGATTCATCTGTAAAAGATTCCCAAATAAACTTTCCTTGTCAAGGCAAATGATTGGAATATAAACAATTTTATTCCTACAGAAATAATTTAAAGGCTGGATTTGACTCAAGCTTCATTAATCCTTGTTGTAATTTTTGATGACTTTTCAGATATGAAAACGCTCTGTAAAAGATTTTTTAAAGTTTACTTGACATCCCCATTCTTCAGGAGTTCATAAAGAAACTGTAGTTGCCCTTTCAGTAATTTTGTTGCCCTAAGTGTGACTTCAGTGTGACCTACTTCAGTGTGCAGATACAAATATATACACATATATAAGATTGTTGCCTTATAATCACTTTGAAGTCAATATTATTGTGTTACCTGGAAAATAAGAATCAAATGTCACACTAGCTCCTAAGCTCAAACGTTACAGAATGGTAGTTTAACACTTGTTTTGGACATACATTTGCAGATCTTTTTCTCTAAAGGGATTGATTCAATGGGACTTTATGCCTTCACGAACCTTTTTTTGGGGGGGTTATATTGCAGTAGCTGTGTTTCTCTTCACTTCATTTTTCCAAACTGCATTTTGTCCTGCTACTATGACAACTTTTGTTTTGTTTTGTTTTGTTTTTTTCTTGAATGGTTACTGCCAACATAGCTCTAATTTCATAGTGCCAGTGTTTAAAAGAAAGTGAGTTCTTCAACATGTCATTTTGTCATACATAATTTAAAAAACCAAAAAAACCCAAATAAACAACAACAACACCAACAAAAAAAACCAAGCCAAGACAAATAATAGAAGAAGTTACTGCACTATACTCAGAAAGAAGTAAAATTATAGTTAGATTTTGTCTGGAAGCTGGTATACAAGGCTACTTTTCAAATGCTTAGTTCAGTTACCTTTCATAGGTTTGTATGTATGCAACTGATCTTTCTCCCATCTTACATGGAAAAGCCTGTAGAGCAGAAATTAGCAAAGTTACATAAATTAGAGCTTTGCCTGATCTGTTTTGTATTGTTGCTTTTAAAATACTGCTGGTTGCCAACATTTTTCCTGTGTTATCACAGAAGTAATTTTGCACTGTTTTTGCATTTTTGAATGTTTACATCATTTTTTGTTATCTGTTATAAAACTCATAATACAGAAAAAAAAATATTTATCTCAGCTCCAGTGTGTTCCATTTAAATAAACTATTGAGTTACTCATCTGTGCTAAACTGCCAGCTACTTCCTGGTCTGAACTGTGGGGGAGAACCTTGTTACTCCACCCCACCTACCCACGTCTTGTAAATGCATGGGAAGGTGTTGATAGTGAGCAGAACCGCGCTGGGTGCAGGAGTGGTGATGGTGGAAATGCCACTAGTGGGAAGGAAGGATTAGTGCTGTGACTGCCTTGGGAGGATTTGGTGATGCTGAAGCGACCTTTGCTGCTGCCTTACTCTTCATTGTTTATGTGGAGGGGTTGTAAAACCCCCACCTCAGTTTCTGCTTTTAATCAGTTCTTATTAACTGGCCAGAACAGCCTCACGCTCACTTGTGGCAGCTGCCAGAACCTGTCAAAGCACAGGAACCCTCAACATCCAGGATCACATGGAACTTCCACATGTGGTATCTGCAGGCTTGGTTTCTCAAGATTAAAGAAACAGACTACTCAAGAGGTCCCAAAATATATAAATGTACGTAGGAACAAGTGAAAATATAAAAGGTTAAAGCAATTCCCATATGTGAGAAGCTGGTGAAGAGGCCAATTGGCAAAAATTATCACTTACCCACTGATGTCTGATGGATTTTACAGTGTTTTACAGTCTTGCCATTAGTTCACAAATCATCTGATTCTATACCTAAGTTGATTCAGATTTACATTTGCCAAAGCTTTCTTTGGCCTCTGTATTGGAGGATTCAGCAAATATTTGTTGAGTTGAAGTATTCATGATGAGTTCACAATGTTTAGTAAATATGCATTTCCAGAGAGTGATCTTTACTTGCACGTATTCCTAAACTGACACTGTTCGTATCCTCCCTTGTCTTCACAGATGTAAGCCAGAGGGAATTTTTATGTACTTTAAATTGGCGTACGCTCAAGCACTCTGTCAAATCTCAGAAGCTTACAGATTATCTTATAGCTGCTCATAACAGCAGGGAAGCTTGCTGTTTAGTTCCTTTGGTGCCAGCTTCATGCCAGCTTGCTAAAACCAGATGGTTTAAAAGTAGTCAGATTAAGATCTCTGGAAGTATTATGTCACTGTATCACAAAGTAACTTAGCAGATACAGCACTTCAAGGGCTTTGGGCTGCATGTTTTTTGCACCAACACGCTCATCCTACCTTCACAGGGAGCCAGGTACTGAAGAATTGTGAAATCTCCTCAACTACCTCAGGAAAACATTTTATCCCAGACCTGAAAGCCATACAGTGTTCTTCTGTCTCTTTGCAAATCTGAGTGGTTCTATTGATGCATGTACAGCACAGAGCAGCAGCTCAACCTCTCACTTAAAAATTTGCAGCCAGGATGAACAAGTCTGTTTTCCCTGGGATCTGTGCAGAACTCGATGCAAACTCTGAACATGTTAATCCCCTCCCAGGGTAGTCTTAGAATTTGGAACAAGGCAGTCCAGCTTTGCTGGAAAATATGTGAAAATTGTTTTCAAAGAGCTTAAAGATCCACCAGGAGCATACATAGCTTCTTGCAACCATTTTTTATTGTTATAACAGTGACAACAAATTTCTTATTTAACCCAATATGCAAAAGGGATTTAAACTTGCTCCAGTTGGAGAAGTTTAAAAGTGTTGAAGGCTAATATGTCTGATCTTCTTGCAGGAAGCTCCTTGTCTGGGATTAAACCATCACTTTCAGAGAGACACTTCAGTTCCATTGTGTTAACAGCTAAATATGTGTGTATATTTTTATATAAACATGCACACACATATCTGTATGTATTCGAGCATGTGTGTGAATATGCACATACATACACACAAATGGCTGTGCTTCATTACAGATGCTTAAAAAATATGCTGAGTGTGTGTAATGTGAAAAATGTTATTCTGGTACAGACAGTTCAGATTGGGCAGCAGTGTTGGGAAGTTCCCTGTTGCCAAGTACCAGGGGATGGTGCAAGAGGGATAATTTTCATCTTGTTTCCCTGATTCCCCTGTCCACAATACAAAATTTAATTTGCAATGACAGGAGTGGCTGCCAAAGCTTAGCTGGTTTTAGCTGTGCTGAGCTTAATTAAATACTATTAAACCATCAACAACTATCTAAATAAATCAACAGTAAGAGAATTGTGCTGGTAGCTGCAGATTGCAGTAGGGTTATGGCATGAAGTCTTGGGTGATGCCAACTCAGCAGTGAAGGTAAAACTTCAACTCTTCTCTATGTGCCAGGACCTACCTGTTCCAACACTGGTCTGTGCACTGCAGGCGCCTGGGAGTTGAAAGTGTTCATCTGGGTGGGTGATCCAAAGCTGAACTTCAACATAAATAAACACAAAAAAAGTTTTTATGTGCTTCACAGCTTCCACAGTCCAATAAAATACATTTCCCTTAATTATGCATAGTATCACAGCACAGATTTTGGCAAGAAGGAACATTTGTCTTGCAAAGCAGTTGGCCACCTGTCTCAGTGCAGTCAGTGAGAATCAGGGAATAGTGACCAGCAGGTTGAGGGAGGGGATTTTCCCCCTCTACTCTGCTCTCATGAGACCCCACCTGGAGTGCTGCATCCAGCTCTGGGCCTACCAACACAAGAAGAAAGTGGACCTTTTGAAGCAGGTCCAGAGTAGGGCCCCAAAGATGATCAGAGCGCTGGAGCATCACTGCTATAGGGACAGGCTGAGGCAGCTGCAGTTATTCAGCCTGGAGGAGAGAAGGCTCGGGGGCCACCTCACAGCAGCCTTCCAGCCAAAGGGTACAGGAGTGCCAGAGAGGGTTTACAAGGGTACAGAGTGCTAGGACACAGAGTAATGGCATTAAACTGAAAGAGGTTTAGATCAGGTGTTGGGAGGAAATTCTTCACTGTGAGCATGATGAAGAACTGGAATGGGCTTCCCAGAGAAGATGTGGGTACCCCATCCCTGGAAGGGTTCAAGGCCAGGTTGAATGGGGCCCTGGGCAACCTGGTCCAGTGGGAGGTGTCCCTGCCCATGTGAGAGGAGGTTGGAACAAGAGGATCTTTATGGTCCCTTCCAAACCAAAACATTTTACGATTCTTTGAAATCAGCTAAAACTGTTCAGTGCCGAGGTGTTTTCCAGAATGAAAATAAGACGGGTTATTCTCCTGGGAGGTGCAAGCAAGAAACTCTTATATTTACACATCCAAAAAAAAAAGGTACCTATTTAATTTTATGACGCCTTTTTTATTACATTATGCAGCAGAAATATTTTTACTGCAACTGAAGCTTCACGTCTCTGGGATATTTCAAAGCACATGAGGTAAATGAAACTAAATTAAGCCTCTGCTGAAGAGGGAAAAAGGAGGTGGTAAATCATAATTCAAAATTATACCATGTAGTTCTTAGCTTTCAAAATTTAAAAAAATCTGAACATTACCTTAATTTATTTTCCATTTATACAATGGAAAATAATATGGAAAGAATAAAAATGGAGCCCTGATAAAGCAGATAACATTCTGCAGCTTACTGTGCAGCTTTTTACGTATGTGGCCAACACTGTAAAGTATGGAAGTACGTGTAAATTCAAACATTTTTTAACCAGGAAAATTCTGTAGCATTCCTTGTATTGCAAGAGAGAATTAAGTAACGCTCAGTTCCATACGTTTGTGTTTTCTGGGAGTTCGGATGCTTTGAAGACTGACAAAAGCTTCTCATTGTATATCAGATTTTGCAGGTCGTGTAGGAATGCCCTCAGTGAAATGCCACCCAAAGTAAGCATGTATTATTTTCATAAGGTATTACTTTCAGTCTCATACTATTGCTTGAATATTCTGCCTCTGCAGGTTTTTTATTTAGAAAAAATACCAGTGAAATCCAAAATCTGCCCATCAGTGAAAGTAAATGTATTCCAGTAATGGAAAACACATAGCTCCCAACACCTGGGCGGCCAGCCAGCCCAGCTTGGTATTAATCATACATATTCATTAATTCTCATTTAGAGATGAGTCAATTGATGTTAGCAGTATAAGTGCACACAGTGTGAGCCACCATTCAGCTGTAAATGGAAAAACAACACCAGTTTGAGGATTTCATGTGCCCTGGGAATACTGGATAAGCACACATCCCTTGGCCACTGGCATGCCTGCATTTACCGAAGTCTGAGGATCCAGCTGAGTGAGGGGCGCTGAAATGCCCTTCCTCGTGCCCTGCACTCCCCTGGCACAGCCAGATCTGCCTTCCTTTGCACCAGGGTGCCAATTGTACCTATTTTCCCAGGTTTCTTCTGTGCTGGAGGGACCCAATTGGGTGGGAATGGGCAAGAAGTTAAATCACAGGGACACTCCTTTAGAAAGCTGATTTACATGTCTGATATATGACTACAGAGATTAATTTATTTTAAATTACTTAAATTAAAAGGCTAAAAGCTGTTTATTTGCTGCATTGTTAGTGATAATAAGCCTGAGGAAATCTTGTAACAGTTAAGCAGGCAGTTTCAGTACTCTGAATGCCTTAACTTTTGCAGCTTATGGAGGAAAGTTCTCATCTACTGGGATCTTTTTAAATATTAATGGAAATTTTAACATGTTATATAGAAAAAGATTTCTTTTGAAATATTTGGGTTTTTTTCCAAACTTCCGCTAAAAAAAAAAAAAACCAATTATGCGATTGTACGGAATTTTAAACTCAAGATGGAGATCTAAAGTAGTCATATTGACAACTGGAAAGGCGAAGAGAGATCTCACAGAAAGTCTCTGTAGATTAAATAGAAAAAGATACAGAGAAGGAAAGTTTTTTTGGTGAACTAAGCCCATTCCCTGCTGAGGGGGAATACATTCCCCTGACTGAGTACCTGCCTAGCTGGAATCTCATCTGAACCTACTGAGTTGTGCATTGGTAATGAGATAGCATGGAAAGTATGCATCATTAATTTTTAAGAGAGCTACTGTTAGAAGAAAATGATCAGACTTCGTGAAGAGTGTAATAGACCTGTCAGGGCCACGTTTTAACGCCAGAACATTTTTATTTTCATGTCTCCGAAGAGTCAGTATCTGTTTAAGTTACAGCAACACTCATTTATTGTGCAGTTTCTCACAGTACCCAAGGGAAATTTGATGCAAAGTTTAGCTCCTTTGAATGAACTGCACATGCCTGCTACTGCATAATCAGGGCAAGTATTTTAGAATAATTCAGAATAATAACAGTAGCCTTTAAACATGTTCATTAAAAAAAAATAAAAAGTTTAGCATAGAGTGCACCAGAGATTTTTTTTGTTTTTTGTGAACTTAGGCTAAAATGCTTATTCAGTAAGTCACTATTTTATTAATATATAATATGTTGCATTTTCATTTTCAGATATAACAGTCACATAAGCTCAGAAGGTCTGTAAAAATTTAAGACTCACATAGCATCAGTGGATGTGGCACTTGCAGTTCTGATGAGCTTGTACTCAAGCAGGACAGACACAACTTTGGAGGCACAGACTATGGACAGGAACAGAGAGCTGGTGAGTATCAAAATTCACAACTGGTTCCATGTCAGTTCCCATCAATCTCTGCACATTTAATCAAGCCTCCTTTTATGATTATGGTGGTACTTCCATTAAAGGCAATTAATCAATCACTGAATTCTGTGTAACTTTTGTCACTCTTCTATCTCACAAGTTTATGCTTGCTCAGTCCAAAGGTGTAGTTTTCTGCCTCCATCCAAATGAGGGTCTTTCCACCTCTGCCTCATGAGTTGCAATGTGCTTAGATCAACAGTGCAAATAACGCACTTTTGGGAATGCTCTACAGAAAGTAATTAATGGGACTGGCTCTCATTCCTAGTGAGTCATGTTTGGGCCAGTAACAATTTTCATATGGTTTAGGTTGCTCAATCTTGCTTAATAAGACAGTAGTGATTAAATGCATCCAGAGTGTCCAAGCCAGGTGTCTTTTGAAAAGGAAATCTAACAAGAATTGAAATAAGCTTTACTTTTCCCATTTTGGTCTTTTGAGATTGAGGTACTTTGTTCATCACCAAACACATTCGATTTCTTTCATATTTTCCTGCTAATGTTTCTTCTTGGAGGAAAAAAATATTTTTACTTAAAACAAGACTGTGACAATAGGTATTCAGCTCATGTGTTTGCTCATGTCTTTGTTCATGTCTTTCTTATCCTTGGTCTTTTTGCACCAATTTCTATTGCTTCTTGCTTGTGCTTACAGTGTGTTGTCTCACAAAGCTGCCAAATCCCATTTGTGATGATGTTTTGCTGCTCGCTGCTTTTTCTCCTGCTCTGTTCCCAAGTGCATCACCCACAACTGCAGTTCCTTGGGGTGTCCCTGCCCCAGGGTGTCCCTCTGCCTGCCCCACGGTGTCTCTGTGCCTACCAGCATCTCTCTGGCCAAGAGCACCAGCCCAGCTATGCAGTACCAAGATCATCATCTGCTGTGAGCAGACATCCCTAGGATGACAGGGCTCTCAGACAGTGTGACACAACTGCAGCCCTGGTCAGACAGCAGGACCCTACCTTCTGTGCCTCAGATGCTCCTTGTATACAGTATCAGAAAAGACCTTAACACAAATGGTCTTTGTTTGGATGCAAACTCATTGTTCTAAAGTGCTGATCCCACTTGGTACTCAGGCTCTGGCCAGCTGGATGCCTCCTGTAATGCTCTAATATCCATCCTTCCATTTCCCCATCCCAGGCTGGAAGTGATTGTGCAGTTTGGTTGATGGTGCTTCATGGGTTGCATGGTGATGATTCCCTCCTGGGCCAGGGAAGGTCCAGGACCAGCTAATTCTGTCTGTGAGTACATGCCAGAAATCTATTTCTGAGCAGCCCAGTGCGTGCCAGAAAACCAGACAGCACCAGCTTCCCAGCTTCTCCCACAAGGCTTGCTGTCTCCCACAGTCTTACTCCAGTCCGATGTTTTCTTAGTTTCCCAGACAGAAATCTCTGTCACTAATCAGTGTTTTCTTACCCCTGTCTTGGCTTTCAGAATTGTGTCTGTCTGAAGACCCAGGGAGGACCAAGAAGTTTTCCAATTTTTTACTCTTTCAGTATTTAAAGAGACCTCTGAAAGACGGAGTTTGAGACATCTTCTAGAGCAGTGGCTTTTCTGGCATGCAAGATTAAGGGAATGTGTTGCTGATTTCAGACAGATGATGTTCTTCCCCTGACTGCATCACTACCTTTCTTCCAGCTCCTACAACCTTTTATGCCCAATGATCTGTGATCACTGCCAAAAAGTATATTCTTCCAGGTGTGTATCTGGATATCTGGAAACTGATCCTCTTGCAACCCAAGATGAGGTCACATACCAGCACAACCTCCCCATCTCTGCTAGAGCTAGAGCTGACACAGAAACCATGTAACAGGAAGGTTCCTGGTGGCTGTGCTGACTGCACAGCTTTGGGCAGCGCCAGACCTGCCCAAAGAGCCTGTGCACAGAGGGCATTAAAGGCTTAGAAATCGCAGAGGACCTGGATCCATGACTGACACTCATCAGTAGCCCTGCAAGCTGCTAGCTTTCTATACATAAAATTTGGCCCCTAACTATTCTTAGTACTTGGGGAGTACATTTCATTGCTTACAGCTTGTGATTAAATGGGGAGGTTGGTTCTCATGCCCCTTTGTCTCCCATTCATCAGCATGGCTGCATCAAAACTAAAATAAATGACCTTAGAAAGGAGAACTTTATGTTGCAAAAACAACCTTACAGAATGTATGGAAAGCATGTGAATATTTCTGAAATATGATCAAAACAAAACCCAGATGACTGTAAGAGGTTGAAGTAACATTATCTTTCCTTTATTCAACCCAACCAGAGTTTAAATCTGCTGCAGGCAGTCTCTAGAAATAGCACTTAATGCAATGCCAGAGCATTCTGCAGAAAAGGTACAGCACATTAATGTGCATGGATTGTCTTTGATTTCCTTCAGCTCTGTGAAAAAGCTTAATTGGACAACTGCACTAATGGTAATTGTGTCATTGATTCATTCACAACAATTACTTAAGTGCAGTGTTGTTCTTCCATGGTGGAGAACAAAAACAAGAAGTTAGACCGTTTAATCAATTATTAAAATAAATCTTGGCCTGTTTGGTTTGGTTTGTCTTTGAAACTTGAGTTAGAAAGATGACAACAACTTTCGAGAGTAGTTCTTGTGAGGGTGTTTGGAGGGTTTTAAAATATTTTTACTTTTCCTGCTCTTGCCCCTGGGGTCTGCCTGATTTGATATCTCTGAGGTTGATGGATTGTCTTAGATTGTTGGTAAGTCCTTATCTTGCCATCCTTCCCAACCCAGCCTGTAAACACAGAGCCAATGGATCCACCCCACAACAGTGGTGTTGACAGGGTGTGACATTGATAGTCCTTGAATCTCAGGGGACTGTGAAACAGAAATATTTCAGTTGGAGTAGTAAAGCATGTCTTAGCACTGAGAGCAAAACTTCCATCAGTTCCAACAGATGCAGACAAAGATTTTTAAATTCTTTTATTTGCTATATGTTTAGTATTTCTGAGTACAGTAATTTCATTACTATAAGGTGCATCCTTTTGACTAAAACTTTGGTCTGAACCCAGAAGTGCGCCTTATAATCCAGATACACCTTATATATGGACAAAGTTTGGAAATTTGCCAACGCGGAAGTGCGAGCTGGGAGCTGAGCTGGGAGCTGCGGTCACCGGGCAGGGGGATTGCTGGTACCAACTGCGGCCGTCGGGTGGGGGGACGCTGGGACACGGCGCAGCCGCCGACCGGGGAGAAGCGGGGGGATGCGCTGAGGCCACCAGCCGGGAAGAAGTCGCCACGCAGCGCAGCCGCCAGCCGGGGGGATGCCAAGACCCACTGCAGCTGCCGGGCGGGGGGACGCCGGGATGTGGCTCGACTGCGCGATGGGAGCCGGGAGCCGCGAGCCGTGCCAGCCGGCGCCGGGGGCAGGTGGGAGTGCTGGGGCCTGCGGCACAGGGAGGGTGGCTGGGACTGCATTTAAAGGCTACACCAATCTGTGAAAAATGTTTGCAAATTGAGCACCTGCCAGTAATTTGTTACTTTGTTGTGCACGGCACAGCTCCTCACTGCAAAAAAAAAGTGCGCCTTATAGTCCGGTGCGCCTTATATAATGTACAAATTGCGAAATTTGCTGACTCCCGGAGGTGCGCCTTATAAGCCGGTGCGCCTTATAGTCATGAAATTACTGTAATTGTAATTCCTATTTTTTCTGAATATCTGAGGAATCCGTTTCTCTGAGAAGATTTCAGAGTAGATTTTGCCGAGAAGAATCAGCCTTATAATGAAAATATAGTTATTTAGTTATTGAATGCTATGGCTGGGTTTTTAAGGGTTTTTTTTTTTGCATGGGTTTTGTTAGAGATAAGTGAAACTTTGAGTTTTATCTCATTCTCTTTAGTCACCCAGTCATCTGGAATTTCTTTTGAGTTTTCAGTACCCTTTTGGCCCAATCCTTATGTAGAGGATTTCTCTAACTTCATAAGCAGACACTTGAGGTAAAAAAGAATGCAGATGTTCATTATACAAAGCAGAAGAACAAATACATAGGGTTTTTTTATCTTGTCAGTTCTCAGTAATACCTGCGTAGAGAAACATTAAAATAAAACCATATGCTTATAGAGCATTCAGTGCCTTTTAAAATTCAATATAAAACACTAATCTGCTGTGGGTTTTTTGGTTTTTTTTTTTTTAATTTTTTAATTTCAGTTCATTTAAATGAATATGAAAAGAATTTTTGAATTAAAAATGCCAACAAGCATTCTTGCAGAGCATTTTGCTTGAGTGGACGTAGCGTGCCAGTGCCTGACCCTGTCTTACCCAAAGCTGTCTTACTTCATGAAAAAGGCACTGGAAGAATAGGTGGCTGGAAGCCAGCATCAGGCAGACTTGATTGAGAAACAAGTGAGGGTGATTAGCCACTGGAACAAACTGGGAAGAGAAGAGAAGGGCTTTCCATGTCTGGATGTCTTCAAAGCAACAATCAAATCTCACATGGAAGAAATGAGTAATCAAACAAACAATTTTGGGGCTCAACAAAGGGTAACTGTATGAAAGCCTGTGATCTACAGAAGATTACAAAATTTAACAATTCCTTCTGGATTCAAGCCCGAGTTTGGGGCAAATTAAAATACTGATAACATGAGTGTGACTTTCTGAACCCTGAATTTCCTTTCAGAGATCTTTTTCCTCAAGCCTGCCAAACTCCAAACATCCAACTATTCAGTGAATATGGAAATAATTTTCAAAAAGGCCAGTTTTGAAAAGTTGCCAAGAAAATCATGGGCCCACATGTTACAATAGACATCTGTAGGTGAAAACTCCTCATAGCAGAAAGAAGCTGTTTTTATCCTGATGGGCCATCAAGGAGCCCAACTGAGATATTTTCTACTCAGTCTTTGGCCCAGAAACTCTTTTGGTGACCTCAAATGTCAGACTGAGATAATTCTATTACTCAGTAAGTTGGTCTGGATGGACATCAAATGCAAATGCTGCCAGGATTTGATTGTCTTCATGCTTGACAGACTTAAGGACAGAAAAATGGATTGAGCAAACTGACTGGTAACCTATCACCAGTTCTCCAATCGCATTTTCCATCTAAGCATTAACTCGTGTGATAAAAGCATTTTATCATCTGATAAAACTGAGCTGTCAGGGTTTAAAGTGCAAGAACATGTTACCACATGGCAAACAATTAATTCCACACACTTATTTCATCAGATGTTTATGGTAGTGGAGTCTGTCTCTGAGCTCAGCCAGCAGACACCCCTCAGGACTGCCCTGGGAGTGCTGCAGTGAGTGTGGGGAGCACAAGTAACTCAATCATCCCTCTGTGGGAATACCTTGGATAGTAAGCAAAATGCAGTATTTCAAATATCCATATGAACAGTGGCACATCTTCTGTCCATACCTGACAAATTAATTAGTAATTAGAGGAAGAATTTAGTGGCTCTTCCCTTAGCAATAAATTATAATCTGCGAGATATTAGAAGAGCTTCATCTCTTTCAGCTCATTTTTTTACAATTTCTCTTGCAAAGTAAGTACATACATGCTTTAATTTCAGGCATGCACTCTCGCCAGTGGGGTTTTGTTGTTTTTCAAAATCAGAAAAATTGGTTCCTTTGCTGAGTGGATTCGTGTGATCTAAAGCTGCAGTGCCTGTTATCAGTATGCAGCTGCTTGCTTTAAATCACTAACTTCTGAAACACTTTCTCAAGCATTCCTGAAACAGAATATTTCATGTGGAAATAAATGAGTTTGTGAAACCCTTTTAATTATTTTACTTCAGTAAAAAGATTAAAATCTGAATCTCTTTCACTCTACATCCATGTTGTAACTTAGAGAATATAAAAGAGATTTATCATTTTCAAATACTAAATACAGAACAAAGTCTATTTTTTCCTTTTCCCCACACAATTTGAAAGCCCTCAAACTCCTCCACCCACCTGCTGTGTGTATGAGTTGAACATTGTCAAGTACAAATTAAGGATCTGATCTAGCAATTGCTTCTGAGCATAGTCTTACAGAGCTGTGCTGGCTTTGCTGGGGAAATTCCAGGCTTGATTCAAAGCCTGCAGAGCACTTCCCAAGTACACAGAGAATCAGATATCTCAGAGGAATAAAAAGGCTCTGAATCTGCAATTATGAGCCATATCTAATTGTGTATCTAAATCTACGTATATATTTATATTGCTCTCTCAATTGTAGAAAATAATTTACAATCATTTAGCAATAGGATGGCCTGATGTGTTTTTTGGAGGGGAGGGTGTACGTGTCTTGAGGGGTTATTTCAGACTCAGATTGGTGAGAAAGTCGACATCAAGATTTGAGTTTATATGGTCTTGTAGTGCCTTTTATTACCAGGGAACATAGCCTCTTGCCCTGCTCCCAAGGAAGCTGCTTAGTGGGAATACATTAGGGAACAAGGGCTTATACGTAGCCTAGGCTACAGCTGGTGAATGCCACGCCACTCACTGCACAGCCATGAAAACCTTGATTGCAGTTTGGATCGCTGTAATTAGCACTTTGTATTTGCACTATGCATTTTAAATCAGGTGCACATTAATACATCAGTTATCGAGAATGAGCAGCACAGAGCGTCAAGATTTTTATAAAGACTTATTCAAAGCTAGATGATTTTTAATGTGTGTGATTAGTTGCAACCAAAATTACAGTAATAAATAAAATTATATACAAAACAGGATAGGAGGCTTCTACATAAGAATGAGGCAAATGGTACAACAAATGCCAAATTGATTTCTAATGCTGGTTCAAATAAAATGTTTGTAGGAATTGCTTATGCTTTGATCTCAGTACTGAAAAAGTGAAGATTTTGTTTATTAAAAATATTTTAAAGCTATTAAAAGCTTTAATAGCTTTAAAATATTTTTAAATATTTTATATGCCCTCTGTTAATATAGGGCATGCAAGTATTTGTAAATGCCTTAAAGAGTGACACTGAAATTAGAAGTTTCTTTTGTGTAGCATGGTGATGTCATTCATAGCAACAGAGGAATTCCAAATGTTGTGGAGTGTTCTTTATCTCAAAGTCCCCCTTTGCTCAAAATTTCTGGTTCTCGAATGGTGGGTCTGTTCTCTGAAAATTGTTATTTGAGTTGGGGTGTCTACAGTGCCAGTTTTGCAAAAGAGTTTTAGAAACTCTTTAGAACTGTTTGAGGCAGTTCACAAATTGGGGCTATTCTTAGCTATCAAAATTTAGGCTTTTGCAGGACTGCTCCTTTTGCTGAGAAGTCACAGATCAACAGATTCTAGACATTAGGCGTAGTAGGTAACTTGGGCAAAAAAAATGCACTAGTTCCATGTCATTTTTGTATTCTTGTGGACATAATCCAAAGTAGATACCTTTTTTCCAAAGCAAAAAATATTTGCTTTGATTAATCTGTATTTCTCATTCTTTAAAAAGTTGCTAAAACATTCCCAAAAGCACCTGGCTGTGGAGGCTTTACACTAGAAATGATACTGAAGAACCACTGAATTCAATCCTCATGAGCACTGCAATTCTCTAGAGCAATTTGTACCCAAAGTCTTCTGTAGGGTCTCATCAACTGTTTTCTGTTTTCCCTGGCTCTGCTCCACTGGAGAAATTTCTGTCACCAGCTCTCTCAGTGGCTTCAGTCTGAACAGATTTTCTGCTCAGTTTCAAATTTTTCCTGTGTCTCTCAGGCATTGTGGGTTTCCTAATGGAAAATCTGTGCCCCCCAGTTGTGATTTAGCTGATAGGAAAAATGGTTTCTGTTCTCTTTGTATTTTATGTTTATTCACATCTTTCTCCATTTGTTGCATATGTGTTTCAACACATTTCATCACCTGCTTCTCTCTGGAACACTGCCAGATGCCACCTCACCTTTCCAGCCTGCAAAGGAAAGGGAATGAGCTTACAGTGAGCCTGCTTCTGACCCCAGGGAGACTGTCCTGGGTGCCTGACTGCCTGGGAGACAGCCTGCCTGGCTGTCCTCTTCCCCCTCCCAAAAACAGTGAAGGAGAGAGGCACAGACATCTCCAAGGAGATCCCCACCACCTGATTTCCTTCCAGTGCTGCAGACCATGGAGATGGTTGATGCTTTAGAGCTGTCAATGCCAGCACTACTTTGGGTTTCTGTGTGCTTTGCTGGCCAGGCAGGGTGCCAGCTCAGGGTGGCAATGCAAGGCATGCTAATGCTGGAAGCTTTAGGGTGAAGATGCTGTCCCAAAGGTCAGGGAAACCTTTCTTCCTGTACTTTTTGTAGGCTGCTTTTGTTTTTAATTTTAGGGAAGGCCAAACCCTCGAGGAGTTCACTTTCAGATGTCACCTGCACATTTCTCATTAATAAAAATGAATTTCCTCCTCTGCCCTGAGGTAACCAGTAACAAATATGAAGTAGTTCATAACAAATGCAGGTCTCAGAGCACAACTTGACTGCGTAATTTCACTTGCAACACTAGACGAGATGTTAGTCTGTCACTAGAACCATGCCAGATTGCAACCAGTGAGGATCTGACTGCTAATTTTTCTCTCCCAATGGTATGTACTATTTTGCAAAGAAGTTTTCTTTAATGAAAATTCCATTAGCATTATTCTCTTTCACTCCTGTTACCAAAGAAGGCTCCATTTACTTTATTGAAAAATGGTTTTTCAATCACAGTCATTCTGACACTTTCTTGTTCTGGTGATGAGAAAATCTCTGAATAACGCGAGAAGAATAAAAATGCACTGCCCTTTTTTTCTTCCATAAGTAATATATTGTAAAAGATACTTACCAGCATTTGTGGCTTTTCTGATAGCAGGGCTGCTAGACAACTCTTTCGTCTGACTCAAGAGCTGCTGACATGTCTTATTTTATAACTGATACAACTGCACAGCCAGTTTAAAACATTCAGCACCAGGTCCTCAGACCATGTGAAAAGCCCCAGCTCCATTAACTTCATGGAGATGTGTCAGCTTATATCTGCTGGCACAGTGGGAAACACAGCTATTGCCCAGGGAGGGAAGGGGATAGGAAATGCCGGACAGGCAGTCACTGACAAATCGATTATTTCTGACAACAGAAGAGGAACAGAATGAAATTCCCATCACTTTTTTCAATACTGCTATTAAATGCTGATCCACTAAGTGATGCCACAAATCTTTTTCCTCCTACAAACAGCAGTCTTGCATCACAATTTATAACTTGCTCACAATTTCTGAGGGGCCTTCCAAGGAAGGTCCTAAAGTAACCCTCAGATATTTGCGACAAAATTACATCAAAGATCCTCAAGTATTCATCCTGGATTTAAAAAGTCAAAATGCTGCTGTCAGTGGTCACAAAACAGCTTGTATCAGAATTCCTGGGAAGCCTGTGCACCTGCTGAAGAGAGTTTGATAGGCTTCTGTGCTGTGGCCGCTCTAAGTTCTGGTTCAAGACAATAAAGCCCCAGGGTGCCCCAGAGATTCAGAAATTGCTGCCAGCAATTTCCAGCTGCTGACTTGAAGGATGACAATATCCCTAATTCTCAGCAATAAGCCTTTGCTCTGTCTCTGAGCCCACTGATTCAGAGGATCTGGATTTGGTTTTGCTTTTAGCAGACACCATTCTCTGTTTCCTCCACCCAGCGGCAAAGAGCACATTGCCAATCAGAAAATGAGGGGATTTACTGTCCCTTCTCTACAGATCTGGTAAGTTATGACAAGGTATACATAGCCTCTATCCTTTCTGGCATTCTGATGAGCTGCCTCGATGTTTTTTTGACAATCCAAGCTGCCCTCTCACTACAATGGAAGGATGAAGGCAAGGCAGGGATTATCTGTGCCTACAGCTGAATGCCCTTGCAGCTTCAAGCAGAGGAGGAATCCCAACCTGACTGAGCTTGTTCCTACTTAGAGACCCATGGGATGCCTGCAGTCCTCTCCCTCATCTCATATGGGTCAGATTTATGAAGGATTAGTGTTTTTGCAGTTTATCAAGGGGTCAATTTCAAGGTCTCCAGCACTGTTTTATTAATGAAAATCTAAATGTTAGAAAACTGCTAATTAGGGCATCTTAACACCCTTCAACTTAATCTTCAGATCTGTTATAAGTTATGTATGAGGGACTATTGTTTCATGCCATTATAAATTAATGAGGAGTTTGTTATTAGTGACAATGAACTCTTTGTGGTTTATGGTTTACTGAAGAATATTTTTTAAAAGAAGACTTTGTGTTCTCAGGGCAATTTATGTTGGAACAAGAGGGTGTATAAACTGCAGGTGTCTCATTAAATTCTGCTGGTGATTAGAAGAAGCAGCCATGTGCAGAGATCTTCATCAGAGGCTCCGTGATTTGTGTTGTCATGCTCAGTTTTCTCTAATAGCTACACATTACTTAGCATTGATGCTCAGCTGCTGTGAGCAGAGCTCTGCAAAAATAGTTGGTTTCCATTCAGAAGCAAATGGCATCAAGCCAGCTATTGATTTATAGACTGACACATCCCCCATTAAAATGGCTATATGAATATTGACTACTTACCTGTTACCTTTTTCTAAAAGAGTGTTAAAAATAATTTTCCACTTGATAAATGGAAACACAGTGTGTGATATTTATACTGGTCATTTTCACAGAGAGCTCTGAAAAGGGCTACTTTATACAACTGCACTGGAGAGAGAGAAGGGTTGGGAAAGTTTGTCAGTATTCCCAGTTCTGGTTAAATGGTTTGGCCTGAAAGCAAGATGGATACATGCCCATTTCTTCCCAGCATCGACATGTGTTTGAAAACAGCAACTTGGCATAATGTTTAAAAAAAAACAACACTAAACACAAAACAACAATCCTTTTGTATCTGGAACATATACTGCTTCTTTGGGGGAAAGAGGCAATAATATTCAAGCTTGTAATAGCAGTGATATATTATTTAGAATTGTGCTATGTCTTATTCATCTGAACACCTAAAGGACATTTATTTTCATATTCCTACAGAATTCATTTTATAATTCTTTGCTAGTAATGTGACAGCTACTTTTTAAAATTTTTATACCTCCAGTGCTTAGATGGTGGTTTTTTTTGCTCTTAATCTTGCAATTGTGCTTGGGATGAAGGAGGAGTACTGGGTTTTTTCTCAGGACTAAGCCACGTAAAGGAATACACCAAACTGTTTGGGGTGATTCTGATTTTTCCTCATGTTAAGGTCTTGCAGTGGACATGGATTTATACTGATATCAACTCGCAGCTCTGAAGGACTGGAGAAGCCCAGACATGAATGCAAACTCAGGCATTGTTTATTGCCCTGGTCCTGTCCAGCCCCTGGCACAGTGAGGCCCTTATGCACTTGGCCTGGGACAGATACCAAAATATTTAAACCATGATCATATTTTCCTAGAAGTTCAGATGGAGATTGTTTTGGGATTCAAGAATTTTGCAGAGGATTCAACCTATTAGCAATGCAACTCTGCTGTTCCTTGGCATTCACAAAGCCCTTGTTCTTCCCATTCCTCAGCTTCCTCAGCTAGTTGAGTTGGCTTTGGCTAGGCCAGGGTGTGAAATCTGTTCTTCAGCTGAGAGTAGAAGATGCCTGCAAACTGCACCTGTTAGATGGAGACCAAATATATATCTTCACATGAGTAAGAGCCATAGTTAAGAGAAACATTTAGGTATTTTGAGTAACAATAGTTTGCAAAGGCCATTATTTTTCTCTGATTTTCAAACTGTGGTTGACATTTTTGAAAGTCTCCATGCTGGCACTGAGGCATAAAAGCCACCTAGTCCAATCTCTTGCTCAAAGATGGACCAGTTAGACTGAATTTCTTAGAGTTTTGTCCTGTCAAACTTGGATATCTCCAAGGGCATAGACTCTACAAACTCTTTGGAACACTGTTCTGGTACTTGACCCTTTTCACTGTATAAAACCTTTTCTGAACACTGGGTTGGAATTTCCTGAGCTCCTGTTTGTGCCTGTTGTCTCTTGTCCTGCCATTGTGCACTTCTGAAGAGAGTTTGGCTCATCTCCTGTACATGCCTCCACTAGCTGTACACAGGAGTCACTGCTTAAGGTTAAACACACCCACTCTCTCAGCCTCTCCTCATAACAATCTTCCCTGTTCCTATGCAAGACAGAGGACATGAAGTTTTTTGCAGGGCTTGCTTCTTCTAATGAAAAGCCACTGTTATCCTGTACTTTTATTAGCAAGTACTTCACAGCACCAGAAGCATCTGCAGAGATCCATTCAAGCACACTTTCAAAGCCCACACCTATTGATTTGGCATGGCTCCAACTGTGCTCTGCTTTCCAGCGTCTTTGCAGCTTGAGAACATGCACTCAGAGCAGCCAGTTTAAATATTTATAGCTGTGTAGTTGCACACTCCAGCTACCAGACTTTTATCTAAATGCCCAGACAGGTGTGTGTGCCTGCATTTAAATCCCTGTTGCTTACTGAGATGGCATCTGAGCTGGCTGACAACTTTGTGAACTCCTCAACTAAACATTAGACACGCCCTTGCTGTGCTTTGTCATCTATAATATAAAAGGATGGAGCCCAAAAAATTCTTTCTCTTCCTTTATGCTTAGAAAAAGACTGCTGTATTTTGTACTGATTATTCAGGCAATCCTTCTCAGTTTTCCACATGGAAAAGCAGATAGTATTAAATACACCCCCACAATTTTTTTGCAGCAGTCTACACTATGAGAGTAGGTCTTTTTCAGAAAGTTAGTGTAGAGGCTGTGGGATGGGGTGATATCAATAGATGAGGAACATCCATGGTGCCACATTTGTTTTGTGTTCTTTCCCTGCAGCATGAATGTGCTGTTGCTCTTAAGTGCCAGTCTCATCACAGAAAAGATTATTTCCTTCTCTTCTGCAGCCAGAACAGAAGGGTGTCAGGGGCGAGCTCCTCATCCTTGTGCTGGGACTGGGAAGGGTCCCAGTCATGAAAGAGACTTTCCTGGGTGAGACACTTCAGTACTGGGAATGATGCTAGAGATTTGTCCTCCAGCATCCTTTGGAGATCCATTAGAAAAGTAGTTTTATTTCCCAGAGAGTTTTCACTCAAGGATTGGGAGAGTGAACTTGTAACTCATTGCCTGATGGTCAGAGCTGTCAGAGGAGAGGGGCTGAGATTCAGCCTTCAGCCAGCAGGCCAGTTTGATCTATCTGCTCATTTTCCAGGTGTAGGAGAGAACTCTCCTGAGTTGCATCCCCAAGTTTCTTGCTGTAACCCAGAGCCAAGAGGAGGTGCCTGTGGTGGGAGCAGAGCCTAACCTCCGAGCCAGGCATCATTGGTGAGCCAGTGTGTGTGGAGGGATAGCAATGGGCTGTGCCACAGTCCTTGAGGAAGATCCCTGGCTCATGTCCAAGTGAATGCATCCATGTGTCCGCCTTTCCACAGAGATTCTCACTATGGAAAGGAGAAAAGCACTGGGCTATGGTTAAACATCAGCATTCGCATTTTTATTAAATGAGTTTGTTGCTCATGTCACTCCTACTTCTGCCCATTTAGAAATGCAAGGAGCCCCTGCTCTACTGCTGACATGAATCAAGAGCACACACTTAAATGCCACTGAATTATGTTAGTGTAAATCCAGCCTGAGCCTTCAAACATGCAAGTATTACATGTGGTTTCATATTCAGGGGAAAACTAAAGCAAAATGAATGAGGTGGGACTGAAGAGTTGTCCCTGCATAGTCCATTTCCAGGCTTTTCAATGGAGCTTATCACTGTCCTGTCCAACTCTTGGCTTCATTTCTTCACTTTTGAAAGATATCTACTGAAACGGCAATGGAAATTCAGGCAGTATGCTTGCATTATCTAATGCCTCTTCAGTGATATTGCTTTGGCTAATATAATATTGTTTATCTAATATTTTCTAAGAGTTGGAGACTAAGATCTGATCCAAAAAATGTAACTCTTTAATAACTTAAGAAAGGTCTGTGAAATCAATGGGTAAAACCACAAGATTTGATTAAGCATTCTGTTATTTTTTCACTATTTCTGTGCACTGTGTGATGCTCATTCATGTTGCTAATTACTCTTGCATTTCTCCAATTTATACAGAATATAATATGAAAAATAAAACCCCAGGCATTTGTACTCTGCCCACTGACCATTTTTGACATAAAGTTACAGTTCAACACAGGAACTACTGAGTATCTGTGTGCACACTGCCTTTACTCCACAAAAAATAGGATACAAAGACTAAAAGAAAGAGCATGGCTATAATATTCCAAGGGATGGTTTATTCCTCCATGCTCTGCTCACAGTTTTGCCAAGAGTCAGATGCAAGCTGAATCCATGTGAATGCACATCTGGACATATGTTTGGCAAAGCACTTACATAAGCATATAGAATCAGATAGACAAATATTGGTATCATTACATTAAAAGAAATTCTGAACACTGGAGTAATTACTTGGATATTTATTTAGCTATTGTTAGACATTTGATTCCATTAAATAGGCCCTGATAACTCCCTGCAAGATTAGATTGGTACTTAATAACCCTCATACAAAAGAAAAAAAAAGAAAAAAAAACAAAAAAAACCCAAAACTGCCTTTCCCCAGCTATTCCCCTTCATGGGATAAGGGAAAAATTAAATTTCCTAAGGACAAAGATAAAACCTGAAATGTCTGACATAGAAATGGGAAAGAAGTAATTACCATACCCATGAAATTTGCAGTAGTAAACACATTGTGCTTCTTAAATTTTCTTTTGAATTGGAAAGAAGCAGAGGGCTTTGAATTATGCAAATACAGAGGAATGATAGCTCATAAATGTACACGGAATAGTGGCTGAAATATTTTTTTTCAGCTACTTATATTTAATTTCCTCTTTAGAAATAAAAACTGACCTCTGTTCTTTCCTGCAGCTCTGCACGTCGTACCTTTAAGAGAATGAACCTATCCTGAACTCAAGGCAGTTTGTTCTTTTCCTGCTGTAGCATGAATCTTGGAGAGATTATAACCAATTTAAGCAGGATGGGGGATTCTGTTTCTAACTAGCTAGAAGCAAACTGCTGAAGAACCAGCAAGGGAAAATGAGAGGTATTCACAATAGTCTCCAGCTTGGATTACATGTATCTTGAAAGCACTAGCAGCAGATGCTTGTGGAAGTGATTATGCACTGGATCATATACACATCCTTCTGGCTGCCAACATCACTTAGGCACATTTTGTAGTGCAGGAAAAATCCCCTTCAGTTTACAGGAGAAGGAGCTCAGAGTACACTGCAGAAGGCACCAAGAATCATGGTGCTTAAAGGTGCTCAGCAGTCATTCTGCTGCTCTGGGGCCCAAGCCTGCAGGATCAAAACTTTACCCACAGGATTATGGATTGTAGCCTTTCAGGGGTTTCAGCATTTTGCCATACTTAAATTTATAGACAAAGTAACACTTTTAGTGAGAAAAACACTCCTTGTTCTCTTTTTGGATGGCATTGTTTGTTGCTAATTAGGGCAGTTTTATGCATTTATGTAAATAGTAGTTCTAAAAGCTTTTTCTAAGTTATTTTATTCTGTCTAGCCTTTAGGCTGTAGATGTCATTATACAGCTCCACAGTCTATATGACAGATCTTTAGACACATACAACAAATGGCTTTGGAGATGGCTGCACTATATCCCCTGTGCTACTGCAGTTTTTTATTTTAAAGGACTACAATGGAAATGTTGGGATTTTTTTTTCCAATCAATTCATTGACATTCTCTGATTTTTCAGTATGGAGTTTCTTATCTCTTTGATTCTGAGATCAATTGTCCTGGATTTTCATTCTTCCAAGCATCTCATTCTTTCCCTTGCTATGCGTTGCTGCCTTTTTTTATACTGAAAGCCCAGTAGCTTTTCTCCTGATTTCACTG
Source organism: Catharus ustulatus (assembly GCF_009819885.2). NCBI lineage: Eukaryota > Metazoa > Chordata > Aves > Passeriformes > Turdidae > Catharus > Catharus ustulatus. The sequence goes on along the minus strand of NC_046221.1, from coordinate 100,822,332 downwards.
AGGATCCAGGAAAGTGGCAGCGACTGAGGCTCCTGCAGAGTGACTCTGCTTATTGTATGGAATTGCTACATGTGGCCCAGACAGAGGGATTTCATTTTTCATTTGTACTAGGCTTCAGAGGGTATCCACCAAAATAGCTAATCTGGTTGTTTGCATCTACTGATACAGGTTCTGGGTTTGTTTTGTAGTTGGCTGTCCAGATGAATAGACTGGCATCACAACGACAAGGCTTCCATATTACAGCCAGAAACTCATTAAAAGCTGCAATTTATCACCTTCCTGGCATTACATATGACAATCTGCTGAAAGACAAGCAACCTGGTACATGGCTTCTTTATTTATTTTTAATATGGTTTGGTTTTATATTTGGGTTGGGTTTTAGGTTTTGAGGTTTTTTTGGTTTGGGGATTTTTTGTTTGTTTGTTTGTTTGTTTGTTTGGGGTTTTTTGTTTGACTGGGGGGTTGTGTTTGTTTGTTTGCTTGTTGTTTGGGGTTCTTTTATCTACACAAAAATAGATAGGCCAGCTTGAGTCTACATTTTATAACAAAAGAAAAAATTATCAGTGAGGAGTCCCTAACTTCTTCGAGTATGTGATCCCATTTAGGAAATGTGTTGTTCAGTCAATATTTCTCATTTGAAAAAAAAAGGCAAACCTTTCCCTCTCTTTTCTCCTAATCCCAAATATCTATTGTTATCTCTAGTGCTGCCTCCAGCAACACGTCTGAATGCTCTCAGTGAAGGGGGAGTCTGGAAAGTCACATTAGGGAGCAGTAGTATTGGTAAGAGCACCCAGGCTACAGCAAAGACCTGCTTTTCTGGGCTACTTATGATTGAGTCAACCTAGAAATACAAAGGGGACCACATAAACCCTTTGGGACAAGGAGTTCTGCTCTGTTTTATATCATCCTAGTGCAGGACTATTGCTTGCAGATGTTTTTTGCAGAGCATAAAATGCCAGTTGGAGAAAATCAGAAGTATCAGAAAATCTGTGAAAATCTTGAGCATCGGGTTGAATTTATCTTTCCTAAAGATTTCCCAAAGATAAAGTAGACCTCCAACTGGACTCATCTCTTGTAAAATGTGGGAACAGACAGTATATTTGGATTATTGCAGAGTTGAAGCACATGCTGCTGAGATGCACAGAACGAATAAACAATGACTTAATGCCATTCCTGTTTCACAGGGAGCCATAAATATGGGGTAGAAGTTGCTGACTAAGGCAGTAATTCAGCAAGTAGTAGAAATTAATCAGGAGGTAATGCCACTTTTATAGGGCAAAAAGGATATGGGAACAGACTGACAGAGCAAAGGGATGGGGCTGAGATCAATTGAATGGGAACAGACATCTTGGGCTAAAGTGGCTGTTGCCAGTGCAACCAAATGCTATTAGTGAACCTATGTAAGAAATCTTTTATATGGAAGGGATGAGGAGTGGGAAGAATCTTACAGAGTCTTTGCAAAGCTACAGTGCACTAACTACCAAAGAGGGGTGGGCAGTGCTGCCAGGGCAGCACGAAAGGGGCTTCATCAGACAGGAGCACCAGTCCTGGTTCTTCCTGTCAAACACCTGTAGAGATTTTTCCATTCAAACAAATAGCTATTTTCACCAATAACGTGGTTGCAAAATCATACAGACTCAAATTACAGCAGCTTGCACTTGTCTCTTTAAGGTCAATGGCCACTAAACAAGGGCCTTAACTTTTTCTTCCTGTCCCAAGGAGAAAAAAGCACAACTACAGTTTTATTCCTGTTTTGGTCTTTGCCACCTTTGTTAATTAAATTAAAATATTTCATTTGCTTCACTGGTAGTGCTTTCTCTCCTGTTTCCCGGGATTTAGTGACTTTACAAAGCACGTGGGGGGCTGTGAAGAATCAAGCCCTGTGTTCACACAACCTGTCAGGTTCTCCTTTCCTCCTTGAAGGTGTGCACCAAAGCCTGCCTGGAGCTGGCTGCATCAGTGATATGTAATCTCACAGCCCAGCCAAGGACAAATAACTCAATTGTGTCGATCTTGAGAGGTTTCTGAGGATTATTCTCTGTATCCTGAAAAGAAGTGAAACCTAATGTCCTGGGAAAGTGTGGTGTGGGGGAAGGAGGTCCCTGCCAGGTAGAGGTGGCTGCAGCCAGGCCCTGAGGGGGTTGGAGAAATCTGTCAAAGGCAGCTTCCCTTCCTATATCCTGCCAAGGAAAAAGGATCTTCTGAGCAGAGTCACATTCCATCAGCATTTGGCTGCCACCAGTTTTAATTTCACTATGTTTTTTCCACCTGTTTTAAAAGTGGAATATCCTACCCAACTGAAATTTATCCTGTCTGAAATGCAAACCTGAAAATGGGAAGGGAAGCCCTGCCATGGGGGGAACATGACTCTGCTGCAAAGCACCGAGAGTCTATGTGGTGCCTGCTTTTCCCTGAAGGTACCCTCCGAGTTTGAGAAGGAGGAAAGAATGGGACCAGGGAAACAGGAACACAATGACATTTAATATCTTCAGGCTCCCCAGCAGCATTTGGGATATATATTGAGTCCCTCCTGACCTAGCAAGCATCAGTGCCATCAGCAGGCAGGTTGTGTGGGGGAGACAGGATCACACCAGCAGGCTCTGTAGCATCTTTTGCACATGAAATTGTGAGATCACTGGAGATCTCTCTGCCTTCCCTTTGCAGGCAAGCCAACAGATTTGCATAGATAAAGGGAGAGACATGTATTCTTGAGTCTCAGAAGAGGGGATTTGTCATGAGGGAGTCACAAGAGCACAGATGCTAACTGGTGATAACAGAATCACATGACTTGGAGATAAAAGGTTACCTCAAGGCAGCATCATCGACTTAGCTGCATGTGCATAATTCCTGATGGGCACTCACTCTTGGTTGTAGTTAAAAACCACAATTTGTGAAGTCTGAAGTTTTCCCAGATGATTTTGGGGTTTTTTTGTGTGTCGTATCTTCACTGTTCCTCTCTTCAGAAAGTCTGTAGCAAATTTCTTACTGTTTTCTTCCACTCTACAGTTTAAGCTCATTGCTGGCCATATCCACCAAGGAAATCTGGAAGGGCAGTTCTCTCCTATTCTCTTTTTATCAACCTCTTTCTTTTTTTTAAGAGAGTTATTATGTTTATCCTCAGTCTCTTCTTCCTCAGACTAAACATCACTTTATCGAATCTTGCATCACAAATCATATTTCTACAAAGGCTGACACATTTTTTACTTCTTCTTTTTTTTCCTATTTTTCCTTCATCTTTCTTTCCTTGTCTTCTCTCTAACTGATTCTTTACCTATCCCCACTCCTTTGCCACAATCTGATTCTGTCCACAATTATTTTCTCCATCTATTTCATGACTTTGTAACAGTGCTAGTTCCGGAATTCTTGTTTCTTCTTATTCTGCTTTGCCTTCCTGCTTTTGCAAAGAATGATCTTAAGGTATTGAAACATTCTTTGCTGCCTGGTTAAAGGAGAAGTGTGGACTGAGAGCAGCTTTACCAGTCAGGAGCTCTTAAACTGGAGCTCCAGCTTAGCAACAGCTAAGGCAGCTTGGACCCAGGCAAGGCAGCTGACCTTGTTCTTGCTTTGACTTTCTTGAGGGCTTGCACGAGTTTTAAAAATATGATCGCTTATTGCAAGAAATATATATGAAAACCCACTAGCACCAGCATGAAAATTTGAGCGAGGTTTTAAGAGGTCAAGGTCTCCTCAGCTGCTCCCATTTTTCTGGTCACAGGCAGTGTTTAGCTTTTCTTTAAAGAACCACTCCAGAAATGGAAAGTTTTTGTCTAATTAGCACTCACAGGGTTCACAGCTGTCATAAGGTTGAGGGACATAATGATGGAGCAGATTAAGTGTTGTTAGATGTCTCACATCCACAAACCAGTATTGCCAGTCTTACCATTGATTCCTCCAAGCTGCAGGCTGCCATAGGCTGCTGGGGTTCCTGTTTGTGGGGTTTGTAATGTCCTCATGCCAAAACCAGATCATGGGGACTTTGCCTGGTACTGGGCCTACACACTGTAGTATCTCCTGAATCTGTGTTAGTTTCTCCAGCAACAGCTCTGCACATTTGAAAGGCAAGGTTAATATTTTTAAGTTAATCTAGAGATCTTTATTTACACAACTGATTGCAAGATAATGAATTTGTACAAAAAATTTTCCTTTAGTTCATTAAAAAAAATACCATGGAAGAAAACTCTGGGTCTGGATATTGTTCTGTGCAAAGGACAGATTGTTGACATTCCTGGGCAATTCTGCTCTCTGGCAAAGGAGTGCTTCTTATCAAGTGCTCTGATGTACAAGTGCCTGAGGGCTTGTTCACATGGGAAAATCCAGTAGCATTATTCATACCTCTTCACTGCAGAATATGAGTACCCACATGGGAGCTCAGCAAGGGTATAATTATTTTGCTCTAGAAAAGTCCAAAGTACCTTTATATAATTTTTTCTGCAAAAGAGTTAGCAATGGCACAGGTAATGCAATGCCCTGGAGAAAATGCATTTGGAGACATCAGAAAGGACTGCTTTGTACAAAAGCAACTCTTTCCTTGTGTGACAGCACATTTCCCTGTTTGAGATCCCCCTCTTTTTTTTTTTTTTTTTTTTACACAGAATGCTCTGTCTCTACTGTAAAAAAATCCTCTTATTTGATAGAGAAACTAAAAACAAACACCATACATGTACTTATCCACACCCACCCACCCATTCTTTTAACTATTGATAGAGATTTGCTGCACTTACACTTTTCTTCTGTAAATGCAACCTCTGAGCATCACATTCTGACCGATGCTATCTGAGCAGTGACTACGGCTCAGAAGGATGTGCTGAATGTTGATGGAGAGGGGGAATGCTGGCTCAGGAAAATAAGCAAGAACAGAACCTAAGTAATGTAAAGTAATTTAACACTTGACAGGATATTATCAGGGCATGCACCTGCAGCCATGAACTTCATTTGCATAGTGGAAAAGCAATCTCTGTGCTGTAAAATACAGGGTTAGGAGGGATGGCAGAGAGACTGGGATGTGGCCTTTGCAGTTCTGCCTTTTGTGTCTACTCTGCCCCTTGCAGTTCTCGCTGAGTGACCCGAAGCAGGTGGTACAACTGGGAGAGAGATTTCAGAGTCCTCTGGTGCCCCGTGGCACCCGTGTGCCCCGGCTGAGCACACTCCTGCACGGCTTTCTGCAGCTGCAGCTGCAGGGGCAGGGAAACCAGTGGTCCTCTGAGATTTGGGGAAAACCAGCGACGGAATATTTTGTCACAAATTACCTGGGGAAAGGAAAAAGAGCAGATGGTTGTGTTTCAGAAGCTATGACTAATGCCCCACTGCTTCCCTGGGACTATAGCAAAATGTCATCTGTATCCAAAACGCCTTTAGCTATTCAAAGAGGGAGCTATAGAAAAGGAGCATCCACAAAGGCTGCACTCTAGCTAAGGGATGGCCATTCTCAGGCTGCTCCTGCACTTCACACATCTTATGAGTGGCTGGGGGAGCTGGGGTTCTTTAGTCTAGAAAAGAGGATGCTGAGGGAGGACCTTATTGACCTCCTGAAAGGAGGTTGTAGACAGGTGAGGATCAGCCTCTGCTCCCAAGTGACAAGCAATACAAGGGGAAATGGCATCAAGTTGTGCCAGGGGAGGTCAAGATTGGACATTAGGAAAACTCTTTACCAAAATGGTTGTCAAGCACTAGAACAAGCTTCCCAAGGAATTAGATAAGTCACTATCCCCGGAATATTTAAAAAAAACATGTGCAGATGTGGCACTAGAGGTGTGATCTATTGGTGGACTTGGCAGTGCTAGGTTAATGGTTGGACTTGATGATCTTAAAGGTCCTTTCCAACCTAAACAATTCTATGATTCTGTTTAACAAGTGGTGAGGGTGAGAAGGTGTGAGAAGCAGGCAAAAGGCCAACAAGCTACATCCCCCCAGGCTCACTGTTGTGCCAGTGGTTCCCACCAACATAAGCTGGGTGAGCAGTAAGACACCTTATCCCAAAGTCCATGGACACCCCTTTCCAGTACATCGATATACTGCATCTGTAGAGTGGAGAATCACAACCACTGCTGACACTCAGACAGCCTCAACTTTCACAGAATCATAGAATCACTAAGGTTGGAAAAGACTTTTAAGGTCATTGAGTCCAAATGTCAATGCAGCACTGCCAAATCCATCACTAAACCATGTCCCCAGCTGCCACATCCACAAGTTTTTTGAACTCTCACAGGGATGGTGATTCCACCACCTCCCTGGGCAGCCTGCTCCAATGCTTGACTACCCTTTCAGGAATTTTTCCTCATATTGAACCTAAACCTTTCCTGGTGCAACTTGGTGTGATTTAATCTTGTCCTAACAGTTGTTACTTAGCAGAAAAGGCCAGCACCCACCTCACTGCAACTTCCTTTCAGGTAGCTAGAGAGAGCAATTTCATGTCCCTGAGCCTCCTTTTTTCCAGCCTAAACATCTCCAGCTCCCTCAGCCACTCCCTACAAGACTTACGCTCTAGACCCTTCATCAGGTCCATTGCCCTTCTATGGACATTCTCCAGCACCTAAATGTCTTTGTTGAAGAGAGGGGCCCAGAAATGAACACAGGATTTGAGGTGCAACTCAGGGATGTGACTTTATCATCAGTGGAGACAGAAGTGCTAATCCCCTGCCCCTAATTACAGCAGTTTCACGAATACAAGCCGCACGGATTATAAGCCGCACCCCCGGTGCCTCGACAATGTTGCTGTCTTTGTCAATAGATAAGCCGCACCCCGAATATTAGCCGCACTTTCGTTCGTCGCGAGAATCCGTGCGCAGCTTTCACAAATTGGCCAATTAGTAACAGGATCGCGGCATAGCGGGCTTTACTGGCTCGGGGCGGGGCCAGAAAGGCTCGGCCCGCTCATGGTTGCCGACGGGGCCGGGTAGCCCAGCTCAGCGCCACGGCTCGGCGGGGCTGGCCGGGTGGTGCTGCCGCCGCCGCCGCCGGGCTCGCTGGCCCCCCTCTCCTGTCAGCACCGCCCCGCTGCCGCGTTCCCTAGCCCTGCCGGCGGCCTGCCGCCGCCCGGCTCGCCGGCCGCGCCGCGTTCCCTAGCCCTGCCGGCGGCCTGCCGCCGCCCGGCTCGCTGGCCGCGCCGCGTTCCCTAGCCCTGCCGGGGGCCTGCCGCCGCCCGGCTCGGCGGCCGCGCCGCGTTCCCTAGCCCTGCCGGCGGGCTGCCGCCGCCCAGCTCGCTGGCCGCGCCGCGTTCCCTAGCCCTGCCGGCGGGCTGCCGCCGCCGCCGCCCGGCTCGGCGGCCACGCCGCGCCGCGTTCCCTAGCCCTGCCGGCGGGCCAGCCACTGCCGCCGCTGGCAGGCATGCCGGCCTCCTCGCCGCTGCGTTCACGTACTCGCCCTGCCGGCGGGCCAGCCGCTGCCGCCCCTGCCAGGCTCGCCGGCCGCCCCCTCCCGTCTGCACCGCCGCCGCGTTTCCTCGCCCTGGCCGGCACTGCAGGCCCCCGCACCGCCGGGCTCCCCCACGCTGCTGGCCCCGATTCTGCTGGGCTTCCCCCGCTGCCAGGCAGCCCCACCCGCCGGCCTTCCTGCTTCTGCCATGCTCCCCTGCACTGCTAGCCCCAGTTCTCCCGGGCTCCCCCGCCCTGCTGGCCCGGGCTCTGCCGCCCCCCTGCCCCGCCCTGCTGGCTCAGGCTCTGCCGCCCGCCCCCCGCACTGCTGGCCCCGCCTCTGCCAGGCTTTCCCACCTCTGCCGGGGCCGGCCGGGCTCCAGCTTGGCTTGGGGCTGCCGCGGGCTCTCACTTCCGTGTTGGCAGCTTTTAGAATTTTGTTAATGTATTAGCCGCCCCGGAATATTGGCCGCACTTCCGGGTTTCCACCAAAATTTTGGTCAAATTGGTGCGGCTTGTATTCGTGAAATTACTGTACTCTGCTCTCCTGTCTGTGCCACTGGGCTAACACTTACAAAAAACCATAAACACTACGTATAATGAATATAAATATCTGTTTGTGTGACCCAAGATGAGATTTCTGAGTGGGACTGACACTTACATGGACGCATTTAAAAGCCTGACTGTCTTCATCTCATAGTCTCCTCGTACATACCATGCATTTTATAGTCAGGGTGGTTTTAAAAGAAATGGATGCATAAAACAGCTGTGTCTACTTACTTGCAAGTTGTTATTGGCTCTCTGTGCTCCACATTTTCTGATTTTCAGATTGCATTTTGAAAAGCAATCAAAGAAATTACAATCTTCATCTCCTGTGCACTTCTGTTCCAGAATGTCCCTCATTTTGGGTTCAAAAAAGGCCATATCCACATCAATGGCCACCACCTGTGAATCAAAACATCCCATCAGATCTGGCATGGCACAGCCTCTGGGACAAGGCTGAGGAGGCATTCTTTGCTACTTGCTTTTGGAAATGCTGTTGAGAGCATCTGCTGGCGGGGAACTGGGATCACGGGGGCTTTGTTTCACTCAGCTGAGCCACACTAAACTTATAAACACCGCTTTTTAAACACAAACAGCCAACGCTTGTGATACCAGGAATGGAAAAATTATTTGTGAGCAATCTGCATCCTTGGGGTCAATTGGATTGATTTGCCTTAAAGTGGAACTATCTAATCTGAAGACTGATGTGCTCGCTGGTGCAGCATATGCAGATGGCACCTCAACCTCTCAATTATATGATGGTGCACAATTACCCACAGGCCAGACAGTATCATTTAGAACCCAGCATCCAGACTAGGCCCCTGAGATTGCCACTGTGGAGAGGAGCAGTGGGATGTGCAAGGATAGTTGCACCTGGTACAGCTCCTGCAAACCTCTCCTTGCATTCTGTGGGTTTGAGTCTGTTCAGCTGTAGAAGGAGATCCCTAACTTTGCTGAAAGCTGGGTCTGGCTTTGTCCACCCTTCTTTGCTGTGGTTTGACACATTTATTGTGCACAGCTCTTGTTCTTATGGTCCAGATATACATCCTGTAACAGAGTCCAGCCAGAAGCTGGTCACAGCAGAAAAAACCTGAGTGAAAAGGGTCAGTCACTTTCCTCGCCGTGGCATGAGACTCCCAGAGCAGAGCAGCAAGAAGTGTTTGCAGAACTGCTGCCCATGCCGGGGGTGAGACCCCTCTGGAAGCAAAGGGCTGTGGTCTCCATTTGTGCCAGAGCCACGCCACCTGTGAATGCTCCACTTAAAGAAATCACAGTAATAAAGAGGGAAAGAAAGAAATCCAGTACAGGCATGGCAGCTGCCTGATGTGAGTTAAGCTGTGGGTGACTACAGGGAAGGAAGCCTGGGTCCAACACCATGGATATGCAGCCAGCGGATGTTCACAGCTGCATTTCACACTTGACAGTCAGGAGCAGGGATGTTCTCTTGCAGCATCTGACACACATTTTCATAGAGGAAAATGTCTGGGACCTGGGCAAAACAGAGTTACTTGGGCTCAAATGATAGTTTTATTTTTCAGATTCGACCTCCCAAGTAACAGGAGAAGACGAACTGTGTGACTGGAACAGCAACTGGATCAGCCCCAGGAACTAAAGATGTCTGGTTTGGTAGCAGGCCAAATAAATCTTCCACAAGCAAAACAAAGAACATGGTCTAATCTTCATGTTGTTCTACTCCTTTTTCCATAGGGAAAAATCTTAGAGATGAGGTATATCTTAAAACTGTGAGTATTTTTAAGCATTTTGGAGTGGTCTATAATGATGATGTAAGGAATTTTACATGTTTAGGCAGGCAATTAATTTTTTTTTTGTTATTGTTCTTTACTTCCTTAAGTTTTCTGTGGTTTTGGTGTTCTGTTCTTTGGAGAAGAGACAATGAGAGTAGTGCAGGGTTTCCCCAGTCCCAGTGTCACTGTTCCACTGTTCCACCTCCCAGGTGGGGTCTTTTCCAGCACATTTGACAATCTGATCCATTGCTCCACTATGAAAATCAGCCCTGGTTCCCAAGTACACAGCTGCCAAAGGGTTGAGTGGCTACACTGAAAGTCATCTTTTACAAAAATGTGTGGGCATCCAGCTAGACCCTGTGAAGACACATCTGTGTGACACTCTGCCTATAAACAGCTACATTTTGTTGGGCTTTGCTATGATCATAGTTGATGAAAAAAGTACCCAAGGAAATACAGGAAGGACCCAACTTGGCTCATGACCTGATTTGAAATGCTGTTTAAGGTGCTGTAATCTTTCCAGTTTTCTCTGAAGTGTTGGTAAAAAAGGAAGCTCTCACAGAACACTGTGCATTCATCCAAATCTCCTTCTAATTCTGTACCTTATGTGGCTCCATGGCAGCTTAAAATTCTCCTGGATGATCTACCAGACAGCTCCACTCTGTACTGCAGGAGAGCATGTGAAGACTGGAGGATTATCCCCCCCACATAAAAATAATCCTCAAAATAAAACTATCACAATCCAGGCACATTTCTTTGGGCATTAGAAGTCTCATTACTCCAATGAGGAATAGTGGTACAATTGTGGGGGGTTTTATTATCCCATACAAGAAATCAGCAAGTGAAAAAATTGCTTAAAACAAACATTAGAGACAAAAAAGAGGCTGCACTGCTGTGTTCCCATTCTGGAATTGGTTGGTCACTGGAAGATCCTGGCAAAACAAGCCTCACCAAAAGGACTCATAAGAGAAGACACATCCAGAATTCATCCCCTTTCCCTAAATGGAATCTATTTTCCTGTAAGTAGATTGTGAAACAGATGCTCTGGCGTGTGCTCAGTCACAGGCAGCCACAGCCCTGAGTAACCGAGGAAGATGGGCAAAGCCTGCCTTAAGGAATTCCTGCTTTGCCTAAATAGTGGTATAGCTTGCTTTAGTTTCTTGCTGCTGCTCCTCACCCATTCCCCGTTGAGCTGTATTGCACCTGAATAAACAACGGCAGGGGAGGGAAGGGTGAAGGGAAAACTTTTTAATTGCTCTTAATGGCTGTATGTTTAGGTAGTGTTTGTATAGTACTCTAAAGATACAAGTGTTACATTAACACTCAGTGAGTATTACAAACAGTATTAAAGTCCCTGAAAATGCTCTGTATTCAGAGTGCAGAAACTCCACTGATGACACTGTAATTTGGGAACCTAGTTCAAACACTTACTGCACAGTACCCCCAGTCTGTAGACAAAATTCCATCCAAAACCAGGAGAACTTCTGTCCACAGAACAAATGCGAGCTGCACTACCACTTAGAAAATATACATAGCTGAGTTTCAGCTGCACAATGAAAAGTCAAAGAGTGACAGTAGCAGGGAGTTTCGTATTGCTGTCCTTGCACAGTTTCCAGACCAGATAAGCTGACCGTGAATTCAGCCTTGGTTTTCAAATTCATACCGTTTTTTCATTTCAGCATCACTACCAGAAGAAATATGACTCAAATTACAGCTTCATTTAGAGCTTTTGAAATCCCCTTGCCTCCAGGAAGCGTCCCTCACTACTTCCAAAGGACCTTGCACTGGTGCCTTTGAAGAAATGAAAGAAAACAGAAGCGAGCAAGAAGTTTTCAAAAAAGTAGCAGGATTTAGTGCTTCAAAAATGTGGCTGTACACATTTCAAGGAGGAAAAGCAGTAGAGAATCTCTCTTGATGCTTGTAAATTCATTGGCTTTGCAAAAACTTAGCCAAAATCTACAGAAGGAAGGAAGTGTCATTTTTACGCAGTCACCTTCAGACTAGAATTTGACCTCAAATTCCTGGACCACCACCCCAAGGCCTAACTTACCGTGAGATCATGCCTGATAGCGAAGTTCTCTGGTTTGATGTCACACAGGTGAAGTCGGTGAGAGAAATCATTATCAAAATGCTGCACCATGTCCAGAAAGCTGAGTGCAATGTCAATGATGGCTCTCACCCTGCTTCTGTGTCCAGTAAGGGAGGGGCCGATCACGTTTTCCAGGGGAAAAAGAGTTTTGTGCCAGGCATGTCCAGCTGTGAGATACTCCACAGCATAAAAGTGTCCACAAGAGCCAATAATTCGTAGCACATGTTTGCTGAAGTCCTGCAGCAAACTGAAGTAGATATATTCTTCCTGCTGGAGCAAGGACCACATGCTGGCCACCTGTGCTTTCCAATGTGGTCCCTTCTTCCTTGTCCACAGGGGCCCCATGGTATTGTTAGACAGTTCTAGCCCCAGGGCATTTTTGACCTCCAAAGCTACCATAAGCAGAAGCTCTGTTTCAGGGATATCCTGTGTTTCCACCTCCTCTAGCATACTGAGATGCTGGTAGCTGGAAAAGATTTCTTTTTTGGATTTCAGTATGATGGGCTGGCCTCTCCAATCAGCCTGAATGACCTTCTTACCTCTGTCATAGTAAAGGCAGTGTTTGTACACCAACTTCTGTGCCACGCACAGGTCTTCACAAAGGTCCCCAGTCAGGGCTCCGCTGCTGTAGTCGAGGCACTGGAGCGAAAGAGCAGAATATTCATAGCAGAACCATGCCCCCATGGACCATGTAGAAGAAAGACAAGTAATGAGCAATTGAGCAATGGTCCTAAGCTCAAGAGGTTTGCAGCAGTCATGGAACTGCAAACACACACCTGTAACCATTGGGTTGTTCAATGGTTTTCCAGAAGTCTCTAGAGATTTATTACTAAGGGAGTTTTGCTTCAAAACAGGGATCATGGGGATGGTAAAGGACAGGCTTTTCAGGGGCAAGGAAAGAGATGTTCTGTTAATCTGAATTTTTTTTATTCATATGAGTTCAGTGAGACAAATTTTAGACACTCAGGGCTGCACTCTGTATGATTATGGGTTGTTACACTTTAAGGCACAGAGTAATGTGGGACTTCTCTGGGAGGTTCAGGGCAGCATAACTCAGACATGGCCACTAAAACTACAGGACAGATCTCACATAGCTGGATTTCTGGGACAATCCACAGCTCTGCATGTTTCAGCCCTGCACTCAATATACCCTGAAGGAAGCTGTGATAACCTCCTCCCACACCACCAGGAAACACAGAGGTTGCATTCAATGAGTTTTGGACCAAGAACTTTCAGAATTTTTGAGTATGTAAAGGCTGCAGAACACAACGACTCTCCAGGTTTTATATGTAGTTATCAGAAGTGGCATTTTAATATTAATCACTTCAATACTTAATCTTTTTTTAGCTGGAAAGAAACTGGTCCTTGGAAACAAGGGAACTGCTGCTCGATAATTTAGTGGTCAATGCAAATTAGTGCAAGAACTGTGAGGACTCCCTCACCAGTCCTTCTCTCAAGCCAGAATAACTTTCATAATATAATTTCCAAAAGTGGAGACAGTGGATGTATTCCTATGGTCATTCAGAAGTGCAGCTGTATGGACTGATTCGGGTTGCTCAGTAGAGGAGGTGATCAGAGGTCTCTGGTGAAAGGGGAATAGAGAGGGTGGTGTAGAAAGCCAAACATCTGTGAGGCAGCTTGACAGTGTCATCCACCTCCATTGCTTTCTGGTATTTGAACCTTCATTTAAACAAACTGGCAGGTCCCCCTTGCACGTGCAGGAGCCCCATCTCATTTGACTGGCTGTTACACGAGGAACGTGATTCTAGCATTCAAGTAATGTACTTTCTTGGGACAGTCTCTGAGGTGTGTACACCAGAGGAATATATTCTGATGCCAAGCAACATTTAGAGTCCAGCCTTAAATAACACACTGGGGGATGGGTGGAGGATTAAGACCAAAACCCAAGAATGGTGATCAATTGACAGAAACAGCTCACTGAGGGCAGTTCAGAGAGACATGAAATCTATTTATATTTTGGTGTTCTCACAGCCCAAGTGAGAACATTCAATGCCAACAAGGAGAGTTAGGTAGGCAAATTCCTGCATGAGTGTCTGGACACTGAGTCCATGCATGTGTGTAACACACACACATCTGCATTCTCATCCACATCAGGTTGGCTAAGGGGACTCACTCAGCTGTCTGCAGACTTCAGAGCATGCAGAACAATGTTCTTGCTTTTGAAAATCTACTCCTACTAATGTAATACAATTTTACTCTACCTTTTTAAGTAGAAAATGTAGTTTTCTCAACAAAAGTATGTTAACAGTTCTTACCATCTGGAACTCTGAGCAATTTTAGAAAGAAAATTACAAACAGAAGGATTTTTGGGGGTTTCTTTGGATTGTAAGTATAAGCACATTTAAAATTCTATTGACAGACCACAATCTAATTCTCTTCTGGTAAAGTAAGAGAAGATAGGACTTAGTCATGTAATTGGGTTCACATGAGTGAACACTTGCCTCTGTGGACAATTTTACTGTGGTGCACTCTGGGAGGGTTCACATGCATGGACTTCTGGCATCTAAAAGAACACATACCATGACCTGTAGCCAAACATGTCAGGGTGCAGCTTATTTTCTTGTGTTGACATCATGTCATTCTTAATGGAATTAGTGTAAAGAAATAGTTGTGGAAAAAGCAGACTCAGATTTCACAGACATAAGAGAGAGGTCCTTTTTGAACCTGGCTGCTGTTTAGGACTTTTCTGCTGTTTTTTCTGTTGAAGCTATAGAACTTGATTATTAACCTAGTATCTGACAGTGCCTGGATCATATTCTTCTTACAATGAACTTGGGCAGTGTTTTGCAAACTGGGAAGAGGACTTGATCTGTGGAAGAGGACTTGACCAAAGAGCTCATGGTCTCAGAGTGATGAAACACAGATCAGCCTTCCAGAAGTGCATTCTCAGCTGGTCACAAAGGCAAGCAAGGCTTTCAAACAGGCTTCCTCAAGGAAGTAGTCAAGAAGATTGAACTATTTCCTATCAACCTTTTAGGCAGAGTCTGAACTTCATCTTGAAGCAATTATTTGACTCTTACATCCATTCCAAAGACACAGTTTTACGGGACAGTCTTCCATCATGTTGGCATGGGTTGTACTATTGTGCTCCCCAGGGTACTAGCTTGTATCTTACAGTATTAAAACACAAATTTGGTGGTCTGAAAATATTTAACCAGGTAATACAGATTACCCTGCCATGACAAGATGAACCATTTATTATTTACCAACACAGGAAGCTTCCCACTAACTTCAGACTTCACTATACAAGATTGTCCATCATTCTGCTGACAAAAGGAAGAATCAATTCACCAAATAAATATTTCAGAAATGGTCCTCCACATGGCTATCCCTGTCTTAATAACTGAATTTTGAGTTCTGTTGATGAGACAGTTTTAAATCCACCTAGTGATTGACCTTTGAAAGCCACAGATTCTTCTTTAAGTGCCAGATTATTAAAACTAAAATATGAAAGTGCTACTAAGTCAAAAGCCTTATAAAGAAGCAGCTGTACTACACAAAAATGCCCACACAAGCATGGTTCAGACTCACCCATATGTATCTTATTAAAATTGGCTGCATAATTTTTAATGTCTTCAGTGCACTTATCAAGATAAGTTTAAATTAATGTAAAAGCTTCAATTCATGTAAATCTTGCTAAGGATTTATATAAATTTAAATAACTCACTGTACCACCATCAGTGCCCTGAAACTGATGTTGTGCCTTGTTAGCTACTACTTCTATGTAAATGCAGTACAGAGTCAGGTTTGGAAGGCATCAAAATTAATTGATTTCTCCAGAGGGAACAGAAATTGATTGCTATGACTTAGTGTGTTCAGTGTAAATGAAGATGAGACTGGCATAAGGGAAGAGCAAGGGGGGGTTTTTTGAGAGCTAAAGTTGGTCTTTGCAAATTGCCCAGTGCTATTTCAGCCTTTTCGGTGCACTATACATCTGCACAGATGTGTATCTTACTTAGAATAAGGAAATAAAACCTTCAGAAAAGCCACTTGCAGGGACATTTTCACCCACTTCTTTAAAATATCTCATCTCCTACTGAGAGATACTAATAAAATAGTCTTTCTTAGAAGCTGATTTTTGCTTAATAGAAAGTGTGAGACTCAAGCTGTCAGGTTATTTGTTTCATGGATCAGTTGCAAGTTCCGTAACTGTGAAACTCATGTTTCGTGTTCAGAAGATGCAGAAAAACTTGTTTTGGGGCAGATGAAGACGAGTTCATTTTCTAATTACTTCTCTAGAAGGACAATCCCTTCCTAATGTCACCTGGGAAAACTGTTGCCTACAAACCTTAACGATATTATGGATTATTCACCTACTCACAGACAAGCACAGCAATCTCAGCTACTCATCCCCTGCAAGAGGGTCTGAACCTGAGCTGTCTCAGTGATAGAGACAACTTCACAAGCTTGTGACTGAAATCTGATCCCTGGACTTTTGAAGCTTTGCCTGACGCTTTCCAAACTGAAGAACAGCAACAAGTCTCTGTCCATCTGGCTATCGGCGGCTGTGATGGCAAGGACCTGGACCTCCCTGAGCTTGGCAGCTCCTTGCACCTCCATATCTCAGTGTTCTTCCCAAGCACCTAAGGATGAGGCAGGAATCATTCCTTCAGCTGCAAAGCTGAGCTCAGCTCTACTTCAATCTGGCTCCCGAGGTAAAGACACTGGAGCTCACTGCCAATTGAAAACATGCTGTCAGGACTGCTGCCTACACTTTATTTTCTTTTATTATACAGAATTAAGGAAAGTCTATGATCAGTTTTTGCTTGCTTGCAGTGATAGATTATTTAATTCCCACTAGGATTCCTCCTTTCCCACCTAACTACTGGAACTACAGATACCCTGACTAAGAAATAAAATTTAACTAAAAGCATTAACCCATGCCACTCCTCAGAGTGTTTCCTACACAATCCTAAATCTGTTCATTATAATTTTTAAGGGAAATTTTAATGAATATTCTCAAATCCTTTCTTGAATTTTAAGCACCAGCCCTCACCAGACCATATAGAGGAGGCGATACAAGCTACCTGGCACTTCTGAAAGACGACTTTTGCACAAACAGCTTTTCGGCTAAAAACAGTCAAAAACCCCCAACACCCGGAGAAAGGCTTTCCTACGCTTTGGAGCGTTCGGCTTCGGCAGCGCACCCGCATCCCACGCACGGGAGCCGGCCCGCCGCCTGCACCTGACCTCGCCCCGGGAAGGGAGGCAGGGAGGGAGGCAGGGAGGGAGGCAGCAAAGGAGGCAGGGAGGGAGGCAGCAAAGGAGGCAGGGAGGGAGGCAGCCGCCCGCCCGTGCGCACCGGGGCCGCCCGCGATGCGGCACCTCCGGCGGCCGGAGCCGCGCAGGGCGCCCCGGAGAGCGCCCCGACGGACCGGCCGCGCCTCGTCCTGCCGGGCAGCCCCCGGGAGATGCCCCGCGTCCCTCCGGGACACGTACCAGCCTGGCCAGGATCCGGTGGCTTTTCTCGTCCGTGCAGCGCTCGGAGAAGACGCTCCTGTGGAGGAGGAACAGCGCAGCGCTCACCAGCACCCAGCAGGCAGCCCAGAGGAGCAGCAGCAGCAGGGCACATCGCCGGCAGATTTTGAGCCGCAGTCGCTTTAAGCCCGGGATGCCCCTCATCGCAGCGCCGGGGCTGGGCTGGGCTGGGGCGGCCGCTTGGGCTGCGAGCGGCGGCGGGGCCGGGGGAGCCGCGCTGCGCCCCCCGCTCGCCCGTCCCACTCCCGCCGGGCTGCCCCGGCCCCGGCCGCTCCCGCCCCCTCCCCGGCCCGGGGCTGCCCTGGCTGAGCCCGGAGAGCCCCTTTTGAATTTAAGCCACGTAGTTCCGCCGGCTTTTGTCTGCGTTCCCCTGTGCCAAGCGGCCCCTGCAGCCACTTGGCGGCTGCTGCCCGCGCCCCCCGCCTCTCCTCTGCGAGTTTCTCACCCGAGAATAAAAGGAGTTTGAAGGGTGATGGATGCTGCTGTGGGAACCCTTTGCCATCCAGGCGGCTGCTCCGTACTGAAGGAGGCAGCTTGGAGACGGACAGGTCCCTCTGGTGAAAGCACCGTCTCCCGACAAATGGGGAAAGGAATAAAAAGTTGACATTTATTCTGGAATAACTTCTCCGGTTTTACCCTCTCGGAGCTAATGGAGGAAGAGAAAGAAGTGACTCAGATGCCGTTTTCAGTAAGGCTCCCCCATGGTGGGTCGCCCTTGGCTCCCCCAGCCCCCAGGGGCGGGATTCAGGCTGGCTCCTGCCCGGCACTCCGTGTCCCGCCCCGCAGCCCCGTGTCCTCCTGGCATCCCCGTGTCCTGCCCGGCACCCCCGTGTCCTGCCTCCCTCGGCGGACAGCGCCAGCCGAGCGGGCACGCCGGATACGCGGCCAAAAGAGGCAGGCTGTGCTGGGTCCGAGGATAGATTGTCTCCCTGCCATCTCCTTGTCTCCCTGGCACCTGCGGCTGTGTCCCTGTTATGGTGTGGTCAGCTCCACCGGACAGCCTCTGTTTAACCTCCTGAACGTTTCTGAGGGGTCAAAGGCTCAGATGATTTTCCAGTGCAGCAAGGAAGATCCTGGCATCCTTTCCTCATTCCAGGCGCAGATGTTCACTGTCTCTGTTCAGAGAGTTCGGTTCACTGATATACGTTCTTAGCATCAGGTCTAACTCAGTGAGAAATACTTCCTTGACAAGTCTTAAAAAGAAAGGTGTCTTTATAGATATGATCGAATTTTATCTCTCAGAACAGCAACGGAAGGACACAGGTGCAGCAGATTTGTTATCCACACCTTTTACATGATCAGTGTAAATCTCCTCTGCCTGGTAGAGCAGGGCTTGAAATGGAGCTTCTAAGTAGATGGCATACTGTGGCAGAAAAGAAAAAGAAAGATAAAAATATTGCTGGATATATTCCAGCTTTCCTTTCTAGACACTGTCAGTGGGGAGGGAGATGCAAGGAAGAGCAAAATTACTTTCATCTCCAAAGTCTCAGAAGCAGAATCATTATCATTAGCCGCGTCTTCCATCAGTGTGTTTTGCTCAATTTCTCCACCATCTCATTTCCTCACCTGCTGAGGCTGCCTTTGTAAATTTTCTTCTTCTTTCCCCTGATCCTTTTACTGAAAGGCTTACTTTTGAGGCACTGGTGATTCAATCTGTTTCTTGGGAATGTGGCTAGCAGCAAAGACCAAGCAGGCAGTTAGGAACTAAAGGATTTCAGTCTTATTTCTCAGTTTGATAGAAAATGCTTTCAGAAGCTGTCTCTGACCAACTTGGGGTGTTATTTGGAAATTTCTAGGACGATAAGTCGACAAGGAGGAGTTTTGCTCCGCCATTCCTCTGTAGGAGTACCATCTAGGCTTGAACACAGCCAACCTTCACAAGCGACTGCTGCCACCTAGGAGAAAAAATTGCAGATCTGCCATGCTGATGACTGAACAATCCTGAGATACATCCCACATGGAAGAGGGATGAAGGTGGTGGGGGGAAGTCAAGTGTAAATCCCTACTGCTTGGTCCTAAGCTGTCTGGGTAATAGTTTAGGCACTACCAAACCCACAAGTATTTTAAAGTATGGATTGTGACTTCTCTGTGTGTCAGCAATCTCCAAAGGATATATTGCATTTTTATTAAATGTCTGTGAAATTCTGTATATGTGTCATTGATGTTTCAACAATAGTTCTGAAAAGAAATCTAATTACAGCTGACTTTAAGCCAGGAACAAAATGTGGAGATTTCAGACCATGTGAGGTGTCACAGCTGACCTTCTCAATTGCTGCTGAGAAAACAAGCGTGTTCCTTCCTCCTCCTCCACTGCCACCTCCCTGTTTTCCTATTTGTCTTCCCTGCCTAGTCCAGGCACTTTCCCCAGTTAAAGCTATTCCTTGCTGCCCGGGGAGCTTCCTCAACTTGCTACCAGGGCAGAGGAGTATAAACTTGTTTCTTGCTGAGATTATTTTCAGAGAGGTCAGCAAGCCCTGAGGATGCCGCCAGGCTGGTGCAGGGAGGCGCGCTGCAGGGCCAGGTGCTCTGGGGTGCTGGAGGCAGAGCTGTATGTCTGCACCTTAAAGATGCAATGAGATATTGCAGATAAGGTGAACTTAATGGAAATGGTCGCTGGAAGAAGCAGTTGTGTCCCTGTTTCCACCCCAGCCATATGCTGCCACTCCTTCAGCAGCTGGATCAGGGTAGTTGACCCAGCAGGCAGCATCACCAGGTGTCTGGCTGCTCTTTCCATCCCAAGATACCAGCTAAAATTCACTGGATTTTAGGGTCTGTAAGGAGCCCACATCCTCCTCTTTGTTTTGGAAACAGCTGCTACTTGTAGCAGGAGCAATTCTAACTTTAATATGCAGGTATCTGATACTTTGAAATTATGGAATATGGAGAAATAAACTAGGAAAATAATAATAGGTTTTAATGTAGTTTTAATGGTTTTAATAAAACATAAAAGTACAAGATGAACAGAGCTTAATGAAGCAAATGCAATTTGTATGACACTTATACTGGTTATTTTACCAGTATGTTCCATTTTATAGTAAATCCCACAAGAAACATTTGCAGGGAATAAAGCCCTGCCTTCCCCAAAAAATTCAATATAGCATTCAGGCAGGGGATGGGGTTGTATCTAGTTGTTCAGGCTCTGAATTCCTAAATATCTCACTGACTTTAGTGGGTGGGAAAAGCTGGACAAGTCTGGTAAATATGTGCATGTGTGTGTGTACACACTACCTTCTTGTACACATGTATGCAGAGAAATTCAGAACAGGTCCAGAAAGCTTGGATTTAATAAAAGATAAAAGCCTAGGTGATTTAGGATCAAGTTGTATAGCCTTTAATAACAATCTATTGCTATCTGCAAAATTCAAGTCTAATTTCAAAGGTTGGCTAACAGAATTTTATATACATATATACATACATACATACATATATATGTGTGTGTGTGTGTGTCCCTATGTGCTATTGCAATTTTTCTTTTAAAAACCCCTCTGCATCAGAGGACCTTTGCTTTCTCTACGTATTAAACTGTGGCTGCTTCACATTGCAATCCTGCGTTCCCAAAGGAAGCTATATTCCTATTCTCATTTTGACTGAGAATTAAACTTGGTGGAAATTAATTAGTAGAAGTTGAATTAAGGCAAGCAACATCAGGGGCAGTAAAAATAGTCCAGGACTAACTCTATTAGTTCCTACACAATTAATCTTTGAATTAATGCTTAGAGCACAATGACAGCATCAAATTGTTCTCCTCTTCATCGCTGTGTTGGGCACAAAATTGCACATCACTGGTGACAGTTCAGATGTGGAACAACCAGAGGCTTCAGGAACCTCTGAGATGAGGACTAAGATACCTTGGCACAGCCAGGTAGGAGCCTGGCATGGCATCCCCCTGTGCTGTGTGCCTGTGCAGAGGCTCAGCACCTTCTCAGACCAGGGCCATGAGGAGTCCTCAGCCCAAGGAGCTGCTGAGCCCTCACATTTCTCATCACCTTGAGACACAAACTGCATTGCAGGCTAAAGTCATTATGCTGTTAGACCTTGTTTTCCTAATTACTGAATTCTTCATGAAGAAAGAAAGTAAATCAGTCATTAAGAACTACCTTGGCACTCAAGTTAATGAAATGTAAAACTGGTTCATTAAGACTTATTGTTCTCTTTGATTGATTTTATCACCTTCTGTCATTGGTTGTCTATGGAAATAGGGTAGGTCTGCTAATCTTTCACAAGGCATGTATGAATCTCCTATTTTCCTTCTAGGAGGTCAAGAAACTTTTAAGGGCTGTTCAAATCGACTTTGAAAATACATTTATTTCTGATTTCTTTTGGCAAAGTTGCTGTTGAGAAAACCTCTCAAGGTTAAACATAGGTTTGAACATGCCCTTTAGGTAGTGAAATTCCCCCGCAGAGTACTGAGTCTACCAGAGGAATCCAAATGTATTTCCTTATTTATACCATTAATCAAAAAGAGTGTGTTGCAAACTACTCACAGAAGTTTTATGGCATCAGTGACTAGTGAGTTTATTAGGTCACACTGTGAACCAGAAGCAAAAAAATGGCTCAGTATAAAATACAGAGTACAGCTTTGTGGGCAAGGGAAAAGCCTGGTATAATTCACTGATTTAAACAAGAGCAATCGTTTAGACAGAAAAAGCTTTCCCATGTATAAATAGAATTGAAAAATTGTATTTTCTCCTGTTTTCTTTTTCATTTTTGAAATATTTCTTAGGCATAGTTGCCCAGGAATGCCAAAGATATTAGCCTTCTCTTTCCCTTTTACCACTTTCTGGATTTCATATAGCAGACTTTAATTGTCCTGCTCTTCTCACATATTCCCTTTCAATTAATCTCTTTATTAACCTTGTGCCAACTTTTCCTTCTCATTTGGAAACGGTATCACCTGAAGAAGCCAGTAAGATAACTTGGCAATCACTGTAGCAGATTCTGGTTTTCTTGCAATTCTTCAAACAAGATGGAAAAATTAAGATGTAAAAAATATTTCAGAATTTTTGTCCACATATCTCAAACAGTGCCTGATACAATATTGCCTATTGCTTCTCTGCTACAGTCTTTGCCTTCTTATGTTACCAGCCACCAAAAGGAAAATTAGCTGTAAAATGAAGCGTAATCAGTTTGCGAGGGGAATTATAAGTGGAATTTTCTTTGCCTCCAATTGGAGTCAGTGGCTTGACAGCAATTTTCCAAGCTGAACAGGATGCTGTCTAGTGAAATCTGCTGCTCTATGGCATGTTGTAAGTCTGTCCACAGTGTGTGAAAGGGTGAACAAAGAAGGGAAAATGCTGAGATTGTTTTCCAGTCTTTCTGTGTGCAGTTTCCAGTCTTTGCATCAAGTTCAGGCCAAGTGATCTCATTATGCCAATACTGAATCTGGCTCTTTGTAGCCTCTCTTTATGAGTGTCTGAAGCAATTCCAGAAATACTTAGAAGTTGCAGTAGGGCTATGTAGAAAGAAACACCCAACTATCTAATAAGCTAATTCTGTCTGGCATTAGGCTGTTATTTATATGAATGGTTTAAAGTAATTTAAATAGGCAGAATACTACACATAATAAACAGATGGCATTCACAGGGCTGTGATCATTCAGATATGTGGTAGCTCAAAAGAGAAAAAGTGTCATCTTTTCTAGTCAAATGACAGACTTATTGTTTCAGTGCATTAAAAAACATTTAGACAGCTGATACCACCAGAAAAGATATCATGTTGTCACACAGATTAAATTAATCCAGCTCTATGGCTGCAGACTCTGAAATAAGTTTATGTTTGGAATTTGCACCAGACTGATTTTAAATTTGTTTCCACTGGCAAGAGAGACCTAGGATACCCAAAGTCCACATGTTTGCATCTTGTTATGCCATAAATAGTAAAATGCAGCCAGAGGTCTGCATGCTGTCTGTTACTAGAAGAGAAAAGGAAAGCAAAACTGCTTCTTGGAGATGGAAAAAAGCATCTCCTTTGTAGGCACAAGTAACCACCAAGTGGATACTTATGATATTGCACATGAAAAGTTTTATGAACTGGAAATAGACTTTCCAGGGAGAATCTGTGCTCCTTTTCTCCACTCAAAAAAGAAAATTTTAATTTATAGAAGTTTTCTGATTATTTTACTTTGTTATTTTTTGGCTTAAGGGCTGTGCACTATAGTACTCCATGTTTAAAAATCACATTAAATGGAGCCATCACACACAGTAGATCATGATGCATTTACATATGAGTATGTCCATTATTTGACTTCTCTAAAAAACCAAATCTAAGTAGAAAAAAGTGAGGGTTTAGAAAGATCATGGATGATTTTCAGTACCAATCCTGTAAAACTTAATTACTTTCAGTTATTTCCTTGAAGCTGCTCACCATAGTTTCTTTGCAAATGATGAATAGCCGGGCATGGAGCAAACTGCAAAACGATCCATTCGTGAAATCAAATTTTCTATCAGACTTAACAAGTATTTAGCTTTTCTTTAGGTAATATATTGTTAGTTTGCAAGCATCCAAAGTTCTATAACATTTATTTTGGGAAGAGTAGACTATTCAATTTCTGTACTGCTTACAACAAACAAGTAGCTCGTAACTCTATCAAGTTAAGCAGTCCTTAGCACAAATGATTCCCTTGTGTTACTCCTGAGCAAGGAATCTGCGTGTGGGATCCTGCCCAGCTGCTCGAGCAGCAGCAGTGCCACTATTGTACAATGTTCCTCCCGTTACATGCAAGCATCCTCCAAGAACCTGAGTGGTTCTGGTGGCCAGGCCTGTTTCTGGGGTGTCACTGCTTTACAGTCATTAACAGCCAATATAACAGCCAAGGAGTGCCATGGTGCTGCCTCCTGCTTTGAGCAGAATAGTTGATGACTGAGAAGCCTGAGAAGCAGATTCCTGTAGCTTCTTCCACAGGCAAAATCTTCTGTTTTCTGTCATTTGTCTTCAGTACCATCCCATTTTCTTCCCCACTTTCATCTTTCTCCTTATTCTTCAGTGATTTACCTTTCCAGTTCTTCATAGCCCTTGTCTACCACCAACATCCTCTGTCAGTCACCTCTCTCCTCAGAAGACTTTGTGTGTTTTAGAAGTCCCTTTCCCCCATCTCTAGCAACAGCACTCTTCCTCTTGGAAAAGGGAAAAAAAAAAGAGTCCTGAATTCTGATCCAGAATCAGTGGATTTGCTTGGATTTGCTTTTGATTTACATGAAAGAACATAAAAGAAGGAATATGCAGAGATGCCATTGTTGGACAACATTTCATATTGCTGGTTTTGCAGCTCCCAGTTTCCTGCATAGACCAAAATTGTACTTTCAGCCCACGCTGTACAGACACACATACACATATGTTCTTACCAAAAGAATTCATAGCAAGTCTACCAAAATGAAAAACAGGGATTACAATTTTCTGGATGTGATCCTCAGTCCTGGAAGAGAGGAGATTCACCAAAGGAGGGGGAATGGAACCACAGTGAAACCACAAGAGATACCAAAGGCAGCCTGCAGAGCTGCATCTCTGGAGTAAAATTCCAGATGGGGAAGCACTTAGGCTCCATTCTGTTGAGGAAAGCATGCATTTCTGGCCAAACCTCTTTAATACTTCTCTTTCACATCAACAAATCAGCAACTTATAAAAGACTGAAATAAAGTCTCCCAATATCCCAAAATATATTCAAGGAGAAATTGAAAATGACATCTGCTCACACATACGGCACATTCCATGCACTTTCAGCATGGATAAACTGGGCATGGAGTAGTGATGAAACACTGGAATGAAATACAGGATAGTTGACATTAAGCAGGAAAAGGGTGAATTTTTTGCATTTGGGATTTTTGGTCATTCCAAAGAAAAGTGCTGGAGTGAAGTGGTGCCCAAGGGTTGTGGTTCTCATTTGCACTCAGAACACATCTAGCTGGGTTATTGACTCTGCTTGCCTGTCCTTTACACGTGCCTGTTACATGACACACATCTCCCATTCCCATTTGAGCCATTGACTTGTTATATTAATGCACAGTACCAGGACAAGCAGGCAGAAGCACAGAGTGCTTTAGTCCCTCAGGCAGGGCAATAGACAATGAGCAAAGGGATGTAGGTGCATTTTTACTCCTTTAGGAGCACTGGCACAGCCGGACTAACACTTCAGCAAACAAGGAATCTTTGGCATGCCCATTCAATGACTCTCTAAGATATGTTGGCTCTGCATTTGCAAGCCAGTCCTCTGAGGTGCTGGGAAAGAGCAATTTTCTAACAGCCTCTCACGCCATTCTTTAATAACTGCCTCAAAATCAGAAGCAGGATCAGTACCTGCCCTCTCTGAGCACACGATCCCCAAAATAGACTGCCTATTCCTGGACTATGCTAGGGAAATGTAATGGGGAGAATGCTGCCAAAAGCACATTGATATCTGGGCAATTTGCACACTGAATTTAGAAAAGGGGGGAGGGGTTGGGTTTTTTTGTTGGCTCTCTTCCACCCTCTCTAATTCTGAGGGAATGTCTCCAGTCCTCTAGACAGGTTAGTTTTGGTGTTTCTGACAGTGACAGAGCCAACGTGTCACTGGTGCATCCTGAGAAAAGGACATGGAAAACACAGGTTGCAATAGACTCAACAAAATAGCACTTCTGGGGAAGGGCAAAACCACCTTATATAAAGCCAGGAGAAAAGGAGCAAAGAGCAATCCAAAAGTACACAGCAAGACCCTTGTATTCTACTTAAGCTGTCATGGTTTGCAGATTAATCTAGTGCCTAGGACGAAAGACTTCAAGATCTATGGTGTCCTGAACTGGTTTAGTTAAGCATCAGTGAAGGCTGAGTGATCCTGGATATTTCGGTACTTTGTTAAGATACAAGAGGATCTGAACTTGCAGCAAGCTTTTAAGTGTTTGTTTTGGGTTTTTTTAATCAGGAAAGTTACAACCTTTTTGATACAGGGGCTACCAGCACTGCAGAAAGTTTGATGTG
Source organism: Catharus ustulatus (assembly GCF_009819885.2). Taxonomy (NCBI): domain Eukaryota; kingdom Metazoa; phylum Chordata; class Aves; order Passeriformes; family Turdidae; genus Catharus; species Catharus ustulatus. Next base: position 100,796,161 of record NC_046221.1, on the reverse strand, counting down.
CCAACCACTGAGCGAGGAGGTTGGAGACAGGAAGAGGTTTGGAGAGATTGGTAAGGAAGGAGTTCTGTGAGCATGTTGGGCCTCCTGAGTATCCAACCCACCACTGCAGGGCAGATTAGCTCCTCATGCTTGTGGCAATAAAGCCAGAGAGTCAACCTCCGGCAGCACAGCAGCACAGAGCATGCTGTGTGTCTGTCTGCTCCACAGTGGCACAACACTCATGGAAGACCAGTGCAGGTGTCTCTGCTCTGAGTTGGACTGGATGGAGCCACAGGGAATAAAAATCCTCCACTTGTCAGGCTCAGCATAGTGAGAGGACACAGAAGATGACAAAAGGAGTAGTCAGTAAATGGGAGAGGAAGGGACGGAGCAGAGGGAGGGAGAAGGGTCCATTATGCAAGGATGGGAAGAAGGATCACAGGACCAGGACTCTAGACCTTGATTCAATTCTTGTCTCAGTTGTAGCATTCCTCTGTGTGCACGATCCACAACAGCAAAAGCTGAGTGCAGAGTCCAATGAAGTGTTATGGAGCATTCTGACTGGGCTCTGACCAGAGACTTGGGTACACAGACCCCCACACTGAGCTCTCCCATGTGAACATCAACATTTTCTATATAGTTAAGTCTAGGTTAAGTGTAATCTGTCCTGTATTTTGATTAATCACCTACTAAAATATTATTTTGTTAGAAGAAGCTCATGAGGATCAAGTTTGTTAATAACTACATGGCATACATGCATATGTAGATTAGGAAGGCCATGAACACGCCCAAGTGTTCAGCTCTCTACAATTACAATACTTCATACAAGCAGCCCTGCTTTTTTGGAGGCCAGGGCAAGATTATCTCTGAAGCCAAAGTACTGACTGGATAGTAAATGATACTTGGATTTGTTTTGGTTTTTTGCTATTCCTCTAAATGACTCTGGGCTTTGAGGCCACCTGGTTTTGAAAAGCCAGGGGCAGTAGGTGAGGCTAATGTTGCTGGAATGTCAGTGGTGATGCAATTTCCAGGGGTAAGCAGCTCTATTCACATTTAGTCAACCAAATCAAATGCAGCAGAAGTGGGTGTACTTAAGGTAAGCAACGTTAATGGAGCCAAAATGTCTACATAGGGATATGCACATGGATGTGATATAAATAGGACAAAGTTTAGAAGGTATTAAGGCAACCAATGAGGTTGCTTTAACTTCCTTAAACATCCGTCTTTAAATTTGCTGTCGCTAGCTCAAAAACTATTGTTTTCAGGAAAGCAAAGAAATCCAACAAAGCTGCACTGTTCCACACACCCATATTTACAATCTTCCCTTTCAGTCTAGCAGTTTACCTAATGTAGTATGAACAACCAATGTTTAGAAAGTTGGGCTTGAGAATCACCTGAGCAGAAGTGTACAAAGTAAAGAGGAAAGGGGAAGACATAACAGGAGATAGCAAGGTACAATAAAGAGGCTGAAGACAACTAATTCCAGTTTTCTATGATGCTCAGAAGTGTACTAATATATATGTTGTGACTTATCTCACGTAAGAGAAAAGACAAAAAATTGAACAATGTGAAATTTTTAGATAGCATACACCTGCAAAAATAGGGACATGACTACCACTTGAAATTAATTTCTAAATAATCAAGAGTGATATTTTGCATGGGTACTGTACTGTCCATAGAAATTTCTGTCCCCTTTCATCATTTCTCATGGAACTTTTCAGAAAGGACAGCCACACTAATAATGGCATTTCTACTGGCCTCCCACAGCCCTGTGGCTCTCAGTCCACAGCCATCCAAAAAGCTGATTCACACAGCTGTCCTCTCCCAGACCAGTGCTTATGTTTCAGGCTCCTCAATTACTCTGCTGCTACTGCTTCAGCTGACTCACACATGCTACATCCCTGTGATTAAAAGCAATGGCACAAGTACCAACAAATTATTTCTTTAGAACAAAACTATTTCAAAGACAACATAGTAAAAAAAGAAACAGAGCAGCTTAGATGTTTAGATATCTCTATCAGAACCAGATAATGCTGAGCATCCTTTTACTTTCTTTATAAAGTACCTTGTTTGTCATCCCCTATCCCTAAATAATTTATGATAAATGTACCTTTTCCTACCCCTCCTTTCTCCTCTATTCCCAAAGGATTTTTATGTATGCATACATTAATTTCACCTCCAGATAAACAGCCTTGTAAAACAAAATGGTGTTTCCGTATAGACAATTTATAAGACTCTCAAAGGTGATAATTGGGCCTGTTATCTTTCAGAAAAAGTTGTTGTTTTCCCTCAGGTAAGTTACTGTGTGGATTTTGTGTTTATTCTTCACATAATCCTTTGTGGATTTAGATCAATACAGGCTTGCAGAAAACTGGGATAGCACAATACACAATAGTTGCTACACAACAAATACTTCTTTAATGCCTTTCTTTTGTCAGCTCATGTCCCTGATTCTTACTTTGGTTTGTGATTTTTTTTAAGGAACACGAGAAAAAAGTACCAGAAATTTATTCCATGTAGGAATGCGAATAAAATGGGTCAGCAGAAATCATCCTGTGTCATGTCACTTAATTCCCTTCATAAATGCAACAAACTGCTTTTTAGAAGCAGTTTCTGTTTCCTTTTTTAAAATTTTTATTTTAAAAATTTTTTCCCCTATTGCTTCCAGATTTTTCCTAACATAAGTACAAATAGAAATTTTACTCCAGTTTCTAAGTTGCATATGTCCATTTCTGGTACATTTTGCCAACTGTTCTCCCAGAACAGTACAAGGTGTCAGGGGTTTCCCAGAGTCTGGGCTGCCAGGAATGGCAGGAGCTCCCATCCCATCCCATCCCATCCCATCCCATCCCATCCCATCCCATCCCATCCCAAGCCAGAAGCCAGGTGTCTGGAGTGCACCAGGGCAGCCCCAGACAACTCCTTGGGGACAAACCAAAGCTGGCATCAGCCTGTGAACCTCCAGCTCAGCACAGCCAGTGGCCAGACCAGCCTTGTGCAAGGCTCTAGAACTTACCTTGTCCCACACAGCACCACCAGCCAAGTTCCCAAATTATGCAGTTCTCCCCCATGGCAGCCCACAGACCAGCTAGTATGTCCCCCTGTTTCTCACTTGTTGCCAGCTCTTGAGCTTCCAGCTACCTAATTGCATCCTGGTTTTCTTTCTGTGATCCTCAGGATCGTTGAGTTGTTCCTTCCCTGTACTGACTCTATCACCCCAGCTTTATGCCCTCAGCAAATTTCAACAGCCCTTTTTCTAATATTTGTGGCATTGCCCAACAGGTTTGACTGAGTGGTGAACCTTCCTCAGTAATTCAGGTAACAAATACTTTTACTACAGCCAAGAGCCAGCTGACATTTTTACATTTATTTTAAGAGTGTCTATAAACCAATATGAGCTACCAAATTATTACATCCATGCATGGTTAGCAGCTGTACATATCAGAGCTATTCATGGACAGCAGCAGTTCCCATCTTATAAATGCTGGCCTCATGCAGAGCAGGCACAAGGTAACAGCAAGTCTTACCTGAACTTTTATCTTTTTGCATGTAAAATTACTTAATTCCTTTCCACCATTGTTAGGAGCTCGGACAACTCTTCATTAGGTGACCTCACTTCACTTTCTCATCTTAGTGCACTTCCCTTGTCAATCAATGATGTTAAATTGGTTTGCCTGTGATAATAAATTGAGAGGAGGTGTGACTCCCTGGAAAGAAGGGAGGCTCTGCAGACAGACATTGATGAACTAATGGGCTGGGCAGTCACTAGTGCCATGACATTTAACAAGGGCAAATGCCTGATTCTGCACCTGGGATGAGGCAAGCCTGGATGTACGGACAGACTGGGGAATGAGAGGCTGGAAAGCAGTGCCACAGAAAGGGACCCGAGGGTTCTGGTCGATGGCAAGTTGAACATGACCCAGCAGTGTCCTGGAGCCAGGAGAGCCAACCCTGTCCTGGGGGACATCAGGCACAGCATCACAGCCGGGCAAGGGAGGGGATTGTCCTGTTCTGCTCTGAGCTGAGGCAGCCTCATCTCGAGTGCTGGGGGCAGCTTTGGGTGCCACACTATAAATACTGAATTTCTAGGGAGTGTTCAAAGGAGGGCAATGACAATGGTGAGGGGAAGCTGTATGAGGAGCAGCTGAGGTCACTTGGTCTGTTCAGCCTGAGGAGGGGATTGAGGACAGACCTCACTGCAGTTACAGCTTCCTCATGAGGGGAAGAGGAGGGGCAGGCACTGATCACTTCTCTGTGGTCACCAGTGGCAGGACCCGAGGGAATGGCCTGTAGCTGTGTCAGGGGAGGTTTAGGCTGGACATTAGAAAAAGGTTCTTCCCCCAGAGGGTGTCTGGGCACAGCACCAGCCTGCCAGAGTTCAAGAACCATTTGAACCGTGCTCTCAGGCACATGGTGTGATTTTTGGGGATGCCCTGTGCAGGATCAGGAGTTGGACTTTGACAATCCTTGTGGATCCCTGTCAACCCAATATATTCTATAAGTAATTCTTTTATTAGAATTCTGAATTATTAATTCTAGGGACCTGTCTAAACCAGAACTAAATCTATGTAAATTTATTTAACGTATCTAAATCACAAATGTAGGAAGATCATAAGGATACTCCCAGCTTCGGCTGGAACAATTCAGTTGTTCAGACTGCTCTCTGCCCCAGACCCCACATGATATTCACCTACATATTTTATTTCCCTTTATTACACCCCTGTATTATTCCGGCCCGCCCCACAGGGGCCGTCCCCAGTCAGGCCGCGGCCCCGCGCCGAGGCCCCGCCCCTCCCCGCCTCAAGCCCCGCCCCCAAGGCTCTCCTTGCCCGCGGATTGGCCGAGGGGCGCGCGGCGTGGGGCGGGGCTGGCACGCTGGTATTTAAAGCGCCATGGCGGCAGCTGTGTGCTGTACTTGAGGTGGAAGCTGTGGCTGTGTGCGTGCACTGGGTGAGTGTTGGGAGGGGTCGGGGGGACTGAGTCCCTTGGCCTTGTGGTGCGGCGGCACCGGCGTACGTGGCCGCCCCGGCCCTGCTCGGCCTGACGGGGAGGAGCCGGGAATGCCTGGTGCGCGGCGCCGCCGGCGGGCCGGGCCTTGCTCCGTGTGCCCCGGCGTGAAGCGTCTGTTCGGCCTTGGAGCGCGGCGGCAGCGTGGCTGCCCTCGGAGAGAAGCTGCTTCTGTCCCTTTCCTCACTTTCTCTATCTCCCTCGTGAGCCTTCTCCCCGCGCTCCTGCCTCCTTCCCTCCCGTCCCGAGGCTGTCACCGGCCTGAGGGGCTGCGGGAAGCTCGTCCGGGGTCTGCAAAACACTGTGAAGAAAGTCCCACGTTTAACCTTTACGTCAGGCTCGGCCCGAAGTGCTGAGCCTGCAACGTGAGCGTGGGGCTCAGTGGTGGCCGCAGAGCGCTCCTAACTCAGTTCAGTGCTTTCCTCTGGGATGCTGAAGTTTATGGATAAGGAGGGCGAAGTTGTGATGGTGCAATGATAATCCCTTGTGTTATTTTATTTAAAGATGCTATATCTATAGTCCTGGGGAAAGGTAAAACTGTGGAGCTTCTTCTGCGTAGGTAGGAAGGGCTCAGCTCTCCTTTCTGAGGACTTACAGGAAGTTCAAACCCTGATTTTGAAGACGAAGGGGGAAGTAACATCCAGCCTTTTGCTATATAGTAACCAATACTTAACTTTTTGTAGTTTGAAGCTTTCTGAAGCAGGCTTCTTTGCAGCTCTTCAGTGTGACTTGTGTGATTCAATGCCCTTGTGATTTTAGAACTATTTAGCTATGGCTAAGGTGATATTTAAAGTCGTCCCTGGCTTAACAAGTAGTTCAGATCTTGTTTGTGTTGGACAGAATGTCAGCCTCCATGCAACTTATACTTTGTGTCTGTGCTGGAGCTGGAACCCTGGGGTTGCTATAGAAGCCAGTTGAGTGAAGGGGAGAGTCAGATGCTCCGGACTGATTAATGCCTGTGTGCTGGTTTCCTGAAAAGCTCCACATGCATCCTGCCTGAACTCTGACTGCATGTGAGGAGGGTGGCTGCATTAGGAAACCCCAGCTTCAGCGACAAGCATTGCTTTAACTTGGTTATGTCTTTGTAGTGCTTCGGAAGGTGTTCAGTTTTCACCTTTCATGACTGTTGAAGTGAATGCTTACCTGTCTGGTGATTTGGGGTTGTTCTAATTGGTTGTGTAAAACTAGTTATCAAAATTTAAGCCTGATGGATGCTTTAAATTAAATTGATGCTGTCTCTGAGGGAAAGAATTTTGCTATGTCAAACACTAGTATCTGTGCAAGTGCAACCTTGATTGAAAGAAAATTTGGGATGGGGCTTGCATTGCAGTATATTGTGTGGGACAACCTGGTGCTGGAAAGGATTTGTTTCAAATATGTAGAGTAGTCAGCTGCTCAAGAAATCCTAAGAGAAGCAGTGAGATGTCTTAACAACTGTCTTGTGACTATCATGTAGAAGCAGAAGAAAGGCTTAAAGGATCTGGCATAAAGCTGACTCAACAAAATACTTAATCACAGTGACTGGAGCTGCTGAACATGCTTGTATTACGTGGACCTTGGAGTTTTTCCTTCTAGTTCATGCACTTGGATTCCACAGGCACACTTCAGGGAGCATCTGTCTCTGGAGTTAATCAGAATGCTCCTGGATGCTATCCTGAGTAATGTGTTGTAGGGCAACATCTTAGACCTGCTGACCTCCAGTGGTCCCTTTCAACCTTAGCCATTCTGGGATTTGTAAAGCTCATTATTTCCAGGTTTAGTTGAGGTGCTATATCTTTAGTTCTAACTTGAGTTAAGCAACAAGCTTTACAGGACAGTATTTCTTATCAGTATTGATTTCAGACAGGTAAGGAAGACAGAAAACTGAAAAGAGGAGAGGTCTTGGGTTTTCTCACGTGAACTTCAGTTGAAATAAAAGCAAAATAAGGAAGTGGTAGCACAAGTAGTCACTGACCACTTGCTCATGACTTGCTGGGGCTGGCCTTTGTTCCCATGGCTTCATTCTGACCTCATTTGTGAAATCTGTGTGGCGGACTGAGACTTAAGGCTGAAGAAAGCACAGTTCTCCAGCTGCCTGCTTTTAACCTCTGCAGAGCACAAAGTGTGGTGCTTTTTTGGACCTGGCTCCCAGCATTAAGCCTATGGCATGCTATTAGTTGAACTCATAATGAAATCTACTCTTTGAAGTTGCATTATACTTGAGTAACATTTTGCCTGTAAGTCTACAGTAAAATGAAGTGTATGATTTCATTGAAGTATCTCTAGAGACAAGACTGCTCTGTTTAACTTTGAAAGTTATTTTGAGGAGAGAGGCAGAAAGAGTGGTGTTGAAATTTAAATATGCGGTAATTTCACAAAAGGGAGAGTATTATATTAGTACAGCTTGGGGTGTGACATTAGAAGCTGAAAGGTGAAAGTCTCTTGTGGCTCTTGATTACTGACTGTCACTTGTTAAGCTTTTGAAAACTAAATTATTTTTCTGTCACAGAATCTTCAGCAGCACTGTTCTGAAAACTAGTCCAAAAATGTCAGCTCTTGAAACCCTCTTTAAATACATTGATGAACACCAGGACCTCTATGTTCAGGTAAGTTTTTTGGGTTTCATCCTGCAGCATGGACAGCTATGCAGTGTTAGAAGATAGTGGGTCAGCTTCAAGTTTGTTCCTATGTCTACGATATGCTCAGTAATAATGTCAAGTAATGGGAGAGAGGGGAGAGTGGGCAGCAAGTGAGGAATTTGAGTCAGGCCAGAGAACTGTTTCTTAAATTTAGGTATGGTTCTGTTCAAAAACCTTAATGTCCATGATAAATTTATTAGGAAATTATCACTGTGTAGTGCAATTGGTAACCTATTTAGAGATACGAGAAGCTGACACTGGCTTCTGAATGCCAAACTAGGTTTATAGTTTCTTCCCTTTGGAGATGGGAGATGAAATATATTATAAATGAGGCTGGAACAAAGCTTTCTTGTATAAAACAATTTATGCTGGGGTACAGAGGGAGTACCTCCAAAGAGGCACTTTGCTACTTGACCTGCTATTTAGTTGCAGATTGTATTGTAATCCCTTTCACCCATGGATGAATCAGTGGTGCTATGAACTATACCAAGTTCTTAGCTTGATCTCTGCCAGTTGTTCTTGCTGAACTCGCATGGGGAGAAGCAGCTCAAGTAGCCTTTTTGAGAGACCCAAAAGACTTTAACTGGTTCTGGATACTTAAAGAACAGCAACTAAAAAGGCACAATAAACACAAGCTGTCGTACTCTTAAGCTTGTTATCTGTAGACTTTGTGCTATGCAGCAGGGACAACTATAGCCGAGTGAGGTTTCAGGGAGCTTTTGAGGGTAATATTAATGGTTAAAAGCTCTTTGAGGAGAGGACAGAGCTGATTTGCCTTAACCAACAATTGTTTAAGTCAAGCTCGAATTGAATTACAAGGTGTGGTGGTATTTGCATGGTGCCTGTTGTGTAGCAAAACCTGTAGCTCTTCCATCTCTCCAGCGCCTGGCAGAGTGGGTGGCAATCCAGAGTGTGTCAGCATGGCCAGAGAAGAGGGGTGAAATCAAACGCATGATGGAGGTTGCTGCGAAGGAGATTGAGCGACTGGGAGGCGCAACCAAACTTATGGATATTGGGAAACAAAAGGTACGTGAGCATCCCCGTTCAGCTTAATTAAGGGAAAAATCTCTTCAGAGGACAAGGTGTTTTGCATGAGAAAGTGCTGGGCCTTATGTTCCCACTATGAAAGACACCTAGACTCCATTAAAAGGCTCTGTATTTGACTTGTTGCTATAAAGAAAGAGGGTAGGATGGATATTATGTCGCTGCACATACTAGCACCTCCAAGCTGTGCAGCACCTAGCAGGCATCCAACCAGCATCCAATATACTGTGCAGATCCCATGCATGGAAATATTTTCCCATTTTATTTATTCAAGCTGTCCAGTTCCACTGACAGAAAAGGATTTTGTGTGAGAATTTCTTGATGCACTTTTAGATTAAGCAAGGACATGCAGGTGATATAATCCCCAGTGCCCAGTGGGAGCTGCTTTCAGGTTACAGTCAAGGGACTTGGTTTCTCCTGCAGTCCAGGGGTATGCACAGCACAATACAGGCAGGAAGGTGAAGATATGTGTGCAGCATAGGATAGCACAGGCTTTGGGGCACTCAGGTTATCTTTGTGGGTCACTAATTCCTGGGTGTCTGATGGACTTCTGGGTCAGGATCACCACACAAGGGTCCTGTGGGCAGTGGCCTAAAAGGGCACTAGCCTGTTGTGGTGTAGGATAATGTCTTTCCTGCCACACAGTATGAACCTTCTGTTAAAAACCTTTGTTTATAATAAACCTTGGGATCAAATTAAGGATGTTGTATTAAATGTTGGACTTTTTGAACTGAATGTGAATAGAGCACCTGCAAACAAAAATGTTAGCTATTTTAAACAACTGTCTGGTATTGGTCCTTAGACCCAGAGGCTATAAAGATACTGACCCTTTCAGAAGAAAGACTCTTTCAGAAGTGTTACATTTGTCACATGATTGCATTGCTCCCTGACTAGATTCACAAGTACAGTTAAAACAATGACCTTCCTCCTCATTTTTAGCTATCCAGACTGCCTTTTTTCCCCCTGAGAAATGTATATGCGTATGAGAATAATGATAATCTCATTGTAGGGAAATACCCACTTGATATGCTCCTTCTCTGAAGTAACCAGCCCCTACCTGCTTCAGAGTAAGACCCATACCAAAACTGTTAGACTAGGATTTGGATAGTGGCATTAAAAACCTTATACTGAAATGTTTACTAGTTTTAGAAGATTGTCCTTGTAATTGGTGTGAAAGACTGCTGAGTGAAATCTGTGTTTATGGGAGCCTTCTGAGCAGTTCTTGCTTTTGGCAACTGGATTACACCTGTTTTGTAGCTACAGGTTCCAGCAGGAAAGCTGCTGACTTGGGAGGGAATCTGTAGGTTAATTCTAGCTCTCCTACTATCTACAGCCTAAGGCCCCATCAAAAGCATTTCAGTTAATTCAGAGACAAAGTTGTTCTTTTAATCGCTGTAACTTTTTGGTAGCGAGAACTGATTTTAGTTTTATATGTAATATTTTTATTAGGTGACTTTAATCCATCTGCAAGGGCTACCTTCAGAATTCAGTTTTACATTAATTATAGAGGGAGCTGGTCAGTGATGGTGCTATATCTGTGAAGGACTAAGTAAAACAACTGAACTTGTCAGAACAAAGTTGCTTTACTGCTGCACAGCAATTTGTTGTGTATTGATTACTGTAAATTCTTGCAGTAGTGCTTTAATCATGTAGAGCTGCAGCTGGCCAAGGACCTTGTAACCTGCTGATAAAAAATTGGAGCTTGAGACCTGTATAAGCAAAAAGTCAAAGCTGATCTTGATCTGCTGAACAGTGTAGAAGTACATGTTCACTGGAAGGGAAATACTTGCTGACTGGGAATAGCATGTGATAATTGCTTATGGGTATTCCAAGGGATTAAGCCAAGTTCAACTCTTGAACTCGTAAACTGAGTTCATCAGCACTACCCTGCCCTTAGTGTAACAATGTAGGCTGGTAAAGAGAAATGTCTGTTTTGCTGATTTTATTTGTGTGTAGGCACATGTTACACCCAGTCTTACCACTGCCAGGAAATGATTGTCCAAAGAGCTATACTGTGGACAGGATGAAAGTGCAGAACCCAATATTGAATGGAGTTTATCACTTATGCTTGGGTCAGCATTGGATATAGCAGTTTGGCATGCAGTCAGCTTGCTCAGCTGAAATCTGATGTAGGATTGGTAGTTTAAAGCTAACAGTTCTAAGTGGCTTGGAACATTTTGACTGTTAGTGGGATTTGTCAGGAAACTAGCTGGCATCAGGCTTTCTTGGGCACCCTCCTTCTGGCAATTGGGTTTGTGTAGATTAGTTTTGTTTAGCTGTCTGTGCCTTTACTCTCGTAACCTCCATAGTGTTAAAGTAATTAATGTATCTCATTAAAACCTGAATGTTCCACGTTTTGATAAAACTTCTGCCTTCCTATTTCTAGCTGCCTGATGGATCAGAGATCCCCCTACCACCAATTGTTCTGGGAACAGTAGGCACAGATCCACGCAAAAAGACAGTGTGTGTATATGGTCACCTGGATGTTCAGCCAGCAGCACTAGAGGATGGCTGGGATAGCGAGCCCTTCACACTGGTAGAAAGAGATGGTAAGGGCAGGTAGACTTCACAAACTGAACACTTTTGTCACAAGTGTGATATTCCTCAGTTGTTCCTAAGCTGTGCCATTGATTGAAAGTGGGGAAGCAGAGTAAGAACTGGTATGGGTATTTATTTAATACTGTTGAGGTAAAAATATCCTGGTGGGGAAATGGTCAACAAGTCAAGCTGTGAAGTCTCAGCTACTCTTGGGATTTTCCTTTTCTGAGTCTAGACTGTAATTTACATGTTTTCTTCCTTGTAGCTGCAGCACAATCTTTACTGCTGGCTTTTTGCCAGAGAGTTTTTTAGAACTAATTTCTTGTTCACAGCTTGAAGCCTGTAAGGTCATGTCAGGCTGCAGGAATTTTGAACCATTACTGAGAAAAAACACATGACAACTTTATGCCTGGAGACAGGAGTGGCACAGCAGCCTCTCTGGGTTGTCTTGTGTTTAACTGCTCTACTATGAGTAATACAGAAACTCTTTTGCAGAGGTAGTGCCCCAAAATTTGTCCCTCTCCCATAAATGGGGATGAAGAAATGGTGCAGTACCTCCTGTTGAAATAACATTGCCAGCAGTCAAGACTAAAACTTCCTTTTCTAGTAAAAGCAGGTGCTACCAACAGCTGCTTGTTTCACTTTCTCAGTGTTAAAGGTCATATCAGTAGAACATCAACCACTAGTGTTGCATAAGCTTTGGTTGCCAGAAAAAGGAGTATCTGTGCGAACTAGTACTTCTGCTTGGGCACTCAGTCATAGGCAGCAGAATCCAAGTTACTAAACTGCATTATCTCATCTGCTAGCAAGACCTAGACTTGCCTCAGGCTGTGGCTTGTCTCTGGTGAATGTCTCCTGCATGGCCAGGCTGCACAATGGCTCTTTACCTTTGCAGGTTGTCTGGCCTGTTCTGTCACTGGTTATATGGTGTGATGAGGGATTGTAGCCACAGCTGAGTTGGACTGATAACTGCCTCTGCTGTGATCCTGTGTGCTACATTTTCTGGCAATTCCCTGTGGCCTGTCAAACTCATCTTTGACTAAATGCCTTTCTAGGGAGATCCATTTTTATCTGGAGAGTCCAAAGAAGTGATTTGTCACTGGCTACTGAAGTTTTACTCTTCAAACAAGGAGTTGAACTAAGATAGTACTTGATTTCTGTTAAAAGCAGAAAATTTGTTTCTATTCTTAGATGTTCATAGAAAATTGTACTATTGTGAAGGATAATGCTTCTTTTCCTGGCTTATAATGAGCTCTTATTGAGGGACTAGCTGTGGAAAGAGGTGGGGTAGCTCTAAGTGGGAGAACTATTGCCTGTACCTATCCCACTTGAAAGGGAGAACTATTGCCTGTACCTATCCCACTTGAAAGGGTATGTGAAGTAGGATGTAAAACTGTTGTTTATGAAGAATCAGAAATGAAAGGTTTTTTACATAAGTAGGGCTAAAAAAGTTATCCAAAAAAAGTCTTCTCCTCTAGGCAAGAGATGTAACTTCACACTAGTTTTTTCCTTACTGGTTAATTTGTATCTTGTTTTTACAGGAAAGTTGTATGGGAGAGGATCAACAGATGACAAAGGTCCAGTGCTTGCCTGGCTGAATGCCTTGGAGGCTTATCAAAAAACTAACCAGGTATGTGCCCAAAACATAATCTGCTTTTTCACACGCGGCTGAGTCTAGCAATAAATGTTATCCAAGCCACAAACCCTTGTGAGGGAAGCCTGCTTATTCAGCTGATGGGAGGAATGGTGCAATCATCCTGTAAATTCCCTGATTTCCTAGTAGGGTTAAGCTGACTTGCTGACAAGTTAGTCTTATAGATGCTTAGGTTGCGCTTGTAACAGTTTTCCTTTAATGAAATATGTAGGAAGGAAAATACATATACAAGCATGTGGAGCCAGAGGAATAATCAAATGTGATCATTGTCATGTAAGGATGTCAAATTGCTTTGGCCTTTGTCAAAGCTTAATATCTCAATGCCACTGAGCTCTAAGAGGAGGTTAACACTAAAACTGGGAGCTTTTCTTATTCCTGTTAAAGAGAATGTGTAATCAGAAGTAGCTCAGGGTGTTTGCTTTATCTTGCAAGACAAGTTTCTATTGCTTTTGAAAGGAATAAACAGTTCAGTTGCTGTCTAAGTATATCGAATATGCTAGACTGGATAGACAGGGTAGCTCTGATCCTACTGTGCCATGCAATTTCTGTGATCTGTATTAGTTTTCCTAGCCTGGTGGCTTACCTTTGGCAACAGATTGCTGCTGTGTTGCCATTCTTAAGGGGTTTGGGGACAAGTTTTTTATGACTTTTTGGGAGAGCTTGTATTCCATCAAATGAAGGGTGGTATAAGTGCCCTCAACATAAGCACAGTCCAAACTTTAAACCAGTTTGTGTATAATTAACAAATTCCACTGTTGTGAAACTATTTTAGCCATGTCCATTTTTCTACTTTGAACACGACAGATGAAAATTACTGATTACTGAAGGAGTCAAGTGTTTTCACATGCTTAATCTGTTCTTGTTTTTAATTTCAAAGGAGTTTCCTGTAAATATTAGGTTTTGCTTAGAGGGTATGGAAGAATCAGGATCTGAAGGCCTTGATGAACTGATTTTTGCTCAGCGAGATGCTTTCTTTAAAGATGTGGATTATGTTTGCATTTCTGACAACTACTGGCTAGGCAAGAAGAAGCCTTGTATCACTTATGGTTTGAGAGGTGTCTGCTACTACTTCATAGAGGTAAGTGCTGAAATACACTGCAAATCTAGTATTATTAAACTGAATTTTCCACTGGAGAAGAGTGATGGTGCAAACCTTTTCACTCCAGTAGCTTTTTTTCCAGAAAAGATGAAACAGGCTACTTAGGTGGAATGGTTTTTCCTAATAGTCTAAGCATCCTTCTCTTGCTATCCTGTCTGATACTTGGGAGGGTGGGATAGCTTTCAGATGAGTGAAGCAAGGTAAGCCAGCACCTTCACTGAAGGATCGTCTCATAGCATAGATATCTTCATCCACATACACGCTTTGTATAGATGGGGTTCACATTTGTGCTTTTCTGGTCAGCTGGAATGTCTCCAGTTGACCAGAACTGCTGCTAGATGATTGAGAGTAGTTTGACAAGTTTTTACCAGTTCCCTCAATGTTTTGGGGTTGGATGGATCTGATCTGGGCCCATAGACCTGTGGGTGGCTAATTGACATAGCAGGTCATCTCTTCATAGGTTATGGGCCTCCCTCATCTCCCCATCACAAACTTCCATCTCAGGGAGCTGGGCATTCTGAGGACAACTCATCTTGATGTTGGAGACTGAGGCAAAGAAAACATAAAATACCTCTGCCTTTTTCTCATCTCCTGACACTACACTAGCCCCTACTTTCAACAAATGATGGGGATACTCTGACCCTTGGCAAGGTCACATTCTCACTGGGCTTTGGCTGTTCTGGTCTCCTCCCTACATGGCAATATCTCTGTGCTAAAATTGACATGAATCTTCATTCACTTCAATCAGGTGGAATGCTGTGACAAAGACCTCCACTCTGGAGTTTATGGTGGCTCGGTACATGAGGCCATGACAGATCTCATTGCTCTGATGGGTAAGAAAACATAGGTTTCACTGAATGCATTTAAAATGGGAGTAAGAGCTGTCCAAGCATGACTGAGTTTGCTGTGAAGGAGTCACTGAGGACTGTTTGCAGTAGCAAAGCAGTGGCTAGTGAAATGGTGCTTGCCAGGTATGCAAAGCTAATGCCTTAGATACAGAAATATGGAGAAGGTCTTGCCAAGAAGTTGTCTGTCTACTCTTAGCTTTCTCTAAAACCTTGCTGCAAATTTTCATGTTAATTACATCAGCTGTCTTCTCAAATTCTGCTGTGGGTAGGATATTGAACTCTTTGGGAATCCTACCTGCTGGCAAACTAGCAGTAGAATTAAATTCAGTAGCAAGCACGTGCACATTTTGGATACAGGCAAATTCTTTTAAGTGTCTTGCATGCTCAGTGGTATAGGATCTGGGAAATAGGAGTCTGAATTTCATTGCATTTACAGAGTTTTCAGAAGGCTGAGACTTCTACTTCCCAAGGAAAGTGTTCCAGCAATGACATCTTGTATCTTCTGGTTGAGTACTGATACTAGGTGCTTCTTGTTTACAGGGTGTCTTGTAGACAAGAAAGGGAAGATCCTCATCCCGGGTGTTAATGAAGCAGTGGCACCTGTTACTGATGAGGAGCTGGCATTATATGAGAAGATTGATTTTGACCTGTCAGAATATGCAAAAGATGTAGGAGCACCAAGACTTCTGCATGATGCAAAGGTGTGTTGCACTCTTCCTCTACCCTGTCTAGATCAAGCTGTCTGTATTAGTAGGAGACAGAAACAAGCCTTCTCTGGATGTGTATGTGTAGTTATTAACTTATTGGGCAGAGGATTCATCTGATATCCTCAAAATGGTGAGAATGCCTTGAAGATAACTTTGCTTACTGTATGGTTGACTCTATACTTAACACTTTGCAGAGGAACTGCCAGAGGTAAGTGCTTGAAAACTTATTCTAGGTTATCCCATGTTTAACTCAAGTGCCTTGACAATTCTAAGTTTCCTTCTTACGCTGTATAAATAGTATTTGAAACTTATACAGATTTTTAGTGCTATTATCTTAATTCTAGATAAGAATATTGGCAGTTTTCCAGAGGTCAGATGACAATCTACACGAAACTTCTGATTTTTCTACATCTGTAGGAAGTTCAGTGGGTTATCAGGAATCAAGTATTTGCTCAGAGATGATTGCTCCTTAGGTGAGAAAAAAGCTTGAACCCTAGTTGTGCTGAATACAAGCCTGACATGCTGGGCATGTTCCTAGACCTGGCAAAAAAGGACTATTTAGTTATCTTGAGCTAGGCAACCCAAGTCTTTGAAGAATCTCAAGGTCAATAAACTGCTGTCTAAAGTTAAATCTTTGTCCTGGGAGCTCTCCAAATGAATGCTTTTAACAGCATTGGATCTTACAAGGTACAGGTATTAAATACTCATTTTAAAACCCTAGATGTAAATACATCTACTGTCATAAAAAGCAGACACAGGTGTTGTAAAAGGCAAGTTTACATGTGCAGGTCTGTCTTCTATCCTAGTACTGTCAGGAGACTTCAAACTTAACTCAAACAGGTATAAGTAACAATTTATATCCTCAACCTTGTCTTTACATGCTCAGGTTTATATCAACTGGGAGCACACAGGTTTCTTTACTTAGGCTTGTCCTTTCAAGTAATGAATGAATTATAGCTTGGATATAAAGAGGAGCTGGCAAGATGTTTTTTGTGATACTGAGCTGAAGCTGTTCATTCTTGGCTCAACTGACAATTCCAGCCAAGGGACTTCTAAGCTGTATACATGCAAGAAGGGCTTTAGGGCTAGGAAGAGAGGGCTGTAGCTTCCAAATGAGAAGCAAATGTGCTTGAGAGATTTGAACTGTGACAGCTACATTTGCTTTGAGAGGAGGTTGGAGGCAGGTTGTACCTGGAAAAAAACTTGCAATGTAAAGGACACAGAACTTCTGAGTCTCTTGCATTTCTGCAGTGACGTTCACACTGGAGACACTGTACCTGTGTCTGCTCAGGGCAACTCAACTGCACTGAATTCAAGATTCAATGTATTGTCCAAGGTAACAGAGGAAATGCACCCTGGAAGGCAGTGGTGGTTAGTTTAGTCAGCCTGGAGTTCAGGCTTTTTAATACAGCTGATGATGTAAAGAAAAGCATACTGTAAGCCTCAGTCTGAGCAGTGGTGAGGCTTTTAGAAAATCTGAGCTTAAGCAGTGTCTTGGTGATGTTGGCACCTGCCTGTCTGGAGGCAGTGGGAATTAAAGCTTTCAGTGTTTCCCTACAAATTGTGCTTGAGCACCTTATAAATGGTGCTTATGTCTGTATCAGAAGCAGACTGGTCATGTCCCATAACTTCCACAGAGCTAGGAGAGGGTCAAACTAGAACTGCTGAGTCTCTTAGGGTGCTGAGAACCCAGCTATGTTATCCCAATGTGTGCTTAGTGGGAATAACAGCTTCTGAGTGGTCTTCAGTGAGCTGCATTTCTGCATGGGGAAAAGCACTATTTCTTGCAAAATCTTTATTAGGTTGAAGAAGTCATTATTTAGGGAACTGTCAAACTTCATGTAACCTTGCATCTTTCTCTTTGCTTTGGCAGAGAGACATCCTCATGCACAGGTGGAGATACCCTTCATTGTCTCTTCATGGAATTGAAGGAGCCTTCTCAGCCCCTGGTGCCAAGACTGTGATTCCTAGGAAAGTGATTGGCAAGTTCTCAATCAGGATTGTGCCAAACATGACTCCTGAAGAAGTGACAAAGAATGTATGTTGAGGTGTTTGGATAGCAGCAACCCAAGTGTCTCTAAACTTCTGTTTACCTTACCTTGGGGGAAGAGTTTTTCTGTTTTCTAAAGCAGTTCTGCTCATTTGCTTTCCTACTATCTTCCCTGTACTGCCCCTCAACACAAGAACTGAAGGAATACTGTGGGCTGTAATGGTCTGATTCTCCAGTTTCTCTAAACTCAAGGACTTGGGAGTAAATGCTAACCTAATTGTGGGGCACTTGGACTGCCAGAAATGCATGTTCAAAAGCAGCGGTGTTTGACATACTGGAGAATTGTTCTACAATATTCTGTTAATTTGTTAGAGGATGCTCTGACTTCAGAGCATCTTTGGAGTACTACAAAATAAGAGCAATAGGAAAAGTATTGCTGTGCAGTTGTAGTGACCTGCAAATCCCCAAGATGCTTTTTAGAATATGAACTTTGCCAGTGCTCATACAAATGCTAGCAGTAGGTGAAATCTTTCAATCTTTTTTACAGGTTGAAGACTACTTGAACAAAAAGTTTGCGGAGCTGCAGAGTCCCAACAAATTCAAAGTGTACTTAGGCCATGGTGGAAAACCCTGGGTGTCAGACTTCAACCACCCCCACTACATGGCTGGTAGGAGGGCCATGAAGACAGGTCAGTGGGTTTTTCACTTGGCATTGGTAGGATGAAAAATCTCTTGTTCCAGCACCTCAAGAAGCACTGAGAAAGTCATGTTTGCTGAATATTTAGTGTACTGCACTCATATTTAATAACTTTGGCTCACTAAGTGAGGAAGCATGCAATCTGCAACTTTTAAACTGAGATCTGAGGTACGGGAAGGAAAGATACTGGACATCAAATTAATTTCTACTGTTCTGGGACGAATTTGTTGGTGTAGTGTTGCTTCTGCATGAGACTGTTGGTTCAGATCACCTGTGAAGCCAAAATCCAATGAAGTTTGGTCATCACAGCACCTTTCTTAATCAGTTTTGCTGGATTGTACTGGGTAGCTAGAGCAACTCCAACTTGTGTTGGCAGAGAGGCCTTCAGATGAAGTGTTGGTGTGTAACTGACAGTGACAATACTCTAGTGCGACATCTGTGGGGAGAAGCTCCACAGTTTTGTGAGCTTTGCTGTGTGGCTGATTTGACCAGCACCTGGTACAGATGGGTACATGATGGTCTAAGTGAGGGTTTGTGGGGGGAAAAAAAAACCACAGGTTTCAAACTGACTAGAATATCACCTTTCTAGTTTTTGGAGTTGAACCAGACCTGACGAGGGAGGGAGGAAGCATTCCTGTTACCCTTACTTTTCAAGAAGCCACAGGCAAGAATGTCATGCTGCTTCCTGTTGGAGCTGCAGATGATGGGGCTCACTCTCAAAATGAAAAACTAAATAGGTAAGAGAATATTTATTCCTGTGCTAGAGTGTCTTGGCATATATTATGAAAAATGCAAAGAATTGAGCTCTTGCTTTTGTTTAATTCTCTGAATGGCAATGTGCCTCCCCAGCAGAGAATGAGTGATTGGGTAACTAGTTTGTAGCTAGTTTCATATTTTGGTTTCATATTTTTGGTCTCTATGCTTGGCCACCCTTTCCTCCCAAGTGTGCTGTTTCTGTCTTGCCAGGGAAGATGTAGGGATTTGGGGAGAAGCGCCTATTGCTTGCAGCAGCAATTCGTACAGTTTGTTGTGTGTAAGCCTAATGTGTCAGCTTTGCAAAAAGAACATCTGCTAGAAATGCAGCTCAGTGAAGACACTGCTAAAGGAAATTGTCTTCTTTGCAGGTACAACTACATCCAGGGAGTGAAGATGCTTGGTGCATACCTCTATGAAGTTTCCCAGCTGAAGGACTAAGTTAGACACCTCACCTTCTGGTTTATGGATCAGAAGTCTGAAATTTCTTGTGAAATGTCATCAATTACCAAGTCTTACATAGCTCCCCTTTTCTACCAGCACTCCACTGCTTTGGTGGGGGAGAGGGAAGCAGGCAGTTCCACTTGACAAAGAACATTTTATACCAAAAATACTTCTCTAAATGCTTACCTTAAATGAACAGACTATTCCTTAAGTGGTCAGCAGTCCTGAACTGCATCTTTGTCCCCTCTGTATCACTTCAGTTTGCTGTATTCTTCTACTTTTCCTGTAAATCAAGAGGAATGGTTTGCTCTCAACAGTTTAAGCAGCCACAGTAGTGGCAGAACTTCCAGCCTATTTAAGGTTCTTATTCCTGGGTGTGTCCTGGAAACAAGTAGTCAAGATTATGGGGCAACACTGGGATGTGCTCACGCTGTAGTGAGATATCTGTCTTTGCTGACTGAGTGATTTGGAAGAGGAGTTTGTCTCGAAGTTGATGCCTGCCTGCTGGTTTCAAATTATAGGGAATCAGGTGGTAACAAATTTCACTGTGGTGGTGACTACTGGCCACTTTTGTAAAGCTGCCTTTGTACTACCACAAAAGAATAATAAATAATCATACTGTGTTTGGCTCTTGGTCTCTAAGGTTTAAATAATGGTTTGGGTAGGAAAGCAACTTTGGGAACTTGGGAGGGACACTTCTGTGGCTGTAAAGGCAGATGTGCAACATGACTATAGGCTGTACATTGTGGGAATCCAGATTTTTATTCCTGGGCTCTGGCTCTGTAAGAACTTGTTGACTTGAAGCTGATGTCACAAACTCCAGCTCTCCTGAGAGAAAGAGCTCAAAACATTTCATTTTGGCTCTGAAACAGAGTCATCACACTGTCACATAACTGGTAGTACTGCGACTGAATGGAATTTGTAAGCATAAACAGGGAGAGATCACTTGTTGCAACTACTACTGATATCCAGCTTCAAGCTGTCTGCTGGATACATTAAACTCCAATACTTTTGTTGTTGTGTCAAAAACCTTCAGAAATAACAAACCTCGTAAATGATTGCTATCTGATCTGGATTGAGCTCCTTGATTCTCAATTACCTGACCAGCACTGGCAGCCTAAAGTAGGTACGTATTTCAAGTGATGGTGCTTTACTCTGAGAGCATGGTACAGTCCTGTGTCCTGACACAGTCAGCAGCATGAGATGATTCCCCCTTTGAAGGATAGAAGGTAGGAATATCTTCTCTCACAGATCAAGCAATTGTGAAAACCAGGTAACTTAATGGGGTCTTCTGGTCTCTCTGAAGCTTGTTTTGGTTTTTTTGGTTTGTCATTGAAGTTGATGGCTGGAGATAATCTGGTACCATTTTAACCCTTGCAGCTGGGGTGCAGTCAGACCATCCTGTGTCTGTTCTTGTGAGCACTGGACACAAACACTGGGGAGTGGATGTTTATGAATTTTGCTGTGAACCATGTTCAGAATCCATGCATAGTTGTTCTATTGCATTTGTAACAAATTTGAGGTTCAGTTAATGGGCTCAAGCTCTGCATTACAGACACTGTATGAGATCCTATACTTGCTGAGTAAGTACAGCATGGCAGAGTTGTGAAGGAGGCTGTAATGGTTTGAAAGCAAAACCAGCAAGAGACTTCAAGTCAGAAATACAATTTAATAGGAAAAAAGAGAAAAATAAAATACACGCAGTAGTAAAAAGAAAAACTAAGAGAGTCAGAATACAACCTGACACCCTGCTAGTTAGGGTGGTGGTAGCAGTCCAGATCAAGTGGTCTTGAAGTAGTGATCCTGTAGGAAGGTCTGGTAGCTCTTGTTCTCTGGAAACCAGTGGGTAAGGGCAGCCTTGGTGTTCCAAACCTGTTCTTACTTAGGTAGGAAATGTTCGGCTCCTCCCCCTGGGTGGAGCATCTCACAATGGGATGATGTAATTTTACCAGTTATGTAGTAGGACTCAATGACCCATTAATAAAAAATATGATTTTGTTTTTTTTGGCCCAAGCAACCTGCAGGGGCCTATTTAAGCCCACAGGAGTAGGTTGCTAAAGTAATCAGTACTTAATGAGATTTAATGGGACTTCAGATTCGTTTAGATGAATAATTTTAAATTCAGAAGTCATCAGTATCTGTTAGTTTGCTCCAGCAGAGCTTGCTTTAGCTATAACCTCTCTTGTCCTGCAGAAGATGACCTCAAAAGCAGTAGTACGTGGCCTCAGTGAACAAGGCAGGCAAAAGGGTTCCAGTGGTGCCAGCTTATTTCTGTGGCCTGCGTGCTTCAGACCTGGTTCCTTGAAAACTTGTAGTTGCAGAGAGGTGGCTTGCTGAATCCATGAATGCTTGTGCATGGTGTTAAGAGTACGCTTAGCCCAAGTTGTTTGAATAACACCATTGTTGTGCAACACAGAAGTGTGTGACATGACAGAAATTGTGAGCTGATCATGAAAACCAAAATGTATCACTGAAACCTGGGGCCTGATGTCCCTGTCTGCTGGGTGTGCAATGGCCACTTGGCACTTCCCACACACAACTTCACAGCTTTGCTTTACCTGTTGAGTTTTGAATTGGGACATCTCTTGATTGTTGGCATGTGGCTGTCTGCAAGTCTAACTTGCTTGTACTTCCACTTCTCCCACTCCAAGAAGGAAAAAAAAATCTTCAATGTGGATTTTGCAACTACTTATTCTCAGGATGAATGTACTACAAAACTGAGAATGTGGACTTGTGCCCTCATTGCTCACTATATTTCTTGTGTCTTAGCAAAATCCATGGCAATGCATCTTGATATGGAATGTGCACTTAAGAGGGGAACTGGAGTTATTACAAGCTATTATCCCTAAACAAGACCTAAGTGCCATTTAAAATGTGATTTTTCTTTTTTGTTTTTATGTATTCTGGGAAACACAGGCACACTCATTAAAACACAACCCTGATTCTCAACTGAGGCAATCCATTTTAGGCTCATCCACCACAATGTTTCCTAATTTGAAATTGTGTTTAACTTGCAAAACAGAGTTTGGTTTAGCATAATGAGTTTAGATGCACTAACTAAATCAAAACTTGAAGAGTTTCTGCTCTGCAATCTTGACCTTGAAACAGTGTGAAGAGTGGAGATGATATAGAGCAAATCTAGATAAAGTATTCCAGTTTGTTCATTCTGTTGGACTACTAGACCAAAAACATTACCATTTTTTCAGTGTTATCTGAACTCATTCAATTAAAATATAATAGATTCATGTGTTAAATATGCATTTACATTGAGACATCAATCTGAATAAATTGCCTTCCTGGTTATTAATAAAGTTATACAGGGGATTTAAAATCACTCTTCAGAGAACCTTCTTAGGCTACCCAGGAAAGTTTAGTGGGTAATTTTAATTCTAGTCCCTTGCTATCTTGCTATACCATTTTACATCGTGAGGTTAGGTTACGACAAGCCCTGAATGCTGAGACATATTTTTCTAGTAATTTTAAATATTCATTTTTCTATTAATTTTGCATGCCCTTAGTGATTCTGAGATTTCTTGACGAAAACTTAACATGCATGCTAATGAAATAGGCTTGGTGATGCTCAAGCAGCAGTATGCAGTGTTCCCCTCTCTGTGCAGGCTTTTCCTTCTCAGTCAGAAGAAGAAGAACATAGAGACAGCTCCTGGACCTCTTTCAGTCCTGCCCTTAAGGTTGAAAAGTGCACAAGCACAGTGGAGCAGCTTTTTTTGCCACTGTTATTGTGCTGTGCTCGCCTTCAGAAAGGCAACTGTCCTGTGAAATTCCACTGGGATAACCACCATGGAGTCACTCTTTAGTCTCTCCCTATGTACTGGGGTTGTGTGGAAGGTTCTGGTCAGGGCAGCACTACAGGAGTGGCTGCTGTGAGGACCTAGAAGCTTCCATGTCTGACCGAGCTGCTGCAGGATGGCTTAAGGCAGAGCTGCCACTGCCCAAGGCTGAGCCCATCAGTGACGGAGGTAGCACCTTCGGGATGACATCCTTAAGGGAAAAAAGTTTCTGCAGAGAAGTGATTGCAGCCAGAGAAGAAAGGATTGAGAATACAAGAGGGAAACAGCCCTGCAGACACCAAGGTGAGTGATGGAGGGGGAGGAGGCTCCAGGAGCCAGAGCTGAGATTCTCCTGCAGCCCATGGTGATACAGGCTCTGCTTCTGCTGCCCATGGAGAACCAACATGTGATGAACTGTCCCCCTGCACCTCTGGGGTAAAGGAGGTTGAGAATTGGGAATTGAGTTAAGCCTGGGAAGGAGGCAGGGATGAGAGGAAGATGTTTCATAGATTTCTTTTATTTCTCGTTCTCATACTTTGATTTGATTGGTCATAAATTAATTTCTCCAAGTCGAGTCTCTTTTGCCCATGATGGTACCTGGTGAGTGACCTCTCCCTGCCCTTATCTGAGCCCATGAGTCTTTCATTGTATTTTCTCTCTCCTATCCAGGTGAGGAATGGTGTAATAGAGCAGTGCTGGTGGCCACTTGATGTCCAACCAGAGTCAATCCCTCATGTTGTTGCAACACTGCACAAACTTGACTCACTGTACAAAATGCTAAAATACTTGAAAGTGAAATATGTTCAATTATCATATTCTCAGAAAATCTTCTAGAGATGCTTCTGTGTTGGCTGTTGCTTGTAAGCCTGTGTGCCCCACAGTTGTCAGTCACAGTCCACTGGTCTGGACTGAAAGAGCTTTATCAAAGTTGAAGCATTGTTCATAAGCAATGTGTATGAATAGTATTTAAGGTAGGGTCCTTTGAAGGCTGCTGCTATTGTGAATACAAGTAAAAACACGCACAAAAATCCTGAATTCATTAATGTAAAGTCAAATCATTGGAGGACTGTTTCCTTGCTATTTTGGACAGAGTAAATTAATGGAATTGTAAATAAGACCTGTTAATCTAGGCAAAATTGTAGCCAATTCCTGAATTCCAAGATAGATGCAAAGATATGTGATAAAATTAAATATGATATTTCTGAAGTACTTAGTGGATTTAATGTTGGTATAGTGAATAGGGTAGTCACTGTTAGATTTGAGAATCAATGTTGTGTTGCCTTCGACTGTTTTAAATGCTTGTAGGTAGAATTTTGAGATTCTGCTGCTTAATTTCAAGAATACCTATTAAACGCTTCCTTAGAGTTGTAGAAAGCAGCAATACAACTAATTGCCAAAGTAGTACAATGGCTGCAAAAGACTTCTGAAAACTGGAATGCTATAAAATATCTATTTATTTTTTTAATAAATATGTCCTTGATAAGGTGTTGGTTTACACTATCTTGCTGTATTAGTGATGAGTTGACAACTTTTTCTTTTCTGTTATCAACTGTTTAGCAGTGTGTCATTAGAAACCTTTTAAAAATGTGGTAGTTACAGGTTGACTGGATTGAGTCTTGTCTACTTTTTGTATAAAAGCTGTAGTTCTAATTCTAACATGGGAGCTGCTAGGAGGCAATGGCCTTCAATTTTACTCTGTAGTTACCTCTACAATAGTTTTCAGGTTCTAGAAGCTGACATGCCAATATAATAACACTAAATAGAGTGGGAGAAAGTAACTTTTTGTTTCCAAATTCCTTTCTCTTAACCTCTTTACTATTTGAGTGAATAGCAACCAGTAAAAATTTGGGCAAAAGAGCTGCTATATCTGCAAATCCTTTGGAACATAGTACTCTTTAATTTGTGGAAATGCCAAAAGTTAAAAGCATCAGAAAAAAGAGAATTGGAAAGGGTTCCAGGCGTATCTCTTTACGTTTTTCTATTGTGTTGAACACTTATCTGCAGGACTGTAATTCAAAGCTGCAAGAATACAAAAGAAATTCAAAATACAGTAGAGTCTGCATGTCATTTTTAGGAACTGGTTGTCAAACAAAGAATTAATACAAAGAAAGCAAAAGACTTATTTCTGCACAGCTTTGAATCTTGTTAATATTTCCAAAATATCCTATAATATGTTGCTGACCATATCCTAAACTTTTGTACAAGGAGAGGCAGTGCTGCTTGTGATTATTTTAGGGCAGTTTTAATTCTGACCAGATGGGTTCAGGAATACAAATCAAGAAGGGGGAAGACTGCATCAGGAGCTGAGGCACACAGGGCTACCAATTCTGTTGCCTGGCAACAGAATTTCAGTATATAGTTGTGAATAAAGGTACCTTGAATGTGGACAGGCTTGGGAGGGACACAGGTAGAGAGCAAGTCTCTGAAATGAACTAAAGGGCTTCATGAGAGAGGTAAAAGTGAATGTATAAATACATGATCCTGGAGAATAGAGAGCCAGAATTCATTAGCTTCCATTCTTTAGTCTCCTAACGTTTCTTTGCACTGATCTGGAAATGATATTTGATGGAATTTGGCTGCTTATGAATTTAAAGTTTATAGAACTGCATTTAGTTTTTGGAAGCTTTCCTTGGAGCTGTCTGACACTCACAGATGAAATTTAAATACCTCTAGACCACTTCAGAAATGTTTAAGTTCATATGAGTTTTGAGGAAGGGATTTGAGAAATGGCATAATAAAATTTCGGTTTTAACTGCAGATAAGTTCATGCACTGACTGATTTAAAACAAAGAGATTAAAATGTAGCAAACACATCTGGGTGGGGTTTTTTTCCCATGGAAAATGGGAACATCAGATTAACTGAGTATTAAATAAATAGAAAACTATGCTGTCTTACATTGCCCACTATGTGAAAGTGTTCCTATAGGATATGACAGGTAATTGAGTCATCAACATAAATTATTAATAATTAAGGTGATACATTTCATTTTCTTAATGTGCTGTAGTTCCACATCTATCTGCGTGCAAATATGACACAGATTTACTGGGACACAGCAGTCACCTTGAAGCTGTGCTCAGTAGCTGCTGATTAGCATTATCTGTTCCAAATGTAAAGTAAGTTCAGCTTCTCTGACCTCATTAGAGGGAGCTGAGAGTGCCTGAGTAATAAATGCTCATCTAGCTTCTTCCAGTAATTTGATTTATACAGAAGAAAGTTTTAATGACACGTTCCTTGCCACTAATAGGCCAACAGTCCTTATGGATGTAGAAGAAAGATCCTGAATTTAATTAGACTTAACACTAAAAATTAAAAAGGAGGCTCAAGTAGGAAAATATTGTTTTTTTCACTAGCATAGTCTGTAATACAGCTGTCTTTTTGCCCACTTGTATTCATAGACATCAACACAGAAATAAGGCTAATGCATCCAGAAGCGCTTGATAATCTGTTTGTAAACTTGGATACATGCACCTGTTTGCTTTTGAATTTGAATTACTAGAGTCTATGCCCATCAAAATAATTATCATTCTGACATTATCAGTCTTATTTTCCATTGCTGAATAGAAATAATTTGGTTGATAAAATGACAAAGTGGTCTGTGAAGCTGAGAGGCTGGTTCTTTAAGTTTGGGTCTAAATCAAAAGTAGAGGAGGTGGTGAATTGAAATAGTGAAATATTCAGAAACTTGTTTGACTTATAATAGGACAAGATGGTACATTTTAAATTTGCACACTTTGCATAAGATTATAATGCAAAAATACAGATTGCAATCAGTCTGTTCCAAATATAATCTTATCTCTGTTGATAGAAATTAATGTCATTCTGAGTCCTTTAAACCTATCAAGTTAATCTAAAACTCAAAACTAACATACAGCAAAATGGTATAAAAGGTTCTTCTGTAGTCTGCGATTAGGGAGAATTGGTTACTTCAGGAAAGACAGGTGTATTGGCAAATGATGCACAAGTTTATAAGCTTGGTCTGTCACTCATTTTTCACAGATGTATCAATATTCAGAGTTTTCAAGATGGCAGAAACAAAGAGTGACTTAGATCTTACTATTAGCAAAGGAACACACCAAAAAGCGTGTTCCCCAACCCCCTTATTTCAGTAGTAGAAGTGTCACATGTCACATGGATTACATCCATTTATCCTTCAGTTTAAAGATCAAAAATTCTCTTTGTGTTTTTGCAGTGCTCTGAATTTGAGAGCTTGATCCTGCTAAATCTGTTAGTCGGTTTAGGGCCCAATTACTAGTCACAGCTACAAATGAAAACTTCAGATAAGATGACACCATGCTGAGATAATTCAAAAGCAATCAGTCACACTACTTCAGGCTTTTTTTTCCTTGAAATGTGGCTCTTTGAAAATTACTTATAAGGAAAGAAAAAACCCTGCACTTTTTTCTTTTTTTTCTCTTTCAGAGTTCACCCAAAGCCTCAACTGTATGAGATGCATTATCTTTATAATATCTCCACAGAGCATTTTCCTCCCTCCCAGGTAATATAGAGCAAGTCTAGGTAGATAAAAGACATGTTTACTTGTGGCTGGGAAGGATCTGACATCTCTGACACCTTTGTATTCAGCTGAGAACACTCACAAGGTACTAAATGGATGGTTTGGACTCTTTAAATTTATCATATTCCGGAGTTAGATTTTTCACTATGAGTTCTTCATGAAATTTCTGCTTTGGAAATGGACATATGTGGTGCCTCTAGCAATATTTTCAGTAATAGCTTTTCCTTTACCCTAGCAGTGAACGATTAGATAGGTGAAAGCAGACTTGCTGCCAGTGGAGAAACTGAGGCTGACATTATAAACACATTTGTAGTTCTCTAAATGTGACAGAAACTGGATCCATTTCATGATGGCATTATCTTCAGTCCCTTGTACTAAATTAGTGGTGTGGGGGGTTGTGTATGTTCCTCAGATGGCTTTTTGTTATGGGAATATTCCTGCCCAGCCAGTTTCCCTGTAGGTGCTAACATGAAAACAAAGTATCCTAAATTCTACAGCCTCAATGAGGAAAGGCACTGTGGGAAAGTAAGGGGACATCAGAATACTTTTTTTGGTTCCTGTGTGCTTTTCTGTAATCTAATATATTGATTTCTGGCATAAGAAATAAAAAGAAAAAAGGCTACTTTTTTTTTTTTTTTGGTATTCTAATTAGGAGGCATATCAATAGAACACAGCTATTGTGGGTTTTCCATATAGAGAAGAAATGAAAAAAAGGCTATGTCTACATTTAAAGTGTTTCTTTATGTGCAGTTTCTATGGAATTGCATGTCATAGATTGAGATTTACTGTTGAACTTAAAGATATTTTCCAACCTAAATGAGTGTGTGGTAACAGGATATCCAGCTCTACCACTGACTGTATCTGTCCAGCACAGGGGAAACAGCCAAAGAATACAGTGGAATTGCACAACTAAGTGAGAAACAGAAGCAGTGCGTGTGTCAGACTGGTGGGGTTTGTGATTAAGAGTCAGAGTTGGAAAACCTGTTTCTGTTTGTTTAGGCTGCCTAATAGCACCCTAGAACTAGGGAGGGCTTTGGATGATGATCAGTTTGGAATGAACCTCTGGAAGGTTTGGGGAGCTTGGGGCAGTGGCTGTAGCAATGCACTGGATATGGCTCCTTGCTCTCACCAGCTCTGCAAACCAAGACATCCAGCTGAGTACTGTCCTAAGGCTCAAACCAGCATGGTGTGC
The DNA here is from genome assembly GCF_009819885.2 of Catharus ustulatus. NCBI lineage: Eukaryota > Metazoa > Chordata > Aves > Passeriformes > Turdidae > Catharus > Catharus ustulatus. The sequence continues at coordinate 100,767,289 of NC_046221.1, read as the reverse complement.
ACAGCCCAGCGCCTTCTCTCCATAGTAGGTGATGATACCCTTGTATCAGGAAGGAATCTGACACAAAAAGTTGGAACTAAAGCCTGCTCATCTGGAGTGCCAAAATTCTCCTGACTCAAGCACGCACCCAGGCAATATGTATCCAAGATGCCATTCCCTCCCCAGCCTTCTCCTTCCCCATCTTGTAGGAAAGGGTATACATAGAGTGTTGCAAATGGGGAGATGATGCTTTTTTTTCCTGGTCAAGCTATGCTCTGCTTAAAGACTGGCTTCCAGGTATGAGGACAGGAGCACATGGTGGAACTGCTCATCAAACGGCTGTTTGTGTACATGACATTCCATAGCTAATGACTTAAATGCATTTTTAAACATTGTCATGGGAAAACTTCCTCTCTTTTTTTTTTTTTTTTTTTTTTCAGTTCACAGTAAAACTTAATTCCCTCTGAAGTTCAGTGAGTGAGGGGATACAAACTTTATGCATCTTCATGAACTATCTCAAGTATTTCAACGAAAGTTTCATAATTTAAATAAGGATTTAGGCACTCAGAGTGTGGGATTAATGGCTTACATCCAAACCAGTGATTTGCAGAACCGTCATTTTCTTAGATGTTAGGAGCTATTAAAAAAAATTACTTCTAAATGTTTGATTTTCTATAGTACTAAAAATGAAAAGCCATCATTGCCTTTTAAGCCATGTCAAAGCATATGCTACAGTTCTGTTAAAAGGCCTTTGAATATATGAGAAACTTCTCTACTTGAAAAGACTGTAACAAAGAGAGCAAAAATACTTGTCTGTAGGGAAAGAGTGGAAGAAGTACAGAACTACTTTCCAGATAAGTGGTTATTAAGGTTATAGTAACTCAGTTAAAAATCCTGATCTGCTAGTCATGCATCTGTCTTGGTTGTCGGCAGGCTCAGTGCCTGTGTGCAGGTGTTTAGTTAAGATGTCCAGATAAGAACCAGTTGTACTAACCAAATGGTCCAGTCTTGTAATTATCTCTTTCTGTTTTTGTTGAGGTGCTGTTGCGATTTTCACAAAAAGGCCCATGGCTGGCACAAGGAGCACTGTGTGAGTGGTGCAGAGCCCTGGTGCAATGGGCATTTCCTCTGCTGAGGAAGGTCCTTTACCCTTGTTATAGGTAGAGGCACTTTGCTAGAAGGGATGTGCTATGAAATAGCTCACACTCTTCCTTAAGGAGGTCACACTCACTAAAACTTTGCAATGGTAACATCTATTAGCAAGAGGCAATGTTACAGTGAGTGTGTGTATATATATTCATTTATATATAAACAGTGGGTTCTTTTATTTTTCAGATATTTAAGCTTAAAAAAGCTTATATTTAAGCTTAAAGGAGCTTGTGTTTGTTAAGAGAAGAATCTCAGTTTGCTTTGGCCTTCTCCCAAATACACTTCAATGACAGGGGGACTGCAATGGAAAAATACTCTAAGTATTTCTTGAGAGGCTGTGGCTCCTGGGACACCTAGCTGAGATGCAGAAGTCAGTGAAGTGTCAAACTGAGTTAACTTTGTGTTGTTCCAGATATGTGCCTTGAAGGATACCACCTCAGTGACTCGTGCCCTGACTCTGCCAGTTCCTGCACCTCACAGAAAGCTGGGAGGAGGCAGTGGGAAGAGCTGTGTAAGCAAAGTGCTGCATGGTTAGTGTCAGCTTTGAGAGCCTGAAAAGCCAGTTTCTGGTGTGTCTGGAAATGACTGAGTTACCAGCTGGATGAAAGCCTCACCTGCAACGAGGGCAATAATCATCCCTAAAGAACGTCAATGCTGTTTGGCTGAGAAAAGCTGTCTGAAGGATATTGAGATGGGAATAACCTCTTGCCATCAATTGGGATTAATATCTGAAAAAATTTTGCTTAATTATTAAGCCAAATGAATTTACAATGTTGCTTTTGGAAAAATAGGATGGCCTCCTATCTCAGCACTCAGCAGTGTACTGGAATTTGCACTGGACAAGAACTTGTTTGTTTATCTTATCACTTAAAAGCCTGCATACTTGGAGCTCTGGGTGCAGAGAATTGCAGAATGAGCCACCAAGTGGTGAGAGGGCTCTGTGTTATTGCTTTTCCTCCACACAGTACCTTAAATCTTTGTGACCTTGCTCCTGGAAACTGCTGAGCATCATTGCTCTGTACAGAGGACAGTCTGCAGCCACCTATCCTTGTGAAGCACCTTCTGCTTGGGCAAGGGGACCTTTTCTAAGTCAATCTCCTTCCACTGATGTACCCAGGTGTGATTATCAACTTCCAGGTAACAACTATGAAGTCAGGGTCTTGGGAATACTTTCCTCTCTACCAGCACAATCTCACTCCTCTGTTGACAAGCTCTCACAATGGACAGTGTTGCTTAACTTGTGTTTTGGTGTCAGTTGTGATTATCTTGAAGGATGGTGGCTGGGAAACTCTTCTAACTGCAGTGTGAAGTGGGAAGGAGCAAAGAGGTGTAAGGGCTTGCAGCTGCACAGGGAAGTAGAAATATCTGTAGGGGAGGGAGATTTGGGGAACTGTGTGAAAGGGCCTCTCCATTCCACACCAAAACTTCTGGGATGCAATGATAACTTGTATTAAGGGAGTATATTGAGAAATGAAACTAAGCTGCAATAATAACCACGTACCACTGGTTTTGACATGACAATACCATGCCTGCTTATTTTCAATACACTTTCAAGAAATGAAAAATAGCTGACTACTTGAACTAGATGAACTAGGGGTAGTTGCTTATAGAGGGACAGGTAGCACTGAAAACCATAATCATTTCTCTGACAGTGAAATATTGCTCTTAACAGCATATTTCTTACATATTTGTTCAATCGAACTTAGGATTGTAATTATTTAGTATATCCTTTTAATTAAGGTAACAGTTAAAGAATGCTAATTCTGCTGAAGTGCCAATGAAATGAAGGTATCATCATTTTGTTACCAAGTGAGTGTGCTACACTTTGCCCTGAGGTAGTAACAGAAACATCAAGTAGGAGATCATCTCTGCCCTGGACCGTTTACATTTTCAAGAGAAACAGATCCAGTGGTGCTTTCCCCCTCCCTTTATCCTGTTGTTTCAGTTCTGCTCTTATTTTCCTTTAATCAGTCTACTTCTTCATGTTTAAACACTTACTGTATCCCAAAGAGGATAGTCAACCAAACTATTTGAGTTGGTTCTTTCATTTGTTGTGGTTAATAAGTTACCATCAAAGAGTGTTTTTATTAAAGCGATAAACCTTTCTACATTTAAAAATCCTTCTAAACAATGTTGGCAATGTTTATGATATCCCATAAATGGAATAAGGACCATAACAAAATAAATCTCTTATATTGTGGACTTTAAACCTTGCTCCAAGTTATAGATTATAAAATAAGGGACAATTAGCAATGAAATACTAAGCTATAAAGTAATAATAGCTTTTTTTCCCCCATGGTGATACAGTTTCTCAGCAGAATTATGTGATAAATAGACAAATAGTTGAATGGATCTACTAGATACAGTAGATCTATTTTTAATCTCACTTGTACTGTTTTAAGTCAGGAATAACTCCTGTGTAAAACACTTAAAGCTGAGATAAATGAAGGCAGGATTCATGTAAAAGTAGAATTATTTTAAATAAATTAAACCAAACATTTAATTCCCCCCAAATTTTACATTGAGTTGTTGCACATTAAACAAGTGAACAACAAGTACTTAAAAAAAGGAAAGGTCTTTGTAAAGCTCTGAGACAGGACCTGGACCTCCCTTATTACCTTATTATGCTTATTACTGAATTTAACCATGTCTATAGAGGTTCTTTCGAAATGGGCAGAGGATTTTAAGGGTAGAAATGTGTATGCAGACAGAAACACCTAAAATTTACTGCAATTTCAGCAGTTCTCCCTTTTCTTATGGGAGATGTGGCAGCAAGAAGATGGTGAGGCTATCCACATCTAAGTACAAATACTGCACATCCCACAGTTATTTCCTACGAACCTTTCTGCCATGAAAAAAAACAAGAGCCAGCAGAGCTGTCTTTCCAGGAAGAATATTTTTATACCCATGTTTATCTGATTGCAAACCAATTAGCAGAAAATTTTCTTAGGTAAATAGTGAATTACTCCTCCTTACTGGGCACAAAGGGTAGTACTACTTCCTGGGAGAAGGGTTTTGCCTTAACAGAAATGCATCCTTTTCTTTTCCGCTTTTCAAGACAAAGCAAAATCCACCTCTTTTCTCTCAGTCCTCTAACATACTACTGTAAAGCAGCAATACTTATCAACAATGCTAAAGTACTTTTTGGCACTGGGATTCCTGTTGGGATACTGAACTTCCCAGAGGAAAAAGGAGATGGGAAAATTTCTCTCTACTTCATGTGTTATTGATTTGGCTATCCTGATTTGATTATTGTATGATAGAGAGGCAGAGAGCATCTAAATCCAAAATTAATCTAACTTAAATTCTTCAGTTAATGAAGAGATAAAGTTTTATCAGTAAAATTGAGATAAAATATTCCTGTTCTGCAGGTGAAAGAGGAGACCTTTCCAGTTCAGGCTCTCATCATCAGCAACAAAGGTAGCTGCGCAGATCACCTAGAGATAAGGACATTCTCTTAAAATATCATCTGTATTGCAGCAAAACACAACTGATAAACAGGGTCTCACTTTTTTCACTAAAGGGTTGGCTTGAGCATGGGCAGGGCTGGTCATTGCTGTTCTCCATTCAGGCAACTGATGCTGCAACACTTTTAGAGCTGACTGCTGGAAATAGCACTGGGTGTTGCAGTGTCACCTGTCAGCAAGTGCAGACCTTGCCTATGCTTCCCACCAGATATTTTCGTTGTTTCTGTACAGCTGGTTGATTTGAATGATACTTCTTTAGCAATCCTCAAATGCAGACAGGCACTGTGAGCTGGCATTAGTGCCCCTGCAGGTGTCTGGGTCCCTGCAGCTCCTGGTCATTACAACAGCAGCTGCACATGGTCAGGGCTGGGCTTGAGAACTGCCATGTGAAGAGCTGTCATCCTCCTCCTCCTCCAAGGGTCTCACTTAACTGGAGAGGTGACTAGCTTAATTGCCTGCTTCCACCAAAGGTATGCCACTTATCAATGGGTACTGTCAAAGGAAGTTAAAAAATAACCCTATTATCTCAGTTATCTTCCTTGATGGTGATTGCTTAGAGGAAATGTTCATTTCAGTGGAGACCACCATTGATTCAGTAAATTAGTTCCTACTGCCATAACCATCTTTATCTCCTTTCATGTCAAAAATACTTTATTTGCAAACCAGATGAGTCCTGACTGTTGTCCTCTGGGTGTTTGCAACCCAATGTTCAGTTTTCATTGGCACAATCCTCCCTGCACCCACCTAAATGCTGTGTAGCAGGGAAGGAAGCACATGAAGCACATGCTTCAGGACATACAAGGATGCCTTCAAAGCATACTCAGGAGCTATTTCTCAAATGTTCGCAAGTTTAGTTGATATTTTATCAAAGAAACATCCTAGTTAAAGAATCAACTTGGATTTCTTGTTAAATCACCACAGAAGAACACTAAGTTTTCTTTTAACAGTGCTTAACGACATGGGAGGAAGCGAGACAAAAAAAAATGTTCCTACTACTAAGGCACAAAGGAAGAGAAAGTGCTAAACTGACTGTCATGCATTATTTTTAAAAATAGACATATTACATTTTTCTATTGAGCAGCAACTGCTCCTTAAAATGACATCAAATAAAATGCACTTGACATTGAACACTGAAGTCTTTGTTTCATATCGCCCCCTAACTTTATCATTCTTTCAAATAATTTTTCCCTTCCCCATGGCATGAAGATATTTCAGCTTTGCCTGAAATCTTTCTACAGCTTTGTTAAACTGACTCCCTTTTTGACATGAGCTGTTCCAGTTGCAATCCAAATGCTCCTGAACAGCACTTTGTGTATTAGTAGTGCATTAACACGAATTTCCACCAGCTACTCCCCTCCCTCCCTCCCTCCTCCTACTACAGCAAAATATAGCTGTTACCTAATTTCTCGTTTGAATTATTAATATTTTGTGCACTCTGCTACTCGGTATCACCTCACATTCATTTTTCAAACTTTGTCACTGTTCCTTACTTTTGTTTATGAAAGAAAGTATTTTTGTGATATTCTATGACCTGTTTTAAAAATATCATAGAATAATTCCAAATTCCCCTAGGATATTTTGCTTGGTTGTGGTTTTTTTCCTTCACAGCATTTTAGCTTCCTTGTTTCATTTTCTTAAACAGTTAAATGCTAATGAAACATGACAAAGACATAAGTCTCTTGTCTGCATCTTTCCAGGTCATTTGCACGTAACTGAGACAAAAAGAGAAAGATACCAGCAGCACAGCACACATCCTGTGTAAAAGCAAGCAGCCCTTTTGTGCTTCTGACATTAAAAGGTATGTAGTTATTCAAGTCACCATAAGGTGACATATATATATATATATATATAAATATGCTAATTTATTTTGAGTACAAATGCATAGAATTCAGCAATATTAAAGATTTTAACAGAAGGAGGGCAAATCATATGTGATGGAGACACTGATATTTAAATCCATTGCATTAAATTGCATAGCAGCCATGTTCTGACCTCTGCTATGATCTTCCTTGTTCAAGCATGGCATAACCAAAAGATCAATTTTTTACATAAGTGAACCTGAAAAGCCTGCCTAGTTTTCTGCAGTAAGGTTAAATGAGGGTGCATTCAGTGGCCTCTATTGTAAATGTTTTCTAAATTGAGGTTTGGATATTACAAGGTAGAAAAATGAGTGAAATATGTGAGCAGCTGAGGCATCCAGACAGCTTTGTGGCAAATGGAGACAACGGCCCTGATGTTTCTCTAGGTGAAGAGCTGATTGAAATCCTGGGATCTCTTGACTGTGGCAAAACTAGGTTGCAGCCCCCCTTCAGATGAATGCTCCCTGTACCGCTCCTATTCCTATCACTTTCTTCTGGGGGTATAGTGCCTCGCACTTTTCCAGAGCCCCTTGCAAATGCACCCATCACGGTCCCATGTTCTCCTCAGCTCATGTGGGGACCAGCTCCCCTCTGTGAGACCCAGCTCCCAGATGGAATACACTTTATCACTCAAAAGGACCAGCCTCAAGGTAAACTTGCCTCTCCTGGGACACTGCTGGCTAAAGTGAGACTGAGCAACATCGCACAAGCTGAGCCATTGCCTGGTCCCCTGGAAGTGCACAGGGACAAAAGGAGAAACAAACAACATAAATGGTCTCTGTGCTCAGCTTTAACCTATTGCTGATCATCTCCAAGTACACTGAGTCCCTTTTCAACATGACCTGCAATGTCTTGGCTCAGATGCCCTCCTGTATCTACCCAGGCACCACCCCAGCAAGTGCCAGTGTCTTGTCTGTGCCAGGAAACTCAGGGTCCAGCTCACCAGGGTCCCATTACCACCACCCCAGTCTGGCACTCATGGTCTTCTCTGCCCTGTGCAGCCTGAGAAGTCCTCCTGACCATGCCTGTGGTCCACACTCCTACTTCCTACTGCCCTCTGTGGAATGGGCTTCAGTTGACAAATATTTGCAGCCACTTGCACAGTCCAAGGCTCAAAGAAATAACCAGACCGGGGTTTTTAAGTTTAGGGTGCTTGTTGAAGAATTCCTGTTCTTAAGCCTTACCTGCAGAAGCTCAATCCAAAGATCACTGTGACTTAAATTATCAAAACCTCATTCTCTACCATGTCTTTGTTGCTAGATCTCAGTAGCTGCTTTGTCTTGTCTGAAGTGTCCAGATTTTTCCATGCTTGCTTCAAAAATTCCTGTAATAATCACTCATTGCTGCTGTGACTGGTGATTAAAAGATTCGAAAGAGATTGTTGATTAGATCTACCTGTTGGAGATAGGGTTTACTGTTTTACAGAGAAAACATAGTGAAAAGAAAATGGTACTTTGACCATCAATTAAGGTCAGGGCTTAGTATTTAAAAAATATTTCTATATTTAAATAATATGGCTAAATTTAATCTCTTCATTCTAAAAATCACCTCCCAGTTTGTATTTTCTTGGCTTGGTTGACAAATCTTCTCCAAAACTGTGCTTTGCAGCTTTACTCTCCAGCAAAATCAGCATTTGGTCTCTTTCAAAACCAGTGTTCCCAGTGTCAAGAGATGTCAGGAACTAGACACTGGGAATTAAATCTACTGCCAGAAGCCTTCCCAAAGTGTCACTTCAGAAAATTAAGTAAACCTTGTAACCTTGCTTCCAAGGGAAGGTTGGAAAATGGGGCCCATCCTTCACACAGTCAGGATTTCCAGCCAGTGAACAATGTTTCCCCATCTTGTTCATCATGCTTGGGTTTTCAATCTTCCTTCTCTGCCAGAGAAACATAATTGAAATTATTAATATTACCATAGCCTATCACCTTAGCAATGCATCAAAATTAAGAAGTTATGGATGGACTTGCAACTATACCTTTTGTTACTATTATAGAATATCTTTAGAAAAGCACTGGGTTTTGACCTTGGAGTCCATCCTATCACAGCCTGATAGAGCAGCTGTTCTGAATTCAGCCCAACCAAGTATTCAGCCATTCAAGGATTACTCTGCTAATTCCAGTTCAAGACACTACAGCAACAACTTCAAGCAAACATGAAAGGAAAACAGGAGGAATAAAAGAAACACACTTTAAAATCTTACCATGTTAAAAAAAAAAAAAAAAAAAGAAAGAAATGGTAGAGGGTTTTGTAATAACTAAATTACTTCTGCACTTATCAGGTGTTTCAGTATTGTCACTCTTCTTAATCAACCACAAAAGCCATTTGTTTTCTAATATTGTCCAGTGTCAGACTTGTTTTCCCTTATTTATGAAAAATATGGAATGTGTGTCAGTGAATCCATTTTTCTGCCTCCTTCTGGCAGTCTGGAAAATCATGTCCTGGGGTGCAGCATCACCAGCTGGGCAAGGAAGGGGGATTGTCCTGCTCTGCTCTGCTCTGGGGCAATCTCACCTCAAGTGCTGGGGGCAGTTTTGGCACCACAGTATAAAAAAGACATTGAACTATCAGAGAGCATCCAAAGTAGGATTATGAAGATGGTGAAGGGCCTTGAGGGGAAGCCATGTGAGGAGCACCTGAGGTCACTTGGTCTGTTCAGCCGGGAGAAGAGAGGACTGAGGGGAGACTTCATTGTAGTCGACAACTTCCTCGTGAGGGGAAGAAAAGGGAGAGACACTGATCTCTTCTCTGTGATGACCAGGGACAGGACCTGAGGGAATGGCCTGAAGCTGTGTCAGGGGAGGTTTAGGTTGGATATCAGGAAAAGGTTCCTCACCCAGAGGGTGTTTGGGCACTGGAACAGAATCCCCAGGGAAGTGGTCACAGCACCAACCTGACAGAGCTTGAGGAGCTTTTGGACAATGCTCTCAGATGGGATTCTTGGAGTTGTGCTGCACAGGGCCAGGACTTGGACTCAATGATCTGTTTGGATCCCTTCCATTTCAGGATATTCTATGATTCTAGAAATGAAGAAAGTCCCCAATGCCTGTTGGTGTCTGCAAGTCTTGCCTCAGGGTTGTCTTCCCAGAACATACAATTTGATGCTTTTGTACTGAAAAACTGATGCAACAAATATTTCTTTAGAAAATGTTGCCCCTAAGTTAACCATAAAGCTGAATCTAAAGATGCTCACTCTGTGGTTATTTTTTCAATTTTTTCTTTCAGCAGCTTGACTATGAATCCATTGAAGTTTTTATGTGATAAAATGACTACACCTTCTCCTGGCTTGAGGAAAGTAAAGGAGACTTAAATAAGCTCAGCACTTTGTAAATGCCTCTGCTTTCTAGTGCTAAAAAGACATGCATATTTTAGGATGTCTGTAATGTTGAATTTTGTCCTTAATTTTCAGATAGCATCCATTTCAGCCCTGTGCTGTTCTCTAAGGCAGTAATGTCCTCCTCATCCTCTTCAGCATTGGAGATGGAGATCATCTTCCAATACATTGATGCACATCAAAGTGATTTCATCAAGGTAGGAGCTATATTGCAGTGGAATGATGAACACAGAGCTGGTGCCCCAGAGGCCTGGGCTCCTCTGGCAGGAGGATTGCCTGTCACAAAGGTGATGAGCAGGGTTCCAGGTCTGGCATCAGGAGTGCAGCATGTACTTCACACAGCAAGGCTGTAGGGGGACAGACTGCTGGGGACCCCTGGAGTGAAGGAGGGACTTGACTGGACTTCCACACAAAAAATGGTTTTAGGAATCCTTTGAGTGAGTTCACTAAACCAAAATGCACCTGCATGGGGCATGCAAGCCAGATAGAATGCTGTCTTTGCTTCAGAACTGATTGTTGTAGGTTTGCACTTTGCAAGGACAGGAGTCTTGGTCCTATGCTGGTTTGTCCTTTCATTTTTGTCAGCCCACTGTGAAAGGACAGAAACATAATTAGTCCAGTTAGTATCAGTTATACTGTGAATCTATGAGCACTTCTAAATGAATTCTCATAAGGATCACCAAGGTAAGTTGTGCATAATGCAATTTCTGTAATGCAAACTAGCCAGCATCTAGTCTAGCTCCTCTTCCACTGGATTTTAGATCCAGGGTTGACAATGTGAATGCCTAAGTGTGAGCACCCTCCCTCTTTAGAAAATCAGGAATCTCAACCCTGGGGAGACAGCTAAGTGATTCTTCTCTATCCTGAAACCTTAGAGCATCTGTGATAATGCTGTAATGGCACAGAAAGGAAACAATCTCCCAGTGTGAGATTTCTAATACTAGGGCCAAGGGTAACAATGTTCTGGATCAGCTAATTGCACATTTCTTCCTGTGCAGGATCTGAAGGAATGGGTGGCTGTGGAAAGTGATTCTATTCAACCACATCTGAGGAAAGAAGTAATGCGAATGATGACACTGGCAGCAGACAGACTTGCAGCACTGGGAGCCACTGTTAATTTAGTAAACTTGGGGTCACATCAGGTGATTCTTTGACATAAAACATCATATCTACACATGGGTCTACCTATTGCATTCATTGCTATATACTTGTATGTTATGACAATGTTATTTTTTGAAAGCCAGAAACAAATTTATCAGTAGTCCTGTACATGATACCTGCTGAAATCAGGTTTGAGAATGAGCATACCAGGAACCACACAGGCAATCCAAATGCAAATTGATGTTCTGTGCATAGGAGGGAGTTTGCTTTTAACTGGAGGGAAGCAGTTTGCAAAAGTAAAAGGACTGAGTTTTTTTACTGTGGCTTGTTTTTATATTTTTGTCTGTGATGAAGCATGAGAACTAATGCATCATTTGTCACTGAACTTTCTTTATGAGGAAGGTTGTTTTTACAGGGAAAATGTTGTCAGATTTAGGGTTAGCTACCTAGAGCATCATATTTGGTTTTCGGAGCTTCTGACAAACGATCCAAGCTATTTTCTTTCATTGCTGAAAAGCAACATGAAAGAATTAATCTCTGAGAAGCCTTGTTCTCTAATTTACTTACCTTACTGTAGCCATGGGCTCTTTTCTGCCCTGGGCTGTTAAATTCCTACTCTAACAGGAATTCAAAAAGTTCAGTAATAGTGATTCTCTTTTCTTTTCTCTGAGGCTTTCAGTGAGGATTCTGATTCTTAGCACAGGGACCCTGAAGTACAGCAACACTTTAACATTTCAGGTTGTGTCATTCGATAGTTGCGGAGAATGCAATTGGGCCACATGGAGCTCTATTCTGCATGGAGCCACATTAGAGGATTAGCCTTAACCTGTTTTTAAGAGTCTGAAATAGCTGCTGCCTCCTGCCAGCAACACTTTTTTCAGTTTCCATATTTGAGCTTACAAGCCTCCTGCCCTCTGTCTGTGGTGAAATCATACCCCAAACTAATTTGTGTGGCTTTTGACTATTCCAGTGGCACAATAGATTCCATAGCACAAGGTTACCTCTGTCTTCTCCAGTGCTGGGAAGTGAGAGATTAGTGAGGAGGGCATTTCTGACAGCAAAATGTTAGAAGAGTTCTACAAAGTTCAGCATTAAATAAACTGTTGAGGAGAAAGATCGTAGTTTCTCTGAATAGTTTAGAACCGGAGTCAGTCACATTTGTGCACCTAATCAAATCAAAGTCAATTGAGTGTAGATGTATTTTCAATACTGAGAATTCCAGATTGTTTTTGTACATTTCCAAATTTTGGAAAGTTTGGGTTTTTTAGTTGCCTTTTTTTAACCTTTCTTCACAGCTGCCTGATGGCCAAGTCCTCCCACTGCCTTCTGTGATTCTTGGGGAGCTGGGGAAGGATCCACAAAGCCCCACCGTATGTTTCTATGGTCATGTGGATGTGCAGCCTGCCAAGAAGGAAGATGGCTGGAACACTGACCCCTACACACTGACTGAAATCGATGGTGCGCATCTTTTCATAAGTTTTGTATCACTATTTGAATACATGACTGAGGCTCTGAGTGGGAGAAGAAGGGCTCCTGTATATTTAACCAAAGCATGAGGATTTCAGTGGAAATCTTTGGGACATGTCCAGCAGCTCTCAGGTTTGCTGGTTTTTCTGTGACTAGTGAGACCCATCAGTGACTGCCTAATATTTGGTGTGGAAAAGCAATGTGAGTATTGTAGAGTATTCAATAGAGAATCCATTTCTACTTAAGTCCTTACAGGATTTTTGCATCAACCATTATCCTCCCTTGCATCTCCTGCTCTTGCTTCATGCCACTTTTGTACTTCCACCTGCCATGCTGGAGCTAAGGAACATTTGTGGTGGAAGAATGTGAGGACCCCTTAATGTAATTATCATTCCAACACAGCTAACTGACAGGAGGAACAAAATTAATGGAGGGAGGGTCAGCAGATGAGTAAGACCTCAGAAATCCTGATTCCCAGGCTATAATCACTGAATTACCCATTCTCATTATCTGGGATCAATTCCCAACAGCCTTACTGGTATAATTCTTCTGCCTTATTCTGGTGTATATCCAGTGGGGACTGCTACAGAAGTTTATACACAGGCACAGATTTCAGTTTCATGTACAGTGATAACTGTACATGATGCACTGTTCAAAAAGAAATTACCTGCTTAGACTTGTAGCTTCATGTTTCTGCCATGGCATTTATCCGTAGGGTTTTTGCTGCTTGTTACCTGGTCTGAGTGTGTCCAGAAGCTGAATATTGTGCATGTCTTGTATGAACAAACAATTCCTGAGAAGAAAAGTGAAACTCAAAAATTGGCATGTAGCAGAAACCACAACATAATGCATATAAAATGAAGGAAGGAAGGAAAAAAGTGTACCAGTCCTTTGGGAAGCACCTGAACACTCATCACCTTATTTAAAATGAGTTAGTGAAATCCTGACACTTCTGACATGTCTTCCCTCCATCACTAAAGATTCTGTGGCAACTGGAATTTGCCAATTACATTGAAGTGATGAGGGACAATTAAAAGATTGCTTTAAAACCTTCCTCTTTTCTTTTTAAGGAAACCTCTATGGGCGTGGAGCAACAGACAATAAGGGACCTGTCCTGGCTTGGATAAATGCAGTGGAAACATTTAGGGCCTTGAAATTAGTAGGTATCAATAAGGAATCCTTTATTATTATTGATAATTTTATTATTTACTATTATTTGTTGTCATTATTTATTATATCTCTGGAGGGATGTATTTACATTCCTGAGTAAGATGATACTTCTCTGTCCCAACAGACTACATACAATTTGAAATATTAGCTATTTCAGATGAAACACTTAGGGCACTCATCTTATTCCAGTAAGAATTTGTCTTAGGGCATTTCTGTTTAGAACAGCCAGTCTGCAACGTAAATACAGTCTTGCTGCTATTGTCCTGCAGAGGAAATCCCACGGGGAAGCATTCAATATGTATTGCATACATTACACAGCTCTGATATCCTGTTCTCTTGAGAGGTTTTAAAATGGTAAAATAACAAACATTACAGAATGCTCATGAAGACTCATCTCTGCTGATACATACTGCTGATCTTTGGTTTTGTCTGCCTACAAGATACCTTCAATTTATGTGTCTGTGTGAAGAGAATAAGCATCTAAAAATTTTCATCCAGAATGGCCTGTTATGTCACCAACAGATTAGATTTATCAAAGCAAACACTTTGAATGGGTGCATTCACAAATACAGTCACTCAAAGTCTGACATATTTCTGAGGCCAGACATTTGCCTAAATTACTATAATGATCAATATAGTCATCTTCAAATTTAATAATTTTAGAACAGTTTTACCCCCAAAGTAAAGGTGAACCAAAATATATTTTAGGCTTGTAACTGGGTTAACTATCATCCTTTAAGGTGAATTTGCATGACATATTCTGTTAGTGTGTTGAGAAAGAGTTTTCTGTCTCCTATATGACATTATAGCACAAACTGAGAATTGTGTCTTGATTTTTTTAAAGTCTTCTTACAACCTTCTGGAAAACATGTTTTTCTTGCATCTATAGTACTGAATTGACCTTGGTCTCTCTTAAGCACTAGACAACACATACATTATTTGCCAAAACAGTGGTTGTTGTAAGTGGCTATGGTAATGGGTCTGACATCTTTCTAGTTTTTCAAATCACTAATAGCTATCTTGATATTTTAACAAGCAAGCAAAAAAGAATTTTTGTCATTTCGAGCCTCTGTCTAGAAAACAGCATAGACCATCAAACAATATTCATTAATGGTCCATGACGCAAGTTCATTTAATTTTACACATTCATTCTTGCCTTTAATCTGGGCATTGAATAAAAGAGAAAACATCTTAAAACCACTAATGAGAAAATGAATTGTAACAGGAAACGAAGTTGAAATTTATGTCCCCTACAGGATGTGTCAACATTTTCAATTCCCACTATTCCATAATGAAAATTCTCCTAATTACTCTTGGAAGTGTGTTCTTATCAACCAGCAGGGTTGCAAATTTATGAGTGCTAAAAAGACAATTACAGTAGAGTCACTGACAATGTTTTTATCACCATATAAGCTTGGTGATAGACAACATTGGGAAAACCATGGCCAGTGGCTCCCACATGGGCAGTAGCAGTGGAAATGTAAGAGGCAGGAAATTTTCTGTGAAAATGCAATTGCTATTATGCAGTTAGAATCTTCAAAGCAATTAGAATATTGAATAGCACCAGGAGAAGCCCATTTAATGAGACATTTCAGCAAGTTTTCTGAAAACACAAAGAAGGAAAAAAGGCATCACTTATTCTCCTTTAAAAATGAAAAGTAGGTAAAAACATGTGGAAAAGAAAGTTTTTCTGGGAACCTGTATGTATCTGTCACTGGCTTTTCTAATGTAGCAAGCTGTATATCCTACATACTCATCCCACATCTTTCTTAACCTAACACAATTTGTACAGCAAATCAGTCTACTCCTAATTTTAAACCCTTTTTGAAAAAAAAAAATAGAATGCTTGTTTCTTACTCAGATTTTTTACATTTTTATGTAGGCTATGCCAGTGAACTTCAAGTTTGTAATTGAAGGCATGGAAGAAGCAGGATCCTTGGGGCTAGAGAAACTACTTGAGGAAGAAAAACAGAGCTTCTTCTCTGATGTTGATTACATTGTAATTTCCGACAACTTGTGGCTCAGCAACAAGAAGCCTGCCCTTACCTACGGGAGTCGGGGAAATGCCTGCTTTTTTGTGGAGGTAAAGGACACAGGTTCACTAGAACTGAGCCTCTAATATACAGCTGCACTTACATCTGCATGCAGAGAAAACTGAAGGAAAGCTTAATATTTACAAGTACAAAACTTTCTTCTGCATCCCTTTTGGCTTCTGCAGATTTCTCTCCTCATTTCAGTTCAATTAGCCTTATTTACTTCCATTAACTTATCTTCAATCATTTCTTCCCTTGGTCCCTTTCCTGTCTCATTGCTGTCCTGCCACTCTTCCAGTCTCTTATCCTCCCCTCTGCACATCAACTCTGTTCTCGTGGACACCATCCCTATACCAGCCTCTCCAACTCTACAAAACCATAATTTCTGCTGCTCTTCCCTTTTGCAGCAGATACTGCTTAGTATAATCAATCAGCCTAAAGGGACTCAGTTTGGTTGGAGCTCTGGGTTTAAAAACCACACAAAATTTTTGTAACCATTGGCAGGAGCAAATAAAAGTTCACTGTAGCCAACATGCTGTATTTAGCCAGCAATGTGAGCTACTGTGAAATAAAGAGCAGAAATTTCTCATCTGGAAATGCTTCCTGATGAAGCATAAAAGAAATTCAGAGAGAAGATTAAAGAACTTGAGAACTAAAGAAAAATCTGCATTAACCTTTACGTCTGAAAAAGAATGATTTTTTTTTTTTACTGAAAGAGCCTTGGCAGCCTTGATTCAATTCTTCTAAGTCTTGGTTAAGAAAAATGATGCTATTAAAACATCAAAAATGATCTCTCCCTGCTAGTAGACAGTTAGCTGTAATGAGGTTTTGAGAACAATAAACAAGTTCTTTGCAGGAAAATATTTTATGATAAACTCAAGTATGAAAATGTGTCTGGAAAAAGAACCCATTTAATAACTCAAATGCCTCTATTCCAAAGACTTGTTATTCAAGAGACCTATAAATTTTTATTTGTTGCAATCTTGAATTAAGGTTGGACACATTTTTTTAATATCAAACAAGATTAATTTTTGCCATTTTTAAAGAAGATTTTGCATTAAATAAGAAGGTTAGACAGCTTGAAGAATTTATTCTCTGATGTTAGAAATAGTAATAATATGCAAATGTTTATTGTATGATGTCTTTAATCTTACTGAAGCAAAAGAGGGAGTGGAGAAGGACCCTTGCTCTCAAATATGAGTGCTACAGACAGCTGCATTTCTCTCTCTGGTGGTTGAGAACATCTTCTCTGCCAAAGCAGATTTTCCTGATATGATGTTTTCCCTTTAATAATTAGGAAAAAAAAAATTTACTGCTCATTTGTGATCTTGTTTAAAAAACTAGAACCAGCAGTCACTACAAACCTCCCAGAAGAATAAGGTAGTGAGTGTTTACATGTAAACAGTGGTTTTGGTACAGGTTGAATGTGGCAGCAAGGACCTTCACTCTGGAACTTCTGGAGGCATCATTTATGAGCCGCTGCTGGACCTGATAGCGCTGCTGGGTAAGAACACAAATCATTGCTGGGGAGCACTGCCCAACGATCAGCCTAGTGAAGGTCAGGGCCACATTTAATTGTTGTAAGGCAAGGCTAATTGAACAAAGATCCCCAGGTTTCCAGACCTCAGCTATGGTGGTGGCAGCTGAGTAAGGGAATGTCTCCAGTAGGGCCAGGACTTCAGACGTGTTGTGACTGACAAGCTGATGTCCGTCACACATCAATAAAGAACATCTACGGATTACAGGCAACTTTAATACATACACACATAGTGAAACCTGACCTTTTAATGCTGATTTGTATCCCAGTAGGATGATGTTTTCATATCAGAAGCTGGGCAGACACATCACACACCACACACAAACAGCAGCTCAATGGTTTTCTTAATAAATATGCAAATGTATCAAGTTAGGCATCCCAGCTTGACAGTTGTTATTGGTAAATAATTTGGTAAAGAGCTAGGTAGAAGGGAGAAGGTGTTATGATTGTCAAGGGGAAGAAATAGGCTTCACTTGTACTGATATCTGCATCTTATTTTGTAGACAGCCTTGTGGATTCCACAGGTCATATTCTGATCCCTGGAATCTATGACGGTGTGGCTGCCCTGATGGAGGAGGAGAGGAAATCATATGAATCGATTGAATTTGATCTAGAGGAACACAGAAATAACTGTGGTGTGAAAAAATTCCGCTATGGAACCAAGGTAACATAGAAACTGTATGAATACTCAGCAGAAAGAAATTAAATCACCTATTTGTAGCATTTATGCATAAAGCCAAACTGAAAGGTATTTTCAGACAATGGCCAGCTCAAAATAAAACAAAGGAGAACTGAGAAGTAAAAGGTAAACAAAATTAGTCTGCTGAAAATGTCAGGCACTGCATCTGGGGAAAGTGATCTGAAATACAAATAATCAACTAAAAGGAATAATACAAAACAGTATAACTCTCCCTTCCTTGCCTTCCCCTTCTTTCCCCCTAAGCCTAATCAGCCAAATAAAACATGCATAAAAATGCCTGCATTTAGGTTACATGGTAGGAAAGAAGTTGTATTCAGCTCTGAAAAAATGGGAGGCAGCTTTAGGCAGATGTGTTTCAAGTGGTTTTTATTTACATGAGTAATTTCATGATTACAAGCCGCACCTGATTATAAGCCGCACGTCCAGGTGTTGGCAACGTTTAGGTCTTTGTCCATGTATAAGCCGCACCGGAATATAAGCTGCGCTTTTGTTTGCAGGGAGGACCCACGTGCAACAAAGTAATGAATTAGTAACAGAATCACGGGATCTCTCGCCCTGGCCCGGTGCTGCCCCATGGTGCTGGTGGGAGGGAGGCATGGAGCCCACTTGCACCCATGGCGGCAGCGGGAGGGGGGTGTGGGGCTGGCAGGAGGGAGCCCCCTGCCTCCCCACCCCCAGCGCTGCCAGCACGGAGCCCGCCTCCACCCGCAGCTCAACAGAGTAACCAATTTGTTACAATCCCGCAATGCTGGGTTTTACTGGCAGGTGCTCAGCTCAGCACCCTGGCTGGCACTTCCGGGTTGGGAAATTTTGGAACTTTTTTCATATATTGGCCGCTCCTGAGTGTAAGCTGCATTTCCGGTTTGGGAGCAAAATTTTAGTCAAAATGGCACAGCTTATAATCGTGAAATTACTGTAATACAGATTTTAATGTCTGCCAAGCCTGCCATAAAAAGCATCCAAAACTGCAAGCCTCTCCTTACCAGCAATAAAAAATTATATCCTAAATAAAAAACCAGCAGGCAAGGGCGGGCTTGGAAAGATCACTCTGCACAAGAGTGGCAGCTGGGAGAAAGGAGTTGATCCATTTTTTTATCACTAACATAATTATTCTGGTGTAGATTCTGCTAACATGGATGCTTTTATTTCCATGAAAAAGCTTTCAAATTACCTAAAACTAGACTGTAAGAATCAGTAATAAAAAGTATAATGTAACCATACTGAGTTTTGATGTTTTACATATACGAGGATGAACCGATGTTAATTTTATGTGTAAATAAAAGTCTACTCTCGTAAAACTGAAGGAAAGCAGCAGCACCCTGAGGTTCTGGATGAAGATCAGTTTATAATTTATATATTTCTCCTATTTTCCTTAGAATAGTAATCGTAATATTTTGTTTCCCCCCTGCATCTTCTCCAGAAAAACTTGGTTGCTGAAAATCATATTTTTTATCATGTTCTTTAGTGTTCATTAGTAGAATTTCCTCACTGGTATCATCTGGGATGAATCTGGCTGCATGGTTTTTCCAGTGACAAGTTCTGGGATAAACGGCAGTCAGATCAGAAGTTGTTCTGATACTGCTTTGCACTAGGAAAATTTACTTCCAAGATTTTTAAAACAATGCTCTATTTTTCTTATTTTTTGTGAAAAACCTTTGCCATCCAAATCTTTCTATGACTGAATGTAGTAGTATTTTTTAAAAATTAAAATACATGTGCATGGGTTTAAATTAAAAATCAAATATCTTTAAAATATAGAGTTCTTCAAATACAAATTTTAGAATGGAAAAAGCTTGTTTATATCAATTGTGACTGGCTCCAGTGTCATCCCTTGCATTTTCAAAATTTTTTTTAAAGGAAGAAATACTTCTACACCTATGGCGTTACCCCTCTCTCTCTATTCATGGGATTGAAGGAGCTTTCCATGAACCAGGCATTAAAACAGTAATTCCAGCAAAAGTAACTGGCAAATTCTCAATCCGTCAGGTCCCCCACATGGACACTTCAGTTTTGAAAAAACAGGTAAGAGACAAATCTTTTCTTTGGCCACTGCTGTGCAAACTGAGTCACTCTTAGCACCTCACATATCTAGACTTGTAGTAAATTGAATGTTTTTAGCACTTGTTGTTTCCAATAGAGGTAGGAAAGTGAATATAAACTTGTGTTGCACAATGAAAGCTTTTTTGAAAAGTATTTTCCCTACAGGTGGTGGAACACTTGGAGGGTGTCTTTTCCAAGAGGAACAGTCCAAACCAACTGAAAGTGTCCATGCCTTTGGGTGCAGAGCCCTGGCTTGCTGATGTTAATAATCTACTATATAAAGCAGCAAGAAGGGCAATAAAAACAGGTGTGTTTCTTTTTTTTTTTTTTTTTCAGTTCTTAGTGTGTTTTCAGGTGTGCCGGGGCATTGTGCTCAACAATACAGCAAAACAGATTTCCCAATTCAGTGCTGCAGCCTCTTACCCTTATAAATCTTGTTGATTTTGATAGGACAACTCATCAGCATATTCCATACCTTGCTAAATTTTGATAGGTTTTATAGGAGTAGATAAAAGGCCTCATTTACTTTTTTTTGTATTGATAAGAAACCAAAGGTTTATAGAACCGAGCTGATTTGTGAAATCAATTTGCTATACGCTCAAACCCATTTATACTCAGAAGCTCTTAGTATCAGCTCTTTGCTTAAATGTATGATAGCAGAAAAAAAAGCACCTGGATTACACCTATTTATTAATTCATTTTCCCCATGTATTTCAGTTTTTGGAGAAGATCCAGATTTCATTCGTGATGGCTCAACAATTCCTGTTGCCAGAATGTTTCAGACTGTAACACAGAAAAGTGTGATGATGCTTCCGATTGGAGCGGCTGATGATGGGGAGCATTCCCAGAAAGAGAAAATAAGCAGGTTTCTTTCATTTCTCTTTCTCCTATTCGAGAAGGGGGAAGAACTGAAGACCCTTGAATGAGCATGTCCAGATGAGAAGTTTTGCTGTGCATTGGGCAGCCGAAAACTACTATCTTCTACTAGTTGCTCTGCTAAGCAGAGAGCAAAATTCCCAGTCTTTTGCATACCATTCTACACTTTTCACAAGGTGTCTAACCCAGCCTTTCAATTCATCACATTGGCAAATTTCATATCACTAGCAATGAAATTTGCCTCTGGTCTGAAAAATGATGGTGCAGATGGGCACTCTTCTGTCACAGCATCTATTTTGAAGTGTGCCAGTCACAGACACTCATGATTATGTAAGGATTTCAGTGGTTTTCAGTATAAATGGCTATAAAGATTGATTTATAGTCCAGGGGTCAAAACTAGCATAATTATACAAAAAAAACCCCTTAAACTTGTCACTGGTGCTCATTGTTGGAGGCACCATGATAAGCCACTATTCAGTGTGTTGCCCAAACACTTGTGCAGGCTCTGAGTCAATTCATTATGAACTCTGGAAAGAGGAGAATTCTACAGTAATTCTCAAATTAGTTTTTGTCTCCCCTTATTAAAGCCTCAACGCTGCTGACTACAGGTAATACCAATTTGGGGATGTAAAAAAAAAAAAAAAAAAAAAAAAAAAAAAAAAAAAAAAATCTGAAGTAAATATAGAGGAGTACCAAATTGAAGGATGTCTAGCATTTTTGTGCCCTGGGTACTTTTTGGGGGTTACCAGTCTTGCAAATTCCTCTGAAGACTCATAAAACTTCACTGGACTATGCTTCTAATTTTAAGAGCAGGACAGCCTGACAGGACTTCATTGTGTTTCTTTTCTTCTTCACAGACACAACTATATTGAAGGAACCAAATTGTTTGCAGCCTTTTTCCTGGAGATATCAAAGTTACATCGGAACTTATATGTAACTTCCCAAACAGAGACTATCAACTGACAGACCACATCAAGAAAATGAGCAAGGCACTTTGTTAAACTTTCTAACTTGTATAAAACATATAAATCATCTATTAAGTGGCTGTGAATTTGTGGGAAAAAAATAGCTGTGCTATTTTCTGGCATATTACTAAATGACATGCATTTGTGATATGGTCCGTCAAGTGATCTCACCCCTAATGCTATAACATAGGGTTAGGGATAATTCATTCTTGTTGAATGGAAAATGTTACATTTTAGTTTTAAACTTCAGGACAAAGGGAATTTATACATCCGTTTTATAAAAATTACTTTATTTCTGTTTGTAGTATCACTCTTCATACTGCATAGGTCACATTCCAGGTTCTGAATATGAGCAATACACATTGTAGTTTCCTCCTAACTATATAAAAAATATACTTATGTAATTCTTTGAAGAAAGATCTACTATCAAATCAATCTCTTTCCTTGTCCTTCACAGAAGGTTTTAAATAGGAAGTGCAATGAAATGTTCTTTTTGAGTTTGATGTGAAGGCTTGCCTAATAATACCTATTTATGGGTATAATCACAGAGGTAAGTAGAACTGCAACAAAAAATACACATTTCCAGGTTTGGATTCTGCATTCCTTCTCATGCAAATCACTTCTTACTGTGCTGTGAGCAGTTTTTAGAATTGCTTAATAATGTTTTCTTCATATAACCTTCTTTCCATACAATGGAAAGAAGTTTTTGTTAACATCTGTTCTGGCCAAAGTCTGTTATCAGAAAGGTGTTTTCCCACCCAATTAGCAACTGATTGTTAATTACTTTCAAAGCATCAGTTTACATTAATAGTTAAGTTAAAGGCAAATGATGTATTATGTTTTCTGTTAGGCAAAACATCCAGCACAAAGCTCACAATTCAAATCTAGATTTTTTTGAACTTCAAAATGTGATTTTTTTTTACTCTAACATAATTAATTCACACACAACCAAACCAACCAAACTAGTAGAGTTATCCCTACTGTTAAAAAAAAATATATTAGGTAAATTACAGAAAGTACAGTAATTTCACTACCATAAGGCACACCAGACTATAAGGCGCACCTCTGGGAGTCGGCAATTATATAAGGCGCACTTTTTTTTTTTGCAGTGAGGATCCACCCCTAGCTCCTCCCGCATAGTTTCTGGCCAAGGCCCTGCCTCAACCTGGCTGCCATGGGCTCCCGGGCTTGCCTGCACCCGGCAGCCACGGGGGCCCAGGCCCACATGTACCCAGCAGCCGCAGCTCCACCGGCCTCCGGGCTTGCCTGTACCCAGGAGCCATGGCTCCACCGGCCTCAGGGCTCACCTGTACCCAGGAGCGATGCCTCCACCAGCCCCCGGGCTCGCCTGTAGGAGCCGTGGCTCCACTGGCCCCCTGCACCCAGGAGCCACGGCTCTGCCGGCCCCCGGGCTCGCCTGTACCCAGGAGCCACGGCTCTGCCGGCCCCCGGGCTCGCCTGTACCCAGGAGCCATGGCTCCGCCAGCCCCCCTGTACCCAGGAGCCATGGCTCTGCCTCCACCCGGGCTCGCCTGTACCCAGGAGCCATGGCTCCGCTGGCCCCAAGGCTCATCTGTACCCAGCAGCCACGGCTCCGCCTCCACCTGGGCTCGCCTGTACCCAGCAGCCGCAGCACCGCGGGCCCCCGGGCCCCTGTGCACCCAGCAGTCGCGGGCCCCTGGGTTCCCCTACACTCAGCCACCGCGGCGCCGCAGGCCCCTGGACTCGCCTCCATCCGGCTCCTACGGCCCTGCCGGCTCCTCCCCGGCTCGTGGTTCACACTTCCGGGTTGGCAAATTTCCGAACTTTTACCCATATATAAGGCGCACCGGACTATAAGGTGCACTTCCGGGTTCGGGCGAAAATTTTAGTCAAAAGGGTGCGCCTTATAGTCATGAAATTACTGTACTTGGGATCCTTCCTTTCTCTTCTGTTACCCCCCTGCAAAAATCTGCAAGACCAAAAATGTGGATGCAGAGTCAATACAAGGGAATGCTCTTACATTCTCAATAAACACCCATTTCAGCTTTCCCTGAGACTGTGTGGCTCACAGTTCAGCTGCAAGAGCTGAGTAAAGATTCTGGCTCTGGTTGCTGATGGTGTTCAAGGGGAAAATGAGGACTCAGCTCAGTCTCTTACTTGGCACTTCTGACTGCAGAACTGCAGTGTACTCCGGCACAAGGACCAAAAGCCTCAGAGACCAGAAGACTCTGGTTTGCGTATCATCAACTTGCAGAATAGTTCTCTGTGATCTCTCAGTTCCTTTCACCTGTTGAAAACATTTAGGAAGTAATGAATGTTGCAGGGATGAGCACTCCAGTGTCTGCACAGGACTCAGGGCAGACTGGTGCATGCTTAAAAGCTATCATACCACAGAGATACAGGAGGGAATTTTTCTGAAATATTTCAAAATATGTAACTGACATAAAACATTGCAATCTCTAGGCTTGCAGTAGCTTTACAAGTTACAGAATCATACAGACTCATAGAATATGCGAAGTTAAAAGAGACCCACAAGGATCATTGAGACAAAGTTTTAGTCCTGTACAGAACCATCCACAACTTAGCTAAAAAAATATGGAAAGAAACCTCTGCTCATAATATGATCCTGTTGGCAGAAGAGTTGAAAAGTTGGTGAGATGGAAGTGGCAGATTTTGTCATGAAAGAGGGATGGAGACTGTTTTAGGTATATGACTGCTCTCAAATACCACTATAATAGATGCTGTCTATGTGTTCTACAACATTATGAAGTTGGAATGGAAGATGGGCTTATGTATTT
The DNA here is from genome assembly GCF_009819885.2 of Catharus ustulatus. NCBI lineage: Eukaryota > Metazoa > Chordata > Aves > Passeriformes > Turdidae > Catharus > Catharus ustulatus. The sequence continues at coordinate 100,742,835 of NC_046221.1, read as the reverse complement.
TTTACTGCTGCTCTTTGGCATGACAAATAGAGTCAAAAAAGAGTACCAGTTTATAAGCACTCTCCAAGAAGTGCAGTGAAATGAGGTTCTGCTCTGAAATATCCACTTACTGTCAAGTTAAAACTATGAGAATGAAACAGTGGGGCCACTGAATTATGCAGATCATCTCCATGCCTTCTTCAGTACCAGAGGAGAGAAAGAGCATTAAACTTAAATTTCAGATTCTCCTGTCCATGTAAGAAAGAAAGCATTGGGAAAGCAACTGCTGCCCACAGGGGTATTGAGAGCTACTCTTTCCTTCTTAGATCAAGAACAAGTATTCACCCTGTCTTTCCTTTTTTTCTTTTATTTTTTTAAAATTTTTTAAAATATTTTGCATCATCTCATCACCCTTGTGAAAAAAAGAAGGCATGCATTTTTCTAAGGTCCGTACTGTTATGCAGCACTTCTAGAAATGTTTCTTCTTGGTTGCACTAACAGCTATTTCTTGCCACAGTAAATTAAAGACAACCTTATAATACTAGTGTTAGAAATAGGATTAAAGTTTGCTTCCATTTGTTAGTCTTATTCTAGATGTGCCATATCTCACATCAGAGCATATTATATATTCTCAAATTGTGACCAACTAACTACAGAAATCATGTGTACAATTTTGTGTTTATATATGCATATATGTAGCTGTAGCTATATATGAGTATTGGTAAGATCTAATCCAGTCATTGATTTAAAAAAGAAAAAAATATTGTTTATTCTGTTTCAGGCTTTTTCTTACTAATGACTGAATAATGGGAAAACAATGTTGTAGGGATGTCCAAAAGCAGCATCTGTATCTCCAAAATCCTGATACAGTTATCAAGACCTGGGTCATAGGATAATAAAAGGATTTAGGTTGGAAGGGGCCTTGAGGATCACAGAATCATAGAATTGTTTGGGCTGGAAGAGAGCTTTGGAAACCATCTAGTCCAAGCCCACTGCAATAAGAAGGATCAAGTAGATCAGGCCGCTCAGAGCACCATCCAAACTGACCTTGAATGTGTTCAGGGATGGTGCATGCAACCACCTCTCTGGGGACCCTGTGCCAGTGTTTCACAGACCCCAGAGCACATCTAACAGTACTAGGTGCCTATACATAGCTGGTCAAGTTCTGCCTGTATCCCTGGTAGAGGAAAACTTGTCCCACGTTTTCCTTTTTCTTGTAGGCTGTAATCCGTGTTGAAGGGAATTGAACACTCAAGAATGGGATCATATTTTTCTACCAATTATTAATGTTAAAGAATAAATGAGATAATTTTAATTTCCATTTAAAATCAGTGGGTTTAAGTGTGAAACTTGCTTTTTTTATTAGATAGACACAGTTTTTAATCCTTAAGTAATATTCCAAAAGAGAAGACTGAAAAGTGTGTCAGTTAAAATCATGGAGAATAAGATGCTGACAATAGGAGCTGAAGGCATAGAGAGATGAGCAGCATTCTGAGACTGAGAACTAATCAGGTCATTGTCCGCTTAGCCTGTGAAAGTGGAAATTAGACTTACACAGTTGTGGTTTTCTTTTTCAGTCACACTACTCCCAAGAAGTTTGACTCCTGCTGGTTATTCTTTTCAGAATACAGCATTCGTCTTGTTTCACAAAATGTTATGAAATGCCTTGCTAGTTAAGGATTTTCATAGTCCATGTTTGGATGGGGAAGATTGCGCAACTGTGCCTTTATCTGTGACACAGAGGCCCATGCCACAGCGGCTGGTGCCAGTGAGACCCACCAGTTCTCTTGTTTCTGCTGGAACATTCCAGCTGCAAGTAACATGTAAAATTAAATAGTTATTGCTACAAGGTGAAGCTCAAGTAATTTTCAAGTTTATACCTTGTATCATATCTAGTAGCCCTTTGGGAGGTGTGTCATTAAACATTTTAAACAAATATATGAATGGAAAAATATGAACAGTTCCTTGTTAACAGAGTGCCTATTTGTGTACCTTGCTCTACTGCCAAATATTTCAGTGATCTTCTCACTTGCATTCTTCAAAACAGTGTATGAAGAACACCTCCAGATTGCAGATAATTTCGACAAATAATGTAGCAAAGGTTTTTCTGCAAGGCTGCTACATTAAATTGCATAAAAGTACACCAGGGAATTCCAAATGATCTGCTAACAACACAAGCATGGTGGTATGCAATCTTGAAACCTCTTTTCATATATTTTTCTGGCTATGAACTTGAACCAGTGTGAGTGCTCTTTCTGAAGTCACTTAGAAGTCATTTCGACATTTCCACTACTTTCTAAGGAGATGAGTCACTGTCTGTTGTAATGGGAGGATCAGCAGTTCCCAGTTCTCAGATGGCTGTCACATAGAATGAGTTGTTTGGATGGAAGACAATGGAGACAGTTCCTAGTTACTTTGTCTGCTCTCACAGAGTTTTAAAAATTGCAATTACTATCTGAAAATGTGCTTATATTTTGTTATGCAATGTCACTCAGGTTCTTTGAGTGAAATGTGCCACATTCTTACTCCACAAGGCAGGAATAACTGCTGTGGGTTTTTGTGTACTTAAAGAGGTAAGTATAAATGTAACCATGCTTCCACAGGTGTGAAATTTAGATTCTTTTTGCTAAGAAACTTTACTCTTGGGAGGGGAAAAAGCCCAACAAACCCTTGCTCCAAAGTCTACCCTGCATAAGGTACATCCCAACAGCAAAGAAAAATGGCCACATTCCTTACTTGACGAGCATTTGAGAATTTCACTGTGTAAGCAGAAAACTCTTCCTTTAGAGCTAACAGTATAAACACATTCTTATTTCAGAGAACGTAGTTCTAACAGGACTAGGATGCATGTGCCAGGTGGACAATATGTTGACTTTGTGAAGATGAAAAATAAGGATTAAATCTCTATTTCACATAGCATACTTTTTTGCATATTATTTTCTGATCTGCTATTACATTAAATCTTAATGTATTGATGCATAATGTACCAGACTTGATGTTTGTAGGTGAGATATATGTCTATTTGAGAAACTTGCTTTGTGACTTTGTAAGAGATTAATTATACAGTCGCAGAGCTGTAAATTCTGGAAAACTGGACATCTTCTCATGTAACAGACAATACAGGGTAATAAATGACTCTCATTTTACTGCAATGAATTATTATTAAAATTAAATAAATTTTTATTAAAAACCCACAGTATAAGAAAACGAAATCCCTGCAGGTTTGGCAGAGTTGGCCTCCAGACAGACTTAAACATATCCACAGTTAAATGAAACCAGATGTTGTGAATGTACGCGTGGATAATGCTTATTTTGCTACCTGTCTAAAAATCATTTTGATGATCTATCACTATGAAATAACGTGATGTGTCAGATAATTGCATGTTCCCCATCCTTCCAATGCAGTTACAATTTTCTTTTTTTTTTTTATATCTGTAAGAATAATTCAAATATCACGCTAGTCTTTTTATTTGTGGAACTGAAGGGGAGCTTAAAATTGAAACTGTAAAATCTCTGTAATAGAAACCTGAAAATATTCAACATGACACACTTCTTTCTTCACTCTTCTGGTGTGAAGAAACAAGTGGTGTCAGAGTCCTCATATGAATTTCACGTAAGTTTGCATCACTCTTTTTTTACAATTAGAAATTCAAAACTTAGTACTGCTTTACTTGTCTCCTGCGCATTATTGCCTTCCGAACAAGGCATCAAATTCCATAGCCAGGGTTAATATTCTCAACTTGGCAGCAACCCTGACATTCCAGTGACAACTTTGAAAGATAAAGTTTCATTTCATCACAGCAGAAGGACCAGTATGATCCTGGAAATACATCCTTTCTTAAGGATCCTTTCCTTTCTTGCCTTTTTGTAGGGCTTCTGGGCGCCAAAATTTATCTAGTCCACTTTTTATTAAAAACAGTGGAATGAAAGATCCATTTTAAACAAACTAACAAGCAACCAAACAAAACCATGACAGATGCTGTGCTAGCTTCACTCCTGGTGAACAAGCTAGCAATGGCAGTCAGTGGTGCCTTTGCTAAATCACCCTTATGAAGGGCACACCAAAGTGTATGGGCCCAGAAACAACAATGTTCACCTCCAGTGCTCTTATAGGTGCTGATGTATCTTAACATGGGATTCCCTGGAGGGAACAGCCTGAAGACTTAAAGGTAATGTCCGTGGGTAAAATTTCTGCCTGTGTGCTTCAAGTAACATCAGTTATTTGTCAGCGTGGAAAAAACCCCCACCTCGGATTTATTGGTATATTGATATTTATGTTTGTATCTAGAAAGCTGTATGTACAGAGACATAAGTGAGGTTTCCTGTCTGCATCTCTTGTATTGTGTATGCAAAACAGTGTAGTTGTTGGTGCTTATACACAATTGCTTTCTACGACCATTTATTGCTATTTATTTTTGAGATGTTGGCTACTGCAACACTGAGCAGACAGCTATATGACTACTGATCTAGACTTTTACATTTCACAGATGGTACACAGTTCTCTTACCACTCCTCAGTTGGACTGTAACTGGACTTTAGAGAAACATAACTCAGATTATTCAGCACCTGATGAAAGATCACATGTGACTCTTCAAGTGCCTCTGGGAAGATACCTCTCTGTACACATGCAGATAGACATCCATGGTACCCATGCTTCCGTATTGCAGGCTGAATAGAAAGCCTTTAATACTACGGGTAAGACTAGGCCCGGGTGATGAATGATTTGCGGTCCAAACAAAAGGATTTGCAGTCACTCTTTTGTTAAGTGGGTGAACTTCCAGCACTATCTTGATTTTTTTTCAAATTCTTTCAACTTCGATCTGTAAACTTAAACTCCTATAAAAGTATTTTAATTGTAAAAAACCCTTTTAGGTCACTTCAAGCTGCTCAAGTATCTTTCCCCCCCTCAGATTTTGTATAAGAAATTCAAACAAATCCTTTGTAAGCATTCCATTAAAGCCTGGGGGGTGCTTTCCTTTTTATTTTTCTCAAACATTTATACTGCTTTTACAATAGTAGATAAAGTTGGGAAAACACATAAATTTTACTACATTTTTACTTGCCTGTATAAGGTTCTTTAAATCTCTACAAAAAAATTTAACAGAAGTTACCTAGCAGAAGGTGAGCTTTCTGTTTATGTAAAAACGGGTAACTGTTTGTACTTGAACCAAGTTCCTAGGCATGGCTGGGCAGCGAACCCAGCGGGTAACACGGAATGAGTCAGAAACTGCAGCCTCTAATGAAAGAGCGGGTGTGGGTGCCACGGGCAGCGTGGCACAAAGGTGCAGCCGTGCCCTGGCGTGGCCACACCTCCTCTGGCTCCGAGAGCTGGCGTGCCTGCCCGCCTGGGAGCGGGGCTGTGCAGGCTCGCTCTCCACCCCTTTGGACACCAGGCGCAGTGGGCACTGAATTCTGCCGCTCGGCCGAGGCAGCGCCGGAGCCAGCCGAGCCATGGATCACGGTGGTGCTGCACCAGCGAGAGACCAGGATCACAGGGCCATGACCGATTCATAGAATTGTTAATTGAAATTATCCATTGTTAAAAATTATTTTTATCCACTCTGTCAGGAAAATCCACAAACGCCAGAGGTTTATGTCCAAAAGACAGACAGAGGAGTTCCTGCAACTTCATTCAAAAAAAGGGAGAGAATCCACTGGGACACACGCTTTCTCTCTCCAGGTTTCAGAGCGCGCAGTCTCCTTCTATCCCAAACTCCCGACCGCATGTTGCCTTCTTCCTTTCCGCATTGGCTGAGGTATTAGGAAGGTACATCCTTCCTGAACCGCCTATCACGTATTCCCCCCTGGAACCTACTATTTTACCCCAGAGCTCAGAAACTCAGGCTTGTGCAGACCCTTGCCTGTTTCAGGGACCAAGCTGTTTGGGCTCTGCAACAAACCTGCTGCCCGAAGTTAGAAGAGACATTAAAACTTGTTTCAAAGACGGTAACATCCATACCATCACCCATCAAATTGTTTGGAAAGACATTAACTTATCTCTCAAGTCCACCAATTACCCCAGCACTGCCAAGTCCGCCACTAAACTGTAAGACCCTACACATTCTCTAAATACCGCCAAGGATGGTGACTCAACTACAGTAATTTCACGATTATAAGCCGCATTGAGTATAAGCCGCATTTCTGGGTGTCAGCAACTTTTTGTTCTTCGTCCATACATAAGCCACACCTGATTATAAGCCGCACATTACAATACAGAGTGGGATAAAAGGTATCTATTCTATCACCATCTGTTGAGGGTGGGGGCAGTGATCCTTATTTCCGTGGGAGATACTCTGCTGATGGGCCACCCATTGAAACCAGGTGGGGCATTGTTCTTTATCTTTTCACAACCCATCTTTCCTCCAGCGAGTCATTTTCTGCTAACGGCCATTGAGTCCCACTCTGTGACTGATAAAATTACTGCATCCCATTGGAAGTTGCTCCAGCCAGGGGGAGGAGCCCAACATTTCTTACCAAGATAAAAACAGAGGTTTTGGGACACTAAGGGAGCCCCTTTCTCCACTGGACTCCAGAGGAAAACAGGATTTCTCCACATCACCACTGGACCTCCGGAGGGAAACTGCACCTTCTGCAGGAGCACTGCTTCAACTGAATCACATCTGTCACTGCAGGAGGATGCAGCCACCATTTAATGGGACTGCTACCAACACCCTGCCTGACGGGGTGTCAGGTTGTACTCTGACTTTGTCAGGGTTTGGAGTTTGTTTCTTTGTAGTACTGTATTTCTATTTTAATTTCCCTAGTAAAGAACTGTTATTCCTAATTCCCGTATTTTTGCCTGAAAGCCCCTTGATTTCAAAATTATAATAATTTGGAGGGAGGGGTTTTACATTCTCCATTTCAAAGAGAAGCTCCTGCCTTTCTCAGCAGACATCTGTCCTTCAAACTAAAACAGCAACTTTTTGTTCTTTGTCCGTATATAAGCCGCACCTGATTACAAGCCACACTTTGGGTTTGGACCAAAATTTTAGTCAAAATGGTGCGGCTTATAATCGTGAAATTACTGTAAATTCCATCAGGTTGAACAGCGTGCAGCAGCAGGTCAGTCAAACTGGAATATTGCACTTTGCTTCCTGAATCACACACCTTGAAAAATGGGCAATATAACTTGCACTAAAAAGGGAAGGTATGTAAGTGTATATATATGTATAGGTACAGTAATTTCACGACTATAAGGCGCACCCTTTTGACTAAAATTTTCCCCTGAACCCGGAAGTGCGCCTTATAGTCCAGTGCGCCTTATCTGATGTGCAAAGTTCAGAAATTTGCAAACCCGGAAGTGAGAGCTGTGAGCCACGGGGCGAGCCGGCAGGGCCGCGGCTGCAGGGTGGAGGCGGGGCCACGGGGCTGCAGCTGCCGGGTGGAGGCGGGGCCGAAGGGCCGGGACTGCCGGCTGCCTGCGGGGCCGGGGCTGTTGACTGGAGGCGGGGCCGCGGGACCGGGGCTTCCGGGTGCCTGCGGGGCCGCGGGACCGGGGCTGCTGGGTGCCCGTGGGAGCGGGGCTTCCGGGTGCCTGCGGGGCCGCGGGACCGGGGCTTCCAGGTGCCGGCAGCACCGGGGCTGCTGGGTGTCTGCGGGGCCGGGGCTGCTGGGTGCCCGCGGGGCCGCACACCGGGGCTGCTGGGTGCCCGTGGGGCCATGGGACCGGGGCTGCTGGGTGCCTGCAGGACTGGGGTTGCTGGGCGCCTGCAGGACCGGGGCTACTGGGTGCCCACGGGGCCGCGGCTTCCAGGTGCCTGGAGGACCGGGGCTGCTGGGTGCCCGCGGGCCCGGGGGACCGGGGCTTCCAGGTGCCGGCAGCACCGGGGCTGCTAGGTGCCTGCGGGGCCGGGGCTGCTGGGTGCCCGCGGGGCCATGGGACCGGGGCTGCTGGGTGCCTGCCCGACCAGGGCTGCTGGCTGCCCGCGGGGCCGCACACCGGGGCTTCCAGGTGCCTGCGGGACCAGGGCTTCCAGGTGCCTGCGGGGCCATGGGACCGGGGCTGCTGGGTGCCCATGGGAGCAGGGCTTCCAGGTGCCTGCGGGGCCATGGGACCGGGGCTGCTGGGTGCCCATGGGAGCGGGGCTTCCGGGTGCCTGCGGGGCCGCGGGACCGGGGCTGCTGGGTGCCTGCGGGGCCGGGGCTGCTGGGTGCCCGCGGGGCCACACACCGGGGCTTCCAGGTGCCTGCGGGACCAGGGCTTCTAGGTGCCTGCGGGGCCATGGGACCGGGGCTGCTGGGTGCCCGCGGGACGGCGAGGCCGGGGCTCCTGGCTGGAGGCGGGGTCGCGGCTGCTGGGTGCCCGTGGGGCCGCGGGACCGGGGCTTCCAGGTGCCGGCAGCACCGGGGCTGCTAGGTGCCTGCGGGGCCGGGGCTGCTGGGTGCCCGCGGGGCCATGGGACCGGGGCTGCTGGGTGCCTGCCCGACCAGGGCTGCTGGCTGCCCGCGGGGCCGCACACCGGGGCTTCCAGGTGCCTGCGGGACCAGGGCTTCCAGGTGCCTGCGGGGCCATGGGACCGGGGCTGCTGGGTGCCCATGGGAGCAGGGCTTCCAGGTGCCTGCGGGGCCATGGGACCGGGGCTGCTGGGTGCCCATGGGAGCGGGGCTTCCGGGTGCCTGCGGGGCCGCGGGACCGGGGCTTCCAGGTGCCGGCAGCACCGGGGCTGCTGGGTGCCTGCGGGGCCGGGGCTGCTGGGTGCCCGCGGGGCCACACACCGGGGCTTCCAGGTGCCTGCGGGACCAGGGCTTCTAGGTGCCTGTGGGGCCATGGGACCGGGGCTGCTGGGTGCCCGCGGGACGGTGAGGCCGGGGCTCCTGGCTGGAGGCGGGGTCGCGGCTGCTGGGTGCCCGTGGGGCCGCGGGACCGGAGCTGCTGGGTGCCCGTGGGAGCGGGGCTTCCAGGTGCCTGCGGGGCCGGGGGACCTGGGCTGCTAGGTGCCCGTGGGAGCGGGGCTTCCGGGTGCCCGCGGGGCCATGGCACCGGGGCTGCTGGGTGCCCGCGGGGCTGCGAGGCCGGGGCTTCCAGGTGCCGGCAGCACCGGGGCTGCTGGGTGCCCGCGGGGCCGCGGGACCGGGGCTTCCAGGTGCCGGCAGCACCGGGGCTGCTGGGTGCCCGTGGGAGCGGGGCTTCCAGGTGCCTGCGGGGCCGCGGAACCGGGGCTGCTGGGTGCCCGTGGGAGCGGGGCTTCCAGGTGCCTGCGGGGCCGGGGAACCTGGGCTGCTGGGTGCCCGTGGGAGCGGGGCTTCCAGGTGCCTGCGGGGCCGGGGGACCTGGGCTGCTGGGTGCCCGCGGGGCTGCGAGGCCGGGGCTTCCAGGTGCCGGCAGCACCGGGGCTGCTGGGTGCCCGCGGGGCTGCGGGACCGGAGCTGCTGGGTGCCCGTGGGAGCGGGGCTTCCAGGTGCCTGCGGGGCCGGGGGACCTGGGCTGCTAGGTGCCCGTGGGAGCGGGGCTTCCGGGTGCCCGCGGGGCCATGGCACCGGGGCTGCTGGGTGCCCGCGGGGCTGCGAGGCCGGGGCTTCCAGGTGCCGGCAGCACCGGGGCTGCTGGGTGCCCGCGGGGCCGCGGGACCGGGGCTTCCAGGTGCCGGCAGCACCGGGGCTGCTGGGTGCCCGTGGGAGCGGGGCTTCCAGGTGCCTGCGGGGCCGCGGAACCGGGGCTGCTGGGTGCCCGTGGGAGCGGGGCTTCCAGGTGCCTGCGGGGCCGCGGGACCGGGGCTGCTGGGTGCCCGTGGGAGCGGGGCTTCCAGGTGCCTGCGGGGCTGCAGGACCGGGGCTGCTGGGTGCCCGCGGGGCTGCGAGGCCGGGGCTTCCAGGTGCCGGCAGCACCGGGGCTGCTGGGTGCCCGCGGGGCTGCGGGACCGGAGCTGCTGGGTGCCCGTGGGAGCGGGGCTTCCAGGTGCCTGCGGGGCCGCGGGACCGGGGCTGCTGGGTGCCCGTGGGAGCAGGGCTTCCAGGTGCTTGCGGGGCCGCGGGACCGGGGCTGCTGGGTGCCCATGGGAGCGGGGCTTCCAGGTGCCTGCGGGGCCGCGGGACCGGGGCTTCCAGGTGCCGGCAGCACCGGGGCTGCTGGGTGCCTGTGGGGCCGCGGGACCGGGGCTGCTGGGTGCCTGCAGGACTGGGGCCGCTGGGTGGAGGCAAGGCCGGGGCTTCCGGGTGCCCGCGGGATCGGGGCTGCTGGGTGCCTGCGGGGCCGCGGGACAGGGGCTGCTGGGTGCCGGCAGCACCGGGGCTTCCAGGTGCCCGCAGGGCCACGGGACAGGGGCTGCTGGGTGGAGGCAAGGCCGGGGCTTCCTGGTGCCCGCGGGACTGGGGCTGCTGGGTGCCTGCGGGGCTGCGAGGCCGGGGCTCCTGGCTGGGGGCGGGGTCGGGCTTGCCGGGTGGAGGCGGGGCCACGCTGCCGCGGCAGCCGGATGGAGGAGGGGCCTCGTCCAGCAAACACGCGGGGGGAGCTGGGGGCGGAGCCTCGCTGCAAAAAAAAAAAAAGTGCGCCCTATAGTCCGGTGCGCCTTATCTGATCTACAAAGTTGCGAATTTTGCCGACTCCTGGGGGTGCGCCTTATAGTCCGGTGCGCCTTATGGTCGTGAAATTACTGTAATTGACACTAATAAGGGTCTTGGTGTTTACATCCTAATGATTCTGTTTCCTGTTTTCTTAGGGGTTGGAACTGCAAAATGAAGACATATGCAACTTTTCTTCAAAAATTTGCTACTCTGTGTTGCTACTCTGTGAAAAACCAATGGTATTTAACCCTTATGGGTTAATGTTGACAACTTGCTATCCTACAGACACCACGGTGTCCTTTGGAGGGCCTGCCAGCAACATTCTTCCTACAAGATTATCAGCGAGTCATGGGGTTATTTCTCCTACACAAATCTGATGGGAAACCCCATGATTCAGAGTTGGTAAGCAGTATTATGGTGACTGCAATTATCCTGCTGAATGTCTGACTTCTGGTAGTAGTAATCACAAAGCTGTGTGTGTTTTCTGTGCAGGTGTAAACACAGAATATTAAGTAGAAAGGTAGGGAGAGTTTTAAATTACACAGATAAGAGCTGGTACTACTCTTGGAATGAGTAACAATTTTAGTGAAATTAATATTTTGGTGTGGTAGAAATATAGCAACTGCAGAATCATTCCAAGTGTCATATTCTTTTAGAAAATAAATATAGTCTATGTTTACAATCCATTGATAAACTAGTCTATTAACGAACTAAATCATTGACTTACTCAGCTTGCATTCTAATATATTTTTATTAGCATAACTATTTCAGAACACAGAACCACTTTTCAGCACTTTAGAATTCTGAATATACCTAAACCAGCACATTAAATGTAGGAATGTCTGTAAACATTTAATAAATACAGCTTATAATTACAAAATAAAATTAATCACTTTTGGTACAGGTGTTTTTTTTTCTTCCATGAATAGTGATTCTGCCTTAGCTGCTACCTGTTCCATACCAATGGCTCCCTCTTCAGGCTATTCCTAAAATATGCTGCATTACTTCATTCTTTAAGAAGTATTTCAACTTGTAAGACTCCAGCTCGCACGGTCACGTCTTCTTCTCCAGTATATCTCCTCTCAGTAAGCAAATGATGAAATAACTGATGGACCAGGCAGGCTCGCTTGGTGTCACTTGAGACCCACACCTAGAAATCCTTTAAGGCATATAAAAGCAATTTGTACACTGCAGAGAAAATGAGCTTAAAGGACACCCAAAAGTTGTTTTACCTCTTTTTCTCGTGCTGAAAAATATCCAGAACAATCAGATTGTTTCTAATTGCATTATTCTTACAAGTGCCAGTGGCTTCTGTAGACTCTCAAACTGTTAAATCTAAATATGTATCTAAAATCCCACAGATATCTTTACTACAAATCCAGCCATATTCTGTGTGGATTTCCTGTTATATACAGAACATTTAAATTCTGTAATATAACCCTTCGGTACAGGACAAGGAGATAGTCCTCTCTCACTAATGTCCTGTGTGGTACTTTATTGTTTTAAATTTTGTTCATTCATTTCAGATCTTTCCCAAGACACTGGTAAAGTCCAGGGTGCTCCACTTTGCTTCAATGAAGGGCTCAGGCCACAGCAATTGCTTTGTTTTCAACCCATTCTTACAGTCTTTATAAACCACAAGACAACTGGCATTGCTGTGCCATAAAGTTAGCAGATTAGCCAGTGACTAAGTGGCCGAATAGCACTGCATGTTGTCACTTCTAGTTGGTAAGCTCGCGCACACTGTACGCCTGGAAAGTCAATGACCTGCAAAAGAAGAGGTGTTCTCTCCTTGTGTCTCTGTGCCACGGCCTTGAAGAATGTTAAAAGCTCTTTAACTGAGATACCATCTGCTAAAAAACATGTAATCAGGAGATAAATGGGGAAACTGCATTTTAAAAATAATAACCAACCGTGAAAAAGCAACTGCATTTCACCACAAGCATCTGAAGACTCTTTACATGTTGGTTTTTTGCCTTGATGCTACACTTAATCATGTTCTTGCTTAAGATGCAAGAACACTTACGGTTTCGTCATCACGAGTTTATATAATACGAAACACTTTATAAATTGTCTCTCTCGCCTTTTTCAACTGTTTCTCTCTTGAACAGCACCCCCTGAAAGTTATTGTAATATAGCTTGGAGCGTCGGCACCGTGCGACTGATAACCCTAGTGAACGGCTGTCCGTCAATGGCTTGTTTCCCGGTCCTCCAGAAGAGGTTTCCCAAGGGCCAGATCCAAATCTCGCTGCAGTGCGATGCAGGGTGAGAATGTGAAGCACAGCTGTACGCACAGCCCTGTGCTGCCCAACGTTACCCTGGCGCAACCCAGCGCAAGGCTGCCGTGTGAGCACAGGCCACAGGCTGGAACGGGCAGCTTCGGGAAGCCTAAAACCCTACCCACTGGCTCCTGCCAGCACCGTCTGCTCTTGTCCGGCAGGCGCACGAAGCTACGGCCTCAACGGCCGCGCATCCCGGGAAAACCCTCGGGGCTCCGTCCTTCTTTTTGGGACCATCCCTTCCCGGGGCGGCAGGGCAAAATGGCGCCAGAGCGTGGGCGCGCGACGGCGGCCGTTGGGCGCGCGGCCCCTCGCGCCCGCGGCGGCACGAGCGGCGCCTCCGCGCCGGCTCCCAGCGCCGCCGCGTCACGTGAGCGCGCCTCGCCCCCGCCCCCCGCGCGCCGGGCGTGACGCAGCGCGGCGGATCTACGGCGCGCCACTGGTGACACGGCTCAGCACAAGCGGAGGCGCTCGGCTCCCCCCGCGCGGTAAGCGCTGCCCGCCGCGGCTCGGCCGCCCTGTCTCGCCGCCCACCGGCGCGAGGCGAGCCGCTGCCTCGGCCCTCGCGAGGGGGGCTCACGGGGTCGTCGCGTCGCCGTCTCCCCTCAGGCTTTTTGGGCCTCTGCGCTGCCGTCGTTTTTTTTTTTTTTCTTTTTTTTTTTTTTTGGGTGGGCGGGCGAGCGGACCGTGGCGCACCGGCCGAGCCAATCCCGTGCCTGCTTCTTCCAATATTGAGCGCCGATTGGCCGGGGCCCCGAGGGCGGGAAGAGCGCCCCTTGCGCTCATTGGCTGCTGCAGCCGGCCCCAGGGCCATGGGGGTCTTCCCCTCCGCTGTGCCGCAGGCGGGCGGCGGCGGGGAAAGGAGAGGGAGAGGGCGCGGGCAGCGGAGACAGACGGAGGGAGAGAGAACCGGGCGGGGCAGGGACCCGTGGGAGCCGCCACCGCGTTGCGCGGTTCCGGCTGGCGCGTGTTCCGGGCTCCTCCCGTGTTCCCTGTGTCTCCCCCGCCCTCCGCCCAGCTCCCTAGGTCGGAGCGCACGCGCGGGGCCCGGCCGGGCGGGGATGTGGCCTGAGGAGACAGCGGGGCACAGCGGCCGTGGCGGTGGCTGCCGGCCCATGGAGCCTCCTCCCCGCGGCGACGGCCCCGGGCAGCGTCCCCGAGGCGCCGGGCAGGGACTGTTTGCGCGGCTGCGCAGGCGCGGCGGGCGGGGTCGGGCCGGGGAGGGCGCTCGGCAGTGTCGGCGTGTGGGGATCGGCGCTGCCCCGAGTGCCTTCAGGAGCCCGAACCCCCTGTTTCTTACTTCCCCCTCCTTTCCCGAAGGTTGCTGTAGAATAAGCGGGGATGAGCTTTGAGACATGCAGGGCTTTGCGGTGAGGGACGACGCACGTGACTGCAGGAGCGCTGTACAAGGGGATAAAAGAAGGGCTGTAGCTGTTTTCCCTTTATTCTGTTTCAGTCACTAGGCAGACCAGTCCCAGAATTACGGAATTAGGTTGGAAAATACCTCTGATACACCGAACACCTTTTTGTCAGCAGATAGCACTGTGGGACACATCCCAGTCTTTCATTAAGCCACTCCAGGGACAGTGACTCCGTCACTTCCCCCGGTAGTCCACTCCAAAGTCTAGTCACGCTTTCACTGAAAAAAATCTTCGTGATGTCCAGCCTAAACTTCCCCTGGTACAGCTTAAGGCTTTTGTCCTTTCATCCTATCGCTGGTTGCCTGGGAGAAGATGCTGACCCACACCTGACCTCACCCTACTCTCAGGTGGTTGTAGAGAATCATGAGGTCTCCCGTGAGCCTCCTCCAGGCTGAACAATCCCAGCTGCCTCAGCTGTTCCTCATAGGACTTGTGCTTCAGGCCGTTTGCTTATTTACTGCCCTCTTCTGGAGGTCAGGCTCTTGGATCACGAGCATCTCCTGTGCTCTCACAGTCTTGTGAATTTCAACGTGGTTTTGTCTTGCCTAGGGGATCAGATTGTGGGACCTGTCAGGGAAAGCAAGTTCCCATAAACAACATAACAATGTTAATACACTTCTGAGAGTGTGTGTGTCTTCAGTAGGAAAGATTGCTAACACAAAGCTACTGCATGAGGTGGCCTTTGAGGGATAGGTTATCCTCTATATGTCCTTTATGGAGAAGAACTTGTTTAGTGTGTGAGGGTGGTAAGGCACTAACACAGGTTGCCCAGAGAGGTTGTGGATGCCTCATCCCTGCAACTGTTCCAAGGCCAGGTTGGATGGGGCTCTGAGCAACTGGCTCTTGTGGAAAATGTTGGAACAAGGTGATCTTACAGGTCCCTTATGACCCAAGCCTTTCTATGAGTCTGTGTTCTGTCTTGTTTAATTTGAGTTGTTATGAAAGGTTTCCTGTTGCTCCCTCAAATAACTAGTGTGGCCTGTGAACCACAGTGTTAATATTAAATGTAGTGTTAGTTGGAGGAAGGGAAAACATCTGATTTGAGTGCTGTAGCTAGTAGTGATTGTAGAATTTATAAAGTTAAAGGTTTTGTTTTCCTCTGCCCTCTTTGCTTCTTTTTGTAATTGTACTGATGCAGACTTGCAAGACTTTGGCTTTGTCATGTGCTTGTGCTCATCCCTATGATACTCACCATGATGGTAACACCTAGGGAGTAGTAAATAATGGAAATCCGAAAGTGCAAGGGTAAGAGTCACAGTGGATTTTCTGGTGGTGAAAAACCACAACAGACTAACACACAACTTAAACACTGGATGTAATTCCCTGTGATTCTCACCTTAATACTCTACAGGTGTGGCATGTGAAGACTATACATTTTCCATTCCTGTATCAGAACATGAGTAATGAAGATGTTTGTATGAGGCTGGAGTTTTGGATGCTGGGGTCTGTATTTTTCCCCGGTCATACCTCTTCATGAAAGATGAAGACGATTACAGGCTTCAGTTGGGTCTCTCTTGCAATCCCTTACACTATTCACAGCAAGTTACATTCATCATGGAAGTAACATTGCAGTAATTCCATCCTTATTTCATAAATTATTTCAACATGGACATATAATCAGATTGTAGCTTTTATATATGAAATATGGAGCCTGGCAGTAGTTGTATAATCCATACATTTTTAAAAAAAGTCAAATGCACTGATGTGACAGGATGATGATGGACTGTGACTTTTTCAGTATGTTTAAACATGTCAGTTTTATTAGCATTTTGGGAAATATAATTCAAACGACCTCAGTTGAATCCTTTACTATCATTCTTCTGTAGGAACTATTGTATAGTAATAGCATCAAAGATTTCTAATTTATTTGCACGAGAGTTTTCTTTGTTAGAAACACGCTTTTAGAATTGTTGTCTCTCTCTATAGAAAAACATTACTTGGAGGTGGAATGTGTGTGAAAGACATGTCAGTCTCAGTATTCCATTAAACCCAACCTCATGTAGTGAAGAGCAGCATTTTCTTATTGGTGTGCACAACACTAGAATGAGGTGGCTTTGCTTTGCCTAGTTATTTTTTAGTTTTTTTTGTATGTAGAGTGGGGGGGTTTTGTGCATGAGATGGAACGTGCAGACAGACTGGCACATGAAATGTGGTTGAACTGGAGTTGTTCGGTGGCTCCTATGTTTGAATTTCCTGATGTGGTTTAGAATTAAAATATTATCTTTCTCAGGAAAACAGAAAGGCTTCATTGGATGGATGACCCCATCATTGGTTTAACAAATAAAAACATTGGTTTCAGATACACCTGGTCTAGTCATTAATTGAAATTAATGCCTTAGTATTATGGTGCATGTTAAAGGTACTAAAAAGTTGACCTTTTAGTTTGAAATCTGGAGTATAACTTACCCTTTTGAAAGCTTGGGGAGAAAGACAAAGATTGAGCAGATGTAGTGACTGGGTTTCCTTCAACTGTTCACAAAACCAGACACGCGGCCGAGTGGTCTCCTGTTCTCTGTGTTGCATGAGGAGTCAAATGGAAATGGTGCTTTCCCTTTGACAGATTGTCAGCAGCTGCCCAGCAGAGCATTCGTGGTTATTCTTCTACCCCAGAAAGGTCTTGCTTTATGTTGGTCTTGCCACCTTGGGGTAACACAGCCACCCAAGCTGCAGCTGCATCACACATTGGCTGGCCAGCAGCAGCCAAGGCATGGAGGCACCACTTCTTCCGTGCAACAGGAGGGGAAGGAGCAGAAGCAATGACAGCAGTTCTTGGTGGACACAAAGGCATGAAAGAAATGAGCACTGTGCCTCGCCGGTGATCTCAGAATCAACTACGTTCTTTCCCTAAAGACCTTTAAAATCTAGTCCAGTCTCTGACCCAGCACCACCATGTTAATTAAAGATCATGTCATTAAGTGCTGAGTCCAGTCTTTCCTTAAACACCTCCAGGGACAGTGACCCCATCACCTCCCTGGGCAGTCCATTCCAATGTCTAATCACTATTTGTGTGAAGAAACTCTTCCTCATGTGCAAGCTAAATTCCCCTGGTGCAGCTTAAGACTTAGGTTCTCTTGTCCTGTTGCTGGTTGCCTGGGAGAAGAGGCTGACTTCTTTCAGGCAAGTACAGTGTTTAATACTAACAGGCAGAGAGGATTGTCCATGGATGTCTTGGAGAGAATGAATGAGGAGTAGGGTTGCATGGGACCTGGCATTGCAAACTGCTTGAATCTTGCCTAGCTCATGGTTCAAAGTTCATGCAAAATCTCTCCAGTAACATTAGAGTGGTTTTATCTTTGGTCTGTTTACTTTCGCAGTGGACATTCTGACATGGTTACACAAATATGTGAAAGTTTAAATACACTCATACCTACTTCTAAACTGGAATTTTTAAATTTTTTGGTCATTATGGACTGTGTTAACACATAAACTTAGATTGTTTATTAGTGTGTGAGTATAAAACTGGTGAAGAAGCAAAAAATATAAAGATGTTCCTGTAATTTCCAATTCCTCACCTGCAGAAATTCCAAAGGTGACGTTTTGCTTTGCAGAAAGGAATTGTATGTTTAAAACAGGGAAATCATACATGCTTTCCTGCTCAGCAGTTGTGAATGCCATTAGTCCTGTTTTTGCCATCTGCCAGAGAGCAGTTAGTAGTTACAGAACAGTCTGTAGCCCGTTACAGGTGTTGATATTAAATGTATGTGGGAGTCTTCATATTTTACTTAATCTCAGTTCTTCAGCATGTGAAGATGAAACAAAGTCGTGTCCCAACATGATCATGATTGCTTTCCAGTCCTGTGTTAGCAGAGTTGTTGATTGCTAAATCTTTTTGCTTCATTTTGTTTTGTTTGCTTGTTCTACAACACGCTGACCTTTTTTCTCAGTAGTCTGGCGTACTACAGAAGGACTGTCTGTATCGGTTTTGTTTAAGTGGGCTGTGAGGTTGTGTGTGTTGTTAGGTTTTTTTGATCCTTAGTGGTACAGGCATAGATTTTAATTGCCTCTGTCTTTTTGAGTCTAGACATACAAGTTGTTACGTGTGTGTGGTGTATGCAATGGCCCAGGGGGAGGCCTACAGAATTAGGGTGCATGATATTTCAGTGTATGGATCTGAATGGATTCATCTTTATAGGTTACTGTTTTGCTACAAGTGTATATAGAGATGCTTTTCTAGCTGTTATTTCTTTGTCTTGTTGTAGGTACAAAGTTTCTTGCTGTCCTTAGCCACATCTTTGGAATTCCAAAAGTTCTTACCAAAATATAGGTAGCAACACATAAAAAATACATATAAATGTTAAAATCTACTGGAATTACAAAGGGTAACAAAACTTACCAGAACAGTAACACTAAGTCATCACTTTGTATGAAAATCATTGTTTCATGAGCTTCTTTTTTTTTTTTTTTTTTTTTGGTGAAATCCATACAGTTACCTGGTATATAAGCTTTTCTGTAGGAAACATTCCAGCAAGAAGTTTGAAAAGTGTGGAGGTCCTGACAAGAGTTCTGATTTAATCAAAGACAGATTGTTGTGTTGCCATTTGGATGGCCTCAAGAGCTCTGGTGTGGCTTTATATATGTGAGTTCTCTCTTTAGTCAGGTTTTCAAGCCTGGGCTCACTCTGGAAAAGCCTGTGACCTTCACCTTTTTCCATTCAGTGGGTTAGATTTGATTTATTTAAATATTTGCTGTAAACATGTGCTATGAACATGAGATAGTCCATGCAGACTTGGCTTTAGGACTCCTGATCAGGAGGAGATGTACTGGTGGTGTGTGGCAGGTTGGCATCACCCACTTGTGTGTTGGAGGGAGAAGCATGGACAGGGGTGACCTTTCTGTTTTGGTTCACATGTGGAAGCATCAGATTTGCTTCTCATGTACTGCCTGGAGGTTTGGTGCCTCTGGAAAGCCCTGGGCTGGCTGTGTGTGCTGTAGCTGTCACATCCTGCTGTATGCCCAGAGCTCACTGGGTGTGCCAGGGTTTCCTGCTCTGTGTTCTGCAGCCGTGCAGGAAATCCTATGTGACTGACGAGTGTTCCTGGTGCATGGGGTGCAGCCAGTAAGTGAAAAGCTTCTGAGGAGCGTAGCCAGAATCTGTGCACATCATTCTGCACAGGAACCATGGCTTAGAAATATGGCATTTCTGCCTTTTGCGATGCCATGTGGTCTTTAACATGGAAAAAGAAATTCCTGTTGCATGCTTGTCTTCTCTTGAATGTTTAAGTGGCATTGAATATTTACGTTGGATTGTTCCAAGTCCTTGAGAAAAGGATAGCAAACTCCATACATTCAGTGAAGGCAAGATGTTGCACTTTCCTGGTTCCTTGGTGTGTAATAGGCTTTCTGCAGCGATGTATCCACACTGGATTTGGAACACTGAATACGCAGTAAGGACAGCAGGATCCTTGTGTTTTGGTTTTTTGTTTAATTGGTTACTTTGTCTTCTTCACTTTCCATTTTCAATGCCATTGAAGTAAAGGCTGTTTCTTTCCATGCTCCCCATGTGAGGCAAACTGAGGTTTACCTTAAAGGGAAGGAGTTTCTTGCATTGTGTCATATAAATTGTTAATAGGATATGAATTTCTGAAAAGTCAGAATGGATAAATACAAAATCTAAAAGCATTGATAAACTGTAGCTTGTTTGTTTGCTTTGGAATCTCCAGAATAAAGTGCAATGAATAACAAAAATTACTAGTTCAGCATGTGTGTCCTTTACTGGGCAAAGCCTGGCTGTTACAAGTCACAGCTAATTTTTTTTTGGATTGGAGCCAGTGCTAGCAGAAGTAAGTTCAAAGATACAGTACATAAAGATGCTTTCTGGATGTTGTCTTCAAAATCTGCCAACTTAGTTTCTGAGTTTTATTGGTACAACAATGGACAGATTTGAATTGGATTTGTTTTGTTTTCCCTGCCTGTTGTTCGCATTTTCATTTTAAATTATTTACAAGTCTGAGGCTTGAAGATGAGAGCCTAATGAATGCTTTTAAAAATAAAACCTTCTTCTTTAAGCATGTTATGCTTCATGTTTTGAATTTATAACCCAAGCATTAATGAATAGTTTCCTAGTTGTTCTCATCTTAGAATTTATGAGCTGTCCTATTTACAAGTCCTACCTATACAATGGAAAGATAATTCCTGTTTACCTTAAATGAACTGTTCTTGTTAACAAGCTTAAACTGCTAATTAGGAATAATATGGCAATGAATACTATGTCAAACCTCTTAGCAAGAATTTGAAGATGCAATGTTTAGTTGTTGAGCTGGTACATTCTGTTTTTCTGGTACATTCTGTGTAAGAATACAGTGTTGTGGGTTTTGCTGTCAAAATGTCATCACGTTAATAAAAAGTATTTTAGGGAGAAACTATGGTCTATAGGTCCTCACAGAAGCAGGTGGACTTCTGCCCTACATTTAGGATGATATGTTGGTGTCCATGTAGTATGATACTGCTAAAAGCCTCTTTGTTGCAAGGCTTCAGATAGATGGCAGACATGTAAAGAGCCCTTAATGACTTTGTTTATGTCCAGGTAGTATTTTTTAACAGATAAGTTATTATCTTGAAAAAAACACAGGGATAGCTGTAGTTGCTTTGTTTTGAGTGTACATTAATGTAATTTAATCAGGAAGGAAAGAAAACCTGGGACTAGAATTTGATGCTATTTACCTGACTATAAACTGGAATATTTCCATTTAGTTTAACAGAATTTTTTCTATTTGTGTCAAAATGATCAAAATCAGAACCTGACACAAGCTCTCCATTTCATAATTTTTGCATACAAAACCAAAGAAATAAAATTGGATTTATTATATTTTTTTGTCCAAATTCTACCTCAAAAAACAGGTTGGCTCTTGAGCAGAGGTTTTATGATACAATGCTGTTACTTGTTGGTACTGGGAACTTGGCAGATGTGTTATATGAAAAAAACTACCCTTTTTTTTCTTTAGTTGTTTCTCATTAGACTTTAAGTATCAAAAATGAAGACTTGTGAATTTGAGTGCCATTTTAGATCTAGGTAGCCCAGAAATTCTTGACAAGTATTGCTTTGACATCTTTGTGAGTGCCTCTGATTTCTGCAGAGGATTGTATATAGGCTTTGTTCCTTGTCTCCTTTCTTTTGTGCCACCCAAGGAGTTTGCAACAGGAATGGCATCCTGAGGAGGGAAGGGAAGGAAGAGGCTGAAGAGAAAGTTGACAAAAGGTCTGGCGTTGACCTTCAGCTGCTCTGGAGCAGGCATCTGATGAGATACAAGGAGCTCCTTCTGTCAAACCCCAAGAACCCTTCCTGGGCACAAGGTCATTGGGTACAGAAGGTGTTGTTTGGAGAGGAAAGTGAAAACCTGACAATGCATTTTGCTAGCTCTGGTCAGGCTATTTAGGTTCCATTTCCAGGTAAATGACATGCTGAACTTTGCTGGTGGAGGTTGATTTGCAGGAGTGCTTTCTCTTTTTCTTCATTCACGTCATCATGAATTTAGATGTTGCTGATTTCAGTAAAATGTATTTTGGGTGGGGAGTGTTAAATAAACTCTTATTTCGGAGAATGTGTACCTTTGTATTTTGTATGCTAAGAGTATTTACCCTATAAGGGGATGGGTTTCTGAGGAGGTGGCATACAGGCAGAAGCAATATATTATTGCCAACTGTGATAGAGGGAGAAGTAGGGGAGCTTTCAGGCACACAAACTTGTCTTTGTATCTGCTGCTGGTACCAAGATAATTAAAATATACTCGAAGTGAAAACAAAGTAAATCTCTGAAGTTTGTGCTTAAATATTGCATGGAAGTTCAGGAATGTAAGGAGTATGTCTTTTTAGGGGTCAAATAATATTTTATTTATACATTTGTTGTAAGTACTTTAGTCTTGCCGTTAGAGAGTTTTGGGTGACAATATATTGGATGGCAATATAACTGACAATGCTGAGAAAACTTCAGTTGATGTCACTGTGGCCATGATTTCATTTTTACTTTATTTTTCAATTATTTTTCATCTTTGTAAGTTATGTTCCTAAGCTGTATGAGATCTGTTTTGGGAGAAAAGAAATACTTCACATAATATTTAAATCTTGTTTGAATAAACCAGCTAGAAAGCACAGGGCAAAAAAGGTGTATTCCCAAAAACAAAATCGCAGTAGGAATTTTGCATTATAAAAGATGATGTTCCTAGTGCTGGATTTGTTTAAACCGTCAGAATTGCAAAGCATAAATAATTACATAATTTCACACTTTCCAGTGAAGTCAGACCCTGATTAAGAAGTTGACAGCCTGAAAGAGTCTGCTCTTTGACAGTGATGTCTGTATTCCCTCAATTTGTAGCAACTGCATCTAGGAAAACAAACTGAGCTTTATTCCTTTTACTTTGAATGAGAAGCCTTATTGACAAAGGGAGAATATTCTTTTTATTAAAAGTTTTCATACTTTTAATGCACAGATATTTCAGCTTTTCTGCTTTCAGCTAGCGTATATTTTGCTGATACCAGGTCTTCTTGCTGTCTTGGACCTCACTGTCTTTCAGTATGTTTGATATTCATATTTCTTTTTTATTCCTTCTTCCTTGCTGTGCTTTTTTTCTTCTTTTTCTTAAACAAATAGACAATATGGTAATATGAACTCTAATAGGAAAAAGGCATTGTTTAACTCAGTTGGGGTACTACTAATCCAGTCACCAAATGTAACCATAACACAGCATGCATTTTAATTATTAAATATAATGGAAACTTTGCATTTTAAATCTAGAGCTATAACCACTTGTTTGAAAATGCTTAGTTCAGTGCTGTGATTTTAGCTTGTAGTGAATTACAGGGCAGTATTCTTTGATCAGTTATTACAAGCTGAAGATTAGTAGTATTCAGTGCTTGTGTTAATTTTGAGAGTACATATAGGAGTCACTGCAGGTCAAGCTGAAGCTCAGTCATGTGTATTTTTAATGATTTAGTGAGCTGACTGGATAAAGCAGTGTTAAAATGTGTGACTGATACAGTCATGCCAGTCATTCCAAGTAGGGGTAATTTAAAGGCATGTTTTGAGGACTAGTATGCTCCCAGATTCTAATACTTTGTAAAATGTACTTTATTCTTAAAAACCATATTGTTGAGGTTTTGCTTCAGAAATGTTTGTTTGAATAGTTCATGAAAGCACTCCTAATGATTTTTTTTGTGACTTTCCACTAAGTAAGAGCTGCGAGGTAGAACAAATAATAAATGTTTTCTCATGTTAGTTCAATACATATTTTTGTAATGAATACATTTTGATCATAAATTCTAATAAATGCAGTGAATTAAAATAAAATAATCTCATAGTCTGTGCAGCATTTTCTGACATGAAGTTTAAAACTATTCCTAGAGTGAATGTGGATTTTAGTGTCTCTCCATAAAAGATTCCTATTGCCTGCATGAGACAAGCAGGCCTGAACAGGCTCTGTTTTCAGGACAGGTGAACACCAAGTTGTGGAGCAGGTGCAGTGGGTTGAAGGAGCAGGAGGCTGTGCTTGGGTGCCTGCTTTGGGGTGCTCGTACTGCAGGTGTGCCCTAGGTACAAGAACGAGACTTCTCAGGTTTGTGAGCAGTAAATGAAACCGTAGCAGCTCTGCAGAGTCAGTGTCTTTTCTCCAGGTTGCCAGATTTAACAGCTCTTGTATTCTGGGCTTAGGACTTGTGCTTGCTGTTTTTCTCTAGCTTAGGGGCTGTCTCATGCTGGTGGAGAAGGAACTGGGTTTTTTCTTTCCTTTCTGAATCAGGTGTGAGCTATCAGTATCTAAAACTCCAGGTCTCACTTTCTGATCCAGACATTTAAAATCTTGACATTGAGCAGTACAGTAGTGACCAACATACCAGGGAGATACAGACATGAGGGATGTTGGACTGTTGAATCTGGGGAATCGAGTGCAGTTTTTTATGCCATGGGACCACCTGATCCCTCAGAGGATCCTTGCTGCTTAGTTCAACCTTTCCTTTCCCTTCTTCTTTTTTCTTGTTGGTGATCTGACATAAATTCCTAAACTGGCAACTGATTTTATGTTTGCAGCCTTTGCTCTTTGAGTCTGGTTGTTTTAAGGATATGATTGCCTTAAGACACCAATCTTCTCATTCTTTCTCTTACTCCTCATTGTTTGTCTCTATTGCAAATCGAGCTATATCAAAATAATGAATGGTGGAATAGATCTAATAGAATGGTGTCAATGTCTAAAATTCATACTTTGTAGTTCTTTGTGCTCATGCACCTTTTTTGAGTGTGCGGCAGGAGGGTGTATAGGTAACAGCTCTATTGTGTTTGGGTTTTTTATGCATATTTTGGAAATATCCTCTGCTGTCTGTGTATGCCAGATTAATCTAGTCCACTAAAGATTTTCCCGTGAAGGTTATTTTTTAAACTGTGAGTACCTTCAAGCCTGAATCACTGTAGAGAACCAATGAATTTATAAATGTTACTTATTTGTGTTGTTGTGGGAATTGGTTGCAATATATATATGTAGTCCTCATGGGTTGTAGTTAAAGAATTTCCAAGAGAGAGACTTTTTCTGATGAATAAACTTAGCTGAAGACTAAATCAAGGCTTTGTTTGAACATGTGGCTGTGGTGGTTTCCTCTGAACAAGAGTGTAGCATCACGGGGGGCACATGGGAGCATCTCTGGACTTTAGGTCTTTACCAGCTTCCCTGGTTCCCCTGAGACCGTGTCTGCTGGCAGCTACCTGGTGTAGCTTGGTTGTTGCTCCTGCCAGCTCATCCAACTCACCAGCTGCACTATGAGAACCAATGCAACGTTTTACTCCTTTGCTACTTCTTTCTATTCCTTTCAGACTGTAAAGTGGAAACTCTGAAAATAAAGGTAAATTTCACTGTTGTGCTCCAGGGGAAAGCTGAAAGTAAAATATCGCAAGCAGGAAACAGTCTGGGTTGTAGCTTGCACCTTAAGGTCATAGGTTGCTTGTCTCTTGTTGCTTTATTTCATGCTTTATTTTGGAATCTGTCATCTTATGTATCAATTGTTTTCCATGCTGTCTTAAATAAGACCCTTTTAATCCTTGAGTGAACTTCTGATGGTTTTTATCTGCCCTTACTTTTATGTTCAGGTTTTGTTGCACTGTATGTTGTCCAGTCTCCAGTTCCTGAATTCTCAAGTCTTACATCTTTTAATTGTGAGAACTTTTTCTTTACAGGCTGTTTAGTTGCTTTGTCATTTTTAAGATGTGCGGATGTGTTTTGTCTTGTCTCTTCTCTGACACAGATGATTTTAATGCTCTTTGCTATTCTTGCTTATTTTCCATTTGTCCAATTCCCAGTTATATGGCTGACTTGAGGAGATATGCTGGCTCTTTTTCTCTAGCTTAGGGACTGTCTCATACTGGTTGAGAAGGAACTGGATTTTTTTCAGGGTAAGATAGCCTGAACCTGGCAGGTCAGCAGCAGCTGGAGGCCAGTACCTGGCTCCCATCTGCCCAGGAGCTCTGGTGCAGCCAGTTGACCATCTCCCGATGGTTCTTTAGGGGGTGGAGTGGGAAGATGGGTCTGAATTACAACAGGTGGCTCATACCAACTGATTTAACAGGTCAAGAGTTAAAATTTTTAGTCTAATAATTGCTTTTTCTCTTCTCTCACATTCTTTCTTACCTTCCTTCTGAAACAGATTTTTAAAAAACACTTATAAAAGGAAAAGTATACCAACTTTTACATGTGAACATATGAGTTATAAATTCCAAAAACTATGTGGTTTATAATGGAAGTGCTTATGGGGGAGATGGAAGGGCACATTATAATACATATGTAACCTTTTTTCCCTTCTCTTTAGTGAATAGACCGTTTAAACTAAATTAAGTAAAGGATATAAATTCTGTTGTTTCAGTTTTTAATATTTCATGGCTGATTTTATAGATAAAAGTTACATTTAATAATAAATATGAAGAAGAATTTATATAGCCTGTTCTAGTTTGATATGGAACAGCAAATCCCACTTCTCTTGTAGCTGTAAAGAAAATTCATTATAATGTCTTTGATTGTAAGAGATGTCTTCATTGTGATTAGTTACACTGATAATAAAACAACCTTTTTACAAATGGCACAAGATCCATGAGATCTGATGTGTCTGCCTTTTAATAGCATTGAATGTGTGCATTTGCTACCTTTATTCTGTAGTCCTTTCATTTACAACTGGGCACTTTTAAAATCTTCAAGTTATTAAAAATAATCTAATTTAATTTTTCTTTTGAAGCATTCTGGAGAGTGAGTTATTAATGCAACTAAACATTGTTAATTATTGAGTTTTCAAAGTATAAACTAATTTTAATTAAAAAGAAGTGAGATTGTGTAATTTTATTTAATGCTGAGTAGTGAGTTTTGTAGATAAAGTAGTGAAATCTGATTGTATGCCATTACTTCACAAATATTTTTTAAGCACCTGAAGAAGTATCTTGATTTTTCAAATGCCCTATTCCCAGTCAATTCAGTTGAATTTAGATGTTAATAGGAATTAGAGTAATTTAAAACACAGATAGTGGTGTGAGGATGTCTGGGTGAAAAGCTGGCTTGATGGCAGGGCCCAAAGAATGGTAGTGAATGGAATTATATTCAGCTGTGGTACTCTCCAGGGCTCTGTACTGAGGCTAGTTCTATTTAATATCAATGATCTGGACAAGAGGATTGAGTGCACTCTCTGTCATTTTGCAGGTAACACCAAGTTGAGCAGGAGTGTTGATCTGCTAGAGGACAGGAAGGCTTTGGACGGATCTGGACAGGCTGGATCAATGGGTTGGGGCCAATTGTGTGAGGTTAACAAGGCCAGGTGCTGAGTCCTACCTTTGGGTTACAACAACCTCAAGCAGGCTGGGGGCAGAGTGGCAGGAAAGCTGCTGGTGGAGAATGACCTGGGGGTGCTGATGGACACTGGCTGAACATGAGCCAGAGTGTGCCTGGGTGGCCAAGGAGGCCAGTGGCTTCCTGGTCTGTATGGGGAATAGTGTGGCCAGCAGGAGGAGGGCAGGGATTTTCCCCCTGTACTTGGCACTGCTGAGGCTGCACCTTGAACCCTGTGTTCAGGTTTGGTCCACTCACATCAACAAACACATTGAGGTTCTGGAGTGTGTCCAGAGAAGGGCAATAGAGCTGGTGAAGGGTCTGGAGCACAAGTCTTAGGAGGGTCTGGGGTTTTGTAGCCTGAGAAAAGGAGGCTCAGGAGACACCTTATCACTCTCTGAAAGGAAGTACCTGAAAGGAAGTTGTGGTCGGGTGGGGCTGGTGTCTTCTCCCAAGTGACAGGACAAGTGGAAATATTGCCCTGTTTAAATTAGATTTACAAAAAATTCCTTTACTGAAAGGGTTGTCAAGCCCTGAAACAGGCTCCCCATGGAAGTGGTAGAGTTTAGCATCCCTGGAGGTGTTTAAAAGACTTGTGGTACTTGGCATGGTTTAGTGGTGAACTTGGCAGTGCTGGGTTAACAGTTTGACTCCGAGAACATGGTTTTTTCCCAATCTAAACAAGTCTGTGATTTGGGGAGAGGGAGAATTTTTTTGAGGGATTCATTAAAAGGGGTATTAATTTATTTTTTCCATTTTACATACCCCTAAGAATACTTAGATGTCCTTAACACAGTACAGAGTAAGATTGATGAGAAGAGTTTTTAGTGATTGTAATAAGATCCTTTTCCTATTCATATTGCTATGATTTGTGCTGTTACAGGGGTTCAACCAATAAAATCTTCTGTATTGTTTGGTATATAGAAATAATAGAAATAATATCAGATATTAAATCCTGGAAAAGTGGTGCATTTGCTCCAAAATTTTAACTTGTAAAATGGAATTGTATTTTAAATTGTAAAATGGAATTACAGGGTCACTGTTCAAAATGAATTCTTTTCCTGTTTCATGTAAAAAGAATTTGATGTTTTAGAATGAGGAAGGCTGCTTAGCTGACAAAAGAGATGTTGCATTTGATTATCAAATACTCATGGAATTTACCAGAAAGTGAAAGTCTGAATCATAGCTCTTGGGGAAAAATAGGATGTGGTCCTCAAGTCTTCTGGAAAATTCATGATGGAACAGTACACTTAATGTTACATTTCACTGTAAAAGACATAAACCAACATTTCTGCTCTGTTAACTGTAAGGTTTAATTTTACACTGTTGTCTCTTTTCCATTGATAACAGCTAGGAAAAGAGTTAACTTGTTAAAGTTTTTCCCAGAATGAAAACTAGGAAAATGACTGTTGATGACTGAAACAGATGACTAAATACTCTTTTTACTCTCTGAGAGATAAAAAGGCTGTACCAGGATCCTTTGCTGTAGGAAGCAGCCCCTTTGACCTGCAGTCGCTTTCTGTGCCCACATTGCTCAGTCAGATGGACTCACTCTGTGGTCTGGGCTGCTCCCTCAACTGAGAGCTGCCAAAACCCTGTCCTTCTGCGGGGACCAGATCTGGCATTGTGTTCTGGCTGCTTTGCTGTGATAAGTCACCATGCGGGTCACCCATCTTGTGGTCCCTCAGATCCTGTGGGTGTTTGAGCTGAGCAATGGCCTGCTTAGTGATATGTCAATTTTTTCCTGCCAGGAAAGTGTTGGAGCAGGTGCAATTTATTACTCTAGCTTCGTCTCCGGATACTTGCCCTTGGTGGCTACTGTGTGTTTTCTGTGTTCATTAAAACCTATTGATCTTGGGAAAGTTTGTGGGATTGATTTCAACTTGTTGTTTTTCAGGGAATTAGTAGTATTTTTAGTAATAACACTCTCCTAAAGCATCCCTGAGAGAAAGAGTGATGATCTATCAAGAAAATACAGAGTCTCTGCAAGCAAGTTGCAGTTCTGCCCCAGGTCCCAAGGTCCCTTTGCCCAGGCAAGCACTGCATGGTCCTTCTGTGACCTCCTGTGATGCCCAGGAACTGTGTCTGGGAAGGGTCCAGCAGGACCTGCACTCCTTGTCCAGGAGGGCCTTGGGGAGCAGAAGGCCATGCCTGGGACCACCAGCTTGACCAGGCGCATATTCCTAGTCTGTGGAAGAGGATGGCTGTGGTGGCACCATGATCATGCCAGATGATGGTGGGTTTAGCAGTGGCTCCTGTGTTGCTGCTGTGCTCTGGTCGGAGGGAGACACTCACCACACTTGGGATCCATTGCTCGTATTTCCCAGGTAGCTGTTTGATATTTTGGTGCTGATGGGAGATTCGAGTCTAATTTGATAAACCAACAGCTGAAGGAAATGCGTTGCAGTCTTGTGTAGCTGTTACAAAATAGGGTTAAGATTTTACAACACTTAAGATACCCAGCAAGCAAGGTGCAGCTCTTAGAGCAGAGTGAAACTTCATAAATTTTTGTAGGTATTAGGGAAGTTGTCCCCAGTGCAACTGTTCCCTGTTGCTACAACCCATGCGCCACTCCTGCAGGAGAGATGAAAATGTTAATTGTCAGGTGATTCCTTATTTGGGAATGCAGTTGAACACGTGTGCCTCAAAGTCATGCTACCACTGTACTTAACCATGTTACTGGTTCTGGAAGAGAGCTGAGTTTCGGGGTCTGATTTAGGTAAGCGCCAAATTTATTGTATTGAAACAAATTGAAATGGAGGGAAAGGGATACTGCTAATGAGCAACTTTTGAAACTTTCATGGTATTTGTTGCCAAACTATCAGTAGGTGTGAATGCTTTGGACTAGTAATGGGGGTTTTATTTTATAAGTGATGGTGGTATCATCAAGAGGCTTTTCTTTGTCTTCAATTCCTTCCCTCCTTCTGTCCTATCTGCCTAGGACCCATTCTGGGAAGATGTGGTTTTGTCATATAGGCTGCAGCAGGAGGTGGAAGCTGCTCTGGCATCCTCTGGCCTCTCTCTGGGATAGCAATGCCTTCTCCCTCATTCAGTTTCACTCTCTACTTGCTGACCAAGAGTGTGCTTTGTTGGGGAGAAGTGGGACCCTGCTTGGCCTTCAGCTCCTTTTTGGTCCTCATCTGAAGTGAAGGAGGCTTTTGTAGCTACATGGCTTAGTTCTTCTAGTGAAGGGCTTGAGGATGGGGAAGGGAAAAGACTCCATGGTATGCTGTAGTAGTATCCCTTGACTGCTATGACAGGTGCCACAGAAGTAATGAAAAATTTTTGTATCATCCCGTATTACCAGTGCTTTGACTCGTATTGCCACCATCACACTGGTATGCCTCCCACTGTTTTCTGTCTCTTGACACAGACAGATGTGTCACAGATGGAAATTGGAATAAAGGTCAGTTGTAACCCCTGAACTGTTCTGAGTACAGAACTACGTAGCATTGGAAGTTCTGCAGTGACGATAGCTGAAGCAGGAGTTTGTTCACCTGAACACAGGTAACAGTTACTTCTGGAGGAAGACAGTTTTGCACAGCTATGCATGATTTAAGTCGCAGTCATGATCATCTAAGTTACTGGGGGGAAAACATCCCTCTCTGTTGCATAGGACATGGCAGCACTGTTGTGATTGCTTGCATGTATTACAGGAAAGCATTAAGGAGAAAAGGTATTATTTGTCATGCAGCTTTTGCTTTGTATGTTAAGGGTTTATCCGCTCTATGGCTGAGATTTGTGTACAACTATCACCTGTTTATTCTGATTCCTAATGATGGATATTAATTTCCTTTTGGTAGAAGTCCAGTACAAATATATAAATAAGGAAAGGCTGGTTTGTTTGCTTTGCTAAACTGTGCTGGAGAACTGCCTGTACTGGAGGGATTTGGGACATCATCTATTACACAGAGCCCTTCTGAGTGCACCCTAGTGTGAGGCAGCCCCCTGCTTCCACTGTGCTTCTCCCCAACACCCTGTTCTATGTAAGCCCCCCAGCTGGAAAATCAAAACTGAAAAAAAAGTCCATTTTGTATGTCTCCTGGGATTCCAGTGTGCTCACTTCTACTTTATTGAAGAGAAAAACAGGGTTTGTTTCTAATAGTTAAATTTTTGAATATGTCTTTGTGTCTACTGACATACAATTTGATATAGAGAGACATGTAAATATGTACATTCTAATAAATATTCTAATTGAATAATATCAGCTGTCATTTCTGTAGATATGCCTACCAATAGAACATACAACACTTCTCTGTTTGATCTGCTTGTCTCAGATGGAATGCAATCACTTCCTTGTATGAAGTGGCCACCAGGGGTCATCAGAATGCTTTTGTTTTTATTAATGTCTCCTTTTCTTTAGAAGCATATGCACACTTTGTGTTTTCATGGAAACTTTGTTAACCTATCACACAAAAAATGCAAAGTTTTTATGTTACCTGTTCAACCAAAAATTAATGCAGCTCTTTTCAGCTTCTTAAAGAGGCAGTAGATAAGGAAAACAGGGTGCCCAAGAGTGAGAAGCATATCCATAAATTTACAAGAGCCAATTTGCAAGTAGCAGCAATTACAACTTGCTTTTATCTTTTGCTGCCAAAGTTCAGGAAAAAGTTGACTTACAATATTTTTTTCGGATGTCAGTGATAGTGCCTATGTATTTCTCTGATGAATTCCAGTGTGGTCCACTGTACTTAAGAGGGTACTACAGTCAACAGTAGAAGGGGATTCAGATTGCGTTTTACTTTTTTTTTCTGTCTAATTTTAATTGATGTACTTGGTGAGAATTGTATCTTGCACGAAAGCATGTCATTTGGAGAATTCCCACAAACCACAGAACTTATTAGTGTATGTGGAAAATGGTATTTCTTTCTTGGATCTGATAAACTCTCTAAAATGAAGTGTTTTGTGAATGCTCACAAGGTGCTTTTCATCCATAAATACCATAAATAAAGTGCTATATGATTGCAGTCTTTCTTGGATTCTCAGAAGTTTCTATGGAATGTTTTTATTTCTGTTGTTACACGTATGCCTTCCTCTGGAAACAGTCAGAATTCTTTGATTTTGAAATTCAAAATATACAGACCTTCTTACATTTTCAAAAATCGAAAGTCTGGAGGTTATATTGCAATTTTTAGGAGATACTAGTGCATTTCCTCTGATTCTCTGTCTTGCACATGCATTCCTATTGATTCTGACTGCACTTGAAATCAGTGTATATCTGTGTATGTCTTTTTTTGACTTCCTCTTCAAAGCTGGTCTAATCAGTGTGCCCTGCTGCATTTAGCAGCATTTGGCTCTTTATGAAATGAGTGGATGACAAATTAGGGAGCTTTTGTGTTGCCAATTTCTGCCTACCTGGAAGGGCTCTGAGTGGTTTGGAAGCAGAACCAAGTGGGATGTGGGTAGTATTGGAAATGCCATTATAGTTTTTTCTGGTGGCTGTGAGAAAATGAAAATAATGGGTGCAGATAACGCCCCATTTTCAGCGATACACAAGGGATGACTATCAGGGGGCTTTTTATTTTGTCACTTGAACTGTTCTGGATAGATCTGTGTGGAAGTTTCAAAGCTTTAGTTTTGGAAGTCTGCAGCTTATTTGGAAGTCTCCTGTGGAAATTTTACCATCCTAGCAAAGTGGTGACCTTATGTGAAGAACAGGCTCATGATGCAAAGCTTGAAGTTCCTGCATTTTCGAGCTGCAAGGGAAAACAAATGTTAGTAATGGATATCATCAAATTCTCCTCAAAAAAATGGTGATCTTTGTTCCATTTGAATCGATAACCGTATTGTCTCCTGTATGCCATTATTGAGGATACTGTTAGCTTGGATTACAGTAATTTCACGAATACAAGCCGCACCAATTTGACCAAAATTTTGGTGGAAACCCGGAAGTGCGGCCAATATTCCGGGGCGGCTAATCTATTAACAAAATTCTAAAAGCTGCCAACACGGAAGTGAGAGCCCGCGGCAGCCCCAAGCCAAGCTGGAGCCCGGCCGGCCCCGGCAGAGGTGGGAAAGCCTGGCAGAGGCGGGGCCAGCAGTGTGGGGGGCGGGCGGCAGAGCCTGAGCCAGCAGGGCGGGGGAGCCCGGGAGAACTGGGGCTAGCAGTGCAGGGGAGCATGGCAGAAGCAGGAAGGCCGGCGGGTGGGGCTGCCTGGCAGCGGGGGAAGCCCAGCATAATCGGGGCCAGCAGCGTGGGGGAGCCCGGCGGTGCGGGGGCCTGCAGTGCCAGCCAGGGCGAGGAAACGCGGCGGCGGTGCAGACGGGAGGGGGCGGCCGGCGAGCCTGGTGGCGGCGGCGGCAGCCCTGCCGGCGGGGCGAGCGAAAGCAGCGCTCGCGAAAGCGCCGCCCGGCGAGCAAAAGCGCCGCCGCTCGCGAAAGCGCCGCTCGCGAAAGCGCCGCCGCGAGCCGCGAAAGCGCCGCCGCTCGCCGCGAAAGCGCCGCGGGGCGGGCGCGGCGCGGGCGCGGCGCTCGCGAGGCGCGGCGCGGGGCGAGCGAAAGCGGCAGCGGGGCGAGCGAAAGCGGCAGCGGGGCGGATGGCGAGCCCGGCGGCGGCAACCCTGCCAGCCGGGCGAGCGAACGCGGCAGCGGGGCGGTGCTGACGGGAGAGGGGGGCCAGCGAGCCCGGCGGCGACGGCAGCACCACCCGGCCAGCCCCGCCGAGCCGTGGTGCTGAGCTGGGCTACCCGGCCCCGTCGGCAACCATGAGCGGGCCGAGCCTGCCTGGCCCCGCCCCGAGCCAGTAAAGCCCGCTATGCCGCGATCCTGTTACTAATTGGCCAATTTGTGAAAGCTGCGCACGGATTCTCGCGACGAACGAAAGTGCGGCTAATATTCGGGGTGCGGCTTATCTATTGACAAAGACAGCAACATTGTCGAGGCACCGGGTGTGCGGCTTATAATCCGTGCGGCTTGTATTCGTGAAACTACTGTAGTCTTTCTCAAGGAAGTGAGGTAGCTTTGTAAGGCCATAAGACAGACATATGATTTGATTTAGGAAGGATGTTGTGCCCCTGAGAAGATGCTTATTTGACACAATGGTTGTACATTGAGATGAGTTGTTAACATGCAGTTTTGTGCATGCTATTTATGGAGCTCATTAAAATGATTTTGCTTCATTGTATCCATGATTTCACTGAAAGAATTAATTGTCTGAAAAGGGGAATTTTTACTGGAAAAAAAATGAAACTCTGTTTTCCATATGTTGCATCCTTTACAAACACTGCAGATTGGGCATTGAATACTTGGAGACAATAGTACTTGTGACTGAGAAGTGCTCTGGAAATTCTAATGCCAGGATTAGCATAAGAAAAAAGTAAAGTTAGTACTTGAAAACAGACTTTTTTGTGTTCTTCTGTACACATCCCTTCCCCTTCCCTTGGCATATGACCAAAGAGAGAAGTAAATAAAATTGCATTGACCATTAAGGAATTTTGAAGTTTGCTATAGGTTTATTGATCATCATTAAATTCTTTGTCCTTTTGATCTTAATTTAAGATTACTACTTTCTAAATTTCATCTGAGGATTAGAGCAGTGCAGGTCTTACACTGGAAAGCTTAACTGCAGTGTCTCCACCTTTTGGCATAGTAAGACATTATATACTGGTGGTAAAAAAATCAGAAAACTCAAATCCAATGTTTTCTATTTTCATCAAAGAAAACAAGCTTCTGTTCACAAATGACTTATGCTTGTGTATAGAACTGTAGCAGGCATGTCAATAATTATGTCAAAAAAACTTTGTATGAAGAATACAAAATTGAGTTGTTATCAGGTAAAAAATGACGGGGATTGCTCAAGAAGTGCTATTTTTCTCTTTTTTTGTTAGAATTTTCTACTTTACAGATAGTGCGATGGTGCTGAATTGTGATTGTGGGATGTTTTTTAAGTTAGTTTAGATATTGAATCAAGAACTCCATGATTCTGATGATTTGGAAATCCCAGTGGATGAAAAGGGAGAATCTTTAGCTATATTGGTTTATGTGATATAGCCAAAATACTCTGTATTATGCACTTGCAATTTAAAAATGTGTGTCTTATGCTTTCTGTAAGGATTTGGATAGTTGGCCTATGCAGATGTAACACATGTAACAAACATTCTGCTTTTAAAGATCTTGAAAACATGTTTCACTTCTCTCAGATATTTAGGAAATTATTGAAGAAAAGCACTATGTTTGAACACCTATTTACAGTAGAACTACGAGCTTAGCTTTTTCTGAGCAAAAATTTTGAGGCCACAACAGGTTTCTTTCTAAAACTCAAGAACAGCACTGTGCTGCAAAGAACCTTAAAATGCATTAGGTAATGTATGACTGTCTCCAAGCAGAAGAATTTGTTAACCTGGAGCTAATGTGGCAAATTAATTTTTGGTCATATCCTTTAAGGATCTGTTCAGCTGTACTTGATTTATATGAACATTAACAAAAGATTTATGTTACAAAAAGTCAACCCACTTTTGAGTTAGAACAGCTTCATTTTGAACACCGAATATGATGTTAAGAGAGCATTGTTTGACAGAACCAGGTTTTAAACTATGGAAATACAAGGATTTGGCTGCTGTCTGCTTAGCTTGGGTTTGATCCTGTGCTGCAGTTTTCTGCTGTGCTGTACCTGGCATTGCCATTGGTGCAATCTTGGAGCCTATATAATCATATTTTGGATTATTTATGCAATACTTGAAGTGATTACGTATTGTTGCACTTAAAGCACTTTTTACTTGCGAAAATGTGTCCAGATCATGCTTTAAAAGATGAAGGTTGCAGGAAACACGTGGAAGTTTACATCTTGCATTGATTTTAGTCTTGCTGGTCCACAGATAAGATCTTCCCCATTTCTACTGCTGTATGAGTTTGACAGCATTAAATTGCTATCAAAAGGTTTACTTGATCACACTAACAAGTAGAAGTTAGGTTTAAGTATATGCTTAAGGTGCCATGACTTCAGAGGGTTGCTTGTTACATCAAGAGTGTGTTGTTAGATTTGGTTAATAAAATTCCAGATGCTAATTCTTTGCTTGTGATGATGATCCCTGTGACAGACTAAGGCTTGATCCAAGATTAATTTTGTAGAAAGAAAATTAGCAAAATTTTCTTATGTGGTCACTGGGACTGACAATCTTTGAGTGCTGTTGATGCATTCTCCAACACATTGATTCTTCTGTATTACAATACCAACTGCAGGACAGTCCTTAATTAGTGTGGAATTGGTTTAGACAGACAGAGGGTTAGGACCACTCAGATTTATGACCAGCCTGTGGTTTGCCATTGTCCTAGTACCCTGTGGCAAATCTGGGAAAGAGCTTTTGGGAGAGAAGCTTGCAGCAGAGGAAACACTACAGGCTCTTTTTGTCTAGAGGCTGCTAATGGTGTGCTGAATGCCTTCTTTGAGTAGTGATAGCCATTCCTGCAATACATCTGTGCAGGAAGGAGCCCACAACTGCATTTGGGTATGAGGCACTACTCTGCATCAAGGAGGCTGAGGTATGTGCTATTGAAATTGTGTTAGAGGCAAGGCAGTGTGATCTGAGCAAAAGCTGTAGCAGAAAGAAACAGAGACGTGGTCCGGTACTCCAGATCTTGTGTGAGATGTGGAGAACTGAGCAGCGCTCAGTAAATTGCTGATCATGGTCCCAGCAAAAAGTAGTGATAGTAACCATTAAGTGTCTATCAGAAGATGTGCTGTTATCCTACAGGCAACTTTGAGAGAGTGAAAAGAAATTGGAGGCTATTTAATTCCTTAGATTAATTAATATAGGAGCAGTTTTAGAGAGACAGCAGCAACTACCTCATAGTTGTTTCCTTTCATAGAGAATACTTTCTGGATTTTGGTTTCATGCAGGTGCAGACTCCCGTATAGTGATATTTTGACACAGATTGTATGGAAGTGGGATGGAGGCAAATGTAACTTTGGGAAGGGTGTGCAGACTATCTTCATGGAAACTTAGATGTGTGGTAGTGATGAAGTTGGTAAATGTATTATCATTACCACATGTTGCCACAGGTAGTCTGCTATGCAGCTGGAAAGAAATTGCCTTGATAATGCTTACTGGTTGTGGGGGTAGATGTGAGGCTGTTGACTTCATTAGGAAAACAGAGTGCAGTCCCAGTCTGCATGCTAGAAGTTTGTCATGGAATGAAGGCAGAGATAAGGAATTAGGCAAAAAGTCTGGGGTGTAAGGCATCTTAGCATATTTGTATTACACATATGATTATTTTAATTTCATACTGAGGTTATTGGCAGTACCTATGAGGTTTATGTTTTGCATTTTTCACTTTTTCAGCAGCTAGTTTTTAGTTTTTACTACATACAGCTTACAAAGATAAAGTAAACGAAATACTTTTTTTTCCCGAAGCACTAGAAAAATCTGTAACTGGTACTATTGAGTGGGAGATAAGGTTGGACACTCTAACTGGGATTGCAATCTGAGCATGGAGCAGGATGAACTTCTATTGGACATTTACTGAACAAATGCTGAGAAACGAGGATAAAGATAAGATAAAGATAAAGTCTTCTGCAGAAACTGTGTGCAGAAAATCAACCATGTTTTTTAGATATATGAGTGGCCAGTGGAGATGAGCTGAATTTCTGGGGGAGTGTCAGAAAAGGCCACATTTTTGTTGATGGAGAAACCTCTAATTATCCCAATACAACTTTTGATAGTGGAAATGTTCAATGCCAATATTAGTTCCCAAGTTTTCTGATAAATCTTATGGATTTATCTGAGGGGAAAGTATCCTATAAAGAAGGTAGAGAATTGGTTTGAGATTGCAAATTGTTTTGTACAGTGAAGGAAAAACTGCTGCTCTTCCCAAGGGAAGAGTGATCAGGTCTCTGTGGTGGGCTGGGAACCCGCTGTGGAGGTGCAGCAAGGCAAAGGACCCACAGTTGCTTCTTTAAGGATGGACTTGTAACACTTGTCACTGTAGCAACTTGATATTTGACATTATATAAATAAAACTGTACTGCAGTTAAACCACATAATTTTAATGTGATCTATTTTTTTCTGTATCCCAAATAGTGCTCATAACCTTTTCTGGGTAAGCTTGCACTTCAAAGGCTTAATCTGGTCCTGCTATTAATTGCTGTAGTGTTTTTGGACATACTGTCAGTGTGCTGACTTATACCAGCTGAGACTATAGCCCTGACTGTTTCCCTTCTGACTAATTGTGATTAGTTTCCACGTGGCTTTGGTTTCCATGTGGTGAACAAAGAAAAATAGTAGGGCATAAGAATCAGAAAGCCACATTTAGGGGAGAATATCCTGATCCTCCAAAGGGCTGTTGTGATCTAGAGGTGGTTATTCTCTTGCTATTTAGTTATAACTAGCTTGGTATAGGTTTGGTCAGTGCTTCAGCTCAATGAGAGACCTACAATTGAAAAACCGTTCAATGTACATGACTAATGTGCATTCAATTCCTTAGGGGCCTTTCATAAATTATTCTTAAGCAGAAAAACACTTTTTTACTTCCATGGGAAATAAGTCCAACTGATTTGAATTTATTTTCTCAGTTTAATACTTTCCTACTTTGTCCTCAAAATTAAGCATAATTATTTCTTTTTTACCATGTACTTGAGTATTTTTTTGTTATCTACATTATCTGTATCAACATTGCAATTACTTAATCTTGTCAGGAAGTACTTACAGTTGTGGTCATGGCCTCATTCAATGGATAACTGAACAAAAAACTGAATACTTGGATCTGCAGCAAATTGATGTTTAAATCATACTGTAAAGCACATAGATAAACATTTAGTATTTAATCATCTGTTAAAATGAAATGCATTTTCAATTCTCAGTTGCTTCATATCAAAATGAAAAGGTAATAAATGTCAAGATTTGATTTCCCATCCCCATCCCTCTTATAAACTGTGTTGGTAGCATCAGTTTTCTAGTGGCGGCATCTTCTTGGAAACAGGAGGGTCACACGGGGCAGTTGAGCAAAGGCCTTTGGTAACTGGATTTGAACGGTTAGAGTTTGTGCTGGATCTCAAAGGTGCTGCCCTTCTCTGCACTGCTATTTCATGACTTTTTGTTTCTTCTCCCTCCTCCCTAATTGGGAAACAATTTTTTTAGAGGATATTTTAGGAAGGATGGGAAGCTATATTTGCAGCATATTCTTTTAGAATGTGGTTCTATTTGTGTTTTCCCTCTTTCTCTTTAGCAGATAACCTAAGCAGAGGAAGGAAAGCAAGCTGCGTACTTAAAATATTTAACATTTATGTTGCCTTTGTTTTGCTTGTTGTTGCAGTCATGATTATTTCTCCTGGGAACTTTTAAATTTGGGAAGCTGATTTTCTAGTTCAGGGGAAGTTAAATATTCCATGACCAGTTCCCTGAAAGCTGTTAGTATTTTATGTCCTAAATATACTTCCAGAAGCAAAGGTCACATTTGTCTGCCCAGGTTTAAAGCATGTAGAAGATTACTTGATTACATAAAAACTATGATATCTAAATGTTTGTTCACATGGTGCTCGTCACAGTGAGAGCCCTAGAAGGTGGTTTAGATACCATGATGAAACTGTCACCTTGTATCTTTCATTGTGTCTTTCTTCCTGCCATGATTTTAATTCTCTGGGTTGCATGGGGTTTTTAAAATTTAATTCTTTTAACCATTAAGTTTGCATAAAAGACTAATAATAACTCTTTTATTTTGTAGGTGCTAAACCAAATGATCTACATTTGGTAATATCACTATTAAGAATGGATGGGGAGGAAAAGAAGAAGAGAGATGACGCTGATGAGAATTTACAAGTTGAGTTGACAGAAGAATCCCTAAGAAATACATCAGGAGAAAATGCTGCATGTCGCTCTTCTCAGCAGATAACAAGGCTTACATCAGATGAAGTGTTCAGGGACTTTGAAAAGAAAGAAGAAGAGAATGGCGCAAACAAAACAGCACTTTCAGAATCACCAAACCTGGATGTTGTTGAAGCAGAGAAACTTGAAAATGTCTCCAGGAAAAGAAAGCAGAGTTCTTCAGAAGACATGAAAGATAGTGGAAGGAAATTGCAAAAAGTTTTAGCTGGAGAAGCATGTGGTGTGATAGCTGGAGCTATAAAGAAGGAAGGAGTCACCAGTTGTCCTGATAGTGACATATTTAATTCAGATATCCTGTGCCTACGTTATGATTTCAGATGTGCTGCTGATGATGCCATATTGAAAATTCACGAGGAAAATAAACATTCACAAAAGGTGTCAGCTGCTGTTCCTGATAAATTATATTCTTCAGAAGAAATCAGTGTTGTCTGTACAGCTGGAAACATAGACAAAGACTCTAAAGGCAAAATGAGTGATCAGTGTTTACCTTCCTGCTCTGATAAGGAAAAACATAAACAAGAAAGCCTCTCTAAACCATCCAAAGAGCAAACACACCCTCACTGTAATTGCATAGGTGAGTGTAGTTCAACATCGCATATGCATGTTAAGCAAGACCGTGAGAAATCCAAGATATTTTCTTGTGATCTTTGTGGTTTTCAGAGTGCTGAAGAGAGTCTCCTAAATTCTCATTTCCTCGGCAAGACTCACCTTCGACGCCAAAATCTTGCCGCACGGGGAGGATTTGTACAGATATTGACAAAAAAATCCTTTAAAAACCAACAATCTACTGCAACCAAAGAGAGGAATGTCAGGGCAAAACCTAAGACCAATAAATTAAGGGCAAGAACTGCTGATGCAAAGGAATTTAGTGTTTGCAGTGCACTGAAAGGCTCAAAAGTAAGTTTGTCTAAACAAAATGATGGCAGTGAACTTGTTGAAATGATGCCATCTTCAAATACTCCCACTGCCAAAAAAGATACTTTGACGGAGGAAATGTTGCTTTCTTCTGGTACAGAAGGAAATGATAAAGTTTATACTGAAAAACTAGAAATACCGGGACCATCAGAAAATACCTTGCAGAAAACAGAATCCCTTCCAACTACCAAAAAACTACCTAACAGTTTACGTGGGACAAGGAGATTCAATAAATGGAAACACAAAGGAAATGTCTTCTTGTTAAGGTTTTCATTTGGACAGAGTCGATCTTCTGCATTAAAAAGGCAGGTTAAAAGAAGATACAGCTTGTTGGGGAGTAGTAAGAGTCCCAAATCTGAAACTCAGATAGTACATGTGAAGCCTATGTCCAGCGCACAGCTTAAACATGATGAATCAAACCCTGTGTCACATAGAGAACTAGAAATAGATGCTAAAAGTAATTGTACTACTGCTGCAGAAATACAAGATCTTACTGAATACAAGCCAAATACCCCTTCTTCTAGTGCTGCAGATGCCAAAGATTCTGAAGTTAAACTTACTGCTGATGATGGTGCTCTTCATACTTGCATGGATTGTAGTCATGTTTTTCACAACCGAGAAAGTTTGGAAACTCATGTTGCAAAGCTTCACACGAAAAGGATCCAGTTTCATTGTCAGATGTGTAGCTATTCCTCTGGAGTCAGGGAGGACATGAAACAACACTGTCAGGACAACAAACACCAGATGGGTACTTGTAGTTTTCATTGTCAACTCTGTTCATTTACCAGCTTGAATGTGGTTAGCCTTCAAAGCCATATGAATGAAGTGCATAATATGTCCCATAGTTGTCCAGCTTGCGTTCTTTTTTTTCAGTTGGAAGAAGAGCTGATAAATCATCAAAAAAATGAGAAACACAATGGTTCATTATTTCAGCAAGCTACTCCACTGAGTAACACTGATCATACCTTGCAAGTGGTATCTTCCAGTGACTCAGTATTGAACAATAGCCAAAAACTTGCAAAGGAAGTGGAAGTGTCAATGCAAGCAAAAACTCCAGACTCTTCCTTCATAAATCACAGAAATGAACTAAAACATTCTGTTCTGAATAAAACCCAATTTCAATGTAAAAAGTGTTTTTATAAGACGAGATCTTCCACAGTTCTTACAAGGCACATAAAACTCCGACATGCACAAGAGTATCACTTTCTTTGCAAAGCATGTAATCTCTACTCACTGAGTAAGGAAGGAATGGAGAAACATATCAAA
Source organism: Catharus ustulatus (assembly GCF_009819885.2). NCBI lineage: Eukaryota > Metazoa > Chordata > Aves > Passeriformes > Turdidae > Catharus > Catharus ustulatus. Next base: position 100,700,881 of record NC_046221.1, on the reverse strand, counting down.
AGAAGTAAGCATCTTGAAAATGCCAGGAAAAACAACATTGGACTACGTTTTGAAGAATGTATTGTAAAAGTTTGCGTTGGTGTTGGCGGGATTAAATCAGTGGTGGATACTTCCATTTCTGGGAGTGGAAATGCAGAGTTGGATAAAGAAATTATACATGTTTCATCCTCTTCTGTGGAAAACATATCGAGAAATAAGGAATTTGTTCCACTTGAGCAAAGAACTGGTGAAAATGAATTGGTTTTAGCTGATGCATCCAGAGGTGGGAAACCTAAAGGTACTATTTCTAGGACATGTATCCATTGTGGCCTTTTGGCCTCCAGTGTTACGAATTTGACTGTTCACATCAGGCGAAAGCACAGTCATCAGTACAGCTATTTGTGTAAGGTTTGCAACTACTACACTGTCACCAAAGGAGATATGGAACGTCACTGTGCAACCAAAAAGCACAAAAGCCGTGTTGAAATAGAAGGATGTGGAAAACAGAACTCAGAGATCATCGTTAACCCTGAAGGAGGTAATTTTGAATCCATTAGCAAGAAGATTAACAGCCCTGTGACTGCCTTGCCTGAACATGTTGAGGATGGTGGCCTGTCATCAGATTTGGAAAATTCTGTCTTAGACAATCAGGAAGTTGAGCGAGGAGATGCTGAGTTAAAAACTGCGAATGCTAGTAGGCTGCCAGATTCGCAGCCTGCTAGGAATTCATCAAATATAAACCAATGTGTGTTTCTGGAACCAGCAATGGCTGCTCAAGATTGTGACCCAAGGTTCCAGAGAAGAGCCATGGGTGCAAATGACAACAAGTGTGTACACTGCAGCTTCATTGCTCATTCTGCTGCTTCTTTAGAACTGCATGTGAAGCGAAAACATACAAAACAATTTGAATACTACTGCATGGCTTGTGACTACTATGCTGTTACTCGCAGAGAGATGATAAGGCATGCAGCAACAGAGAAACATAAAATTAGAAGAGAATCTTATGTTTATTCTTCTAAAGAGGAAGCAAATACAGCAAATATCACTAAAGAAAGCAGTGCTTTGCCTCAAGAAGAGCACCATCACAGTACGGGAGAATCAAAAGCTATTTTAGATGAAACAAAGTGTGCCAATGATGCATCAGAAGGGGATCATATGAATAAAAGCTTTACTGAGTGTGCTGCCTTAAATGAAAATACATCTCCAGGAATCTCTAAAGATGTCAGTTCCCAAAATGCAGTAGGAGAGGAACTTGATAAGGAGTCTAGAAATGGAGGAGAAAACCCTTTTTGTGAACAATTTCAGCAAACTCCTCAGAGAGATAAAGTTGTTGAACTTGTTAAGGAAGTATCAATTAAAGAAACAGGTACCTGTGACATGCAGAAAAGCAAACACGGTCAGGAACTGCTCAAGTCAGATGATGATTGCACTGCAGAAGATCAAAATAGATCAAGCAACACAAACTTCAATTCAGAAAAAGGTGTGGAGAGCTTGGAAGAAAATAGTGAAAACCCAGAAGCAGAGTATAGAGATAAAGACAACCTCATAAAAAAATCACTGAAGAAAAATAACCCACTTATGCTAGCTCTTCCAGAAACAAGTAGTGCAGTAGAGCAATCAAATTTTGCTGGAAACACTGGAGAAACAGCACAAAATAGGCATAGTTTAGATGGTAACAGAAGTTTCAGAGAGGATCCTACTGGGGAGGAGGAAGAAGCCCTTATGGAAGCACAACATGAAGCTGAAGTAACTATAAATAACAATGTTTGGGAGGCAGATGGCTCAACAGCTGAGGGTACGCAAGAAAGTAGTAATGAGGCTTTAGGAACAGTTATCAGTGCTGATGATAAAGGAAAGGCAATGCAAAATGTTGGCAAGTTTGATTCTTCTATAGTGAGGTTAAAAAGTCACCAAGATGGGGAGGCCACTGACCATTCTGCAGAAGGACACATGTCAGGGGTAGTGAAAGCTAGTGAGCTCACAGTGAAAGCAGACACTTCAACAAGTGGTGGGAAAAAGAAGAAGTCAGAAGGAATTTCCCTTGGGGAATCAACACGTATTCGCTGCGATGACTGTGGTTTTCTAGCAGATGGTTTGAGCGGACTAAATGTTCACATAGCCATGAAGCATCCTTCAAAAGAAAAGCATTTTCATTGCTTACTCTGTGGAAAATCATTTTACACAGAAAGCAACCTTCACCAGCACTTGGCCAGTGCTGGGCACATGCGAAACGAGCAGGCGAGCGTGGAGGAGCTGCCCGAAGGAGGTGCGACCTTCAAGTGTTTGAAGTGCACGGAGCCCTTCGATTCAGAGCAGAGCTTGTTTCTCCACATCAAAGAGCAACATGAAGAGCTGCTGCGGGAAGTCAATAAATACATTGTTGAAGACACTGAGCAGATAAACAGGGAGAGGGAAGAGAACCAAGGCAATGTCTGCAAGTATTGTGGGAAGATGTGTAGAAGTAGCAATTCCATGGCCTTCCTAGCTCACATCCGTACCCACACAGGTATGGAAACGCTGTCATTGCAATTGGTCTCTTTCAAAGAGAGTGAATTATACCATTGGTCTTTTTTTGCTTGTTAAGCCTTTTAATATTTCTTATGAACTGGCATTTGTATCGCCTGATGAGCCCCTGATGAAATTCAAAATTATCTAAAAGGGTATGAAAATACAGTGATCAAAGGGCAGAAAATGTAAGAACGTTTCAAGTACAGTCACCCTTCTGCTTTTTGTTTCATATAGAGAGATTTTCTTCCTTTTAATCTCAATTGTAACCATTGATTGGTTCTTGTATTTATATAATGAAGCAGTGGTGGTTTGAGAGAACAGTTATCTGTTCTTGCTAACTTTTCCTTCTGTGTGGTAGTTTAATAGCCAAATTGTTTGTTTCATTTCAATTAAGTGAAACTTTCAGCATTACATAATGCTTCAGAATAGGCATTTGATATTACATAATTCTTAAATAAATACCAATAAGAAACAACAAGAGGTTTTTGTAGAAATAAGTTATAGCAGTTGGAATTGGTCAGCCTTTTTGGAAGGTGGTATGCAGTGCTGATGTGTTGCACAGGGATGTAGCATCTGATTTAGTTTCTGTGCTGATCACACTTTAAATTCATTTTTATGTTTAATTTTAAGTGGAAAATTTAAAAACATTTCTGTAGAAAAATGCATAAGCTGCAGTTCTAAATTTATGTAAAAATTCACTGCGATGTTTCTATAAACCTGCCATACATTCTTTATTTTAAATAGACAGCTTTTCTAAATCACTGAGCTCTGCTTAGACAAGTGGTGTCTCCATGGTTGAATTTATGAGTGGATTTGAATAATAAATTCACATTTCAATGAACATATTTTCATTAAAACTGTAAGGTTTATTTTACTGTACTTTTAAATAATGGCTTATTATGGAAGCTATAGTTTAAATTCATGCAGTATTTGAAACTTAGTGCATGGTTACAAGGAAGAGAACAAAAAGGTAAGAAAAAAGAAGCATAAAAGAATGGTAATTCCTGGCATAATCCTAAAATAGTTTTGTAAGTTTTTTTTATGAAAAGGCAAGGGCGTGACTGGACAACAAATCCTAAAAATTAATCTTGGGGAACAGGGATATTGTATTTCAAACCTTTCAAAGTATTTTACTAGAACTGCAGTATTCATGTATACCAATAACTCACATACTTAATACTTTCAGCATTACTTCTGTCCTGTCAATAGCGCAGTTATCTGTATTGCTTCAGCTAATATCCAACTTTGAATGCAGTGTTAAGTCTTTAGAGGAATGCTCATGTTCACATGGTCAGAACAGCTGTATAAGCCCTTAATATGCCCTCTTACGGCAGATAAAACTGAATAAAACTAAGGGGGAGGATGCTAATGGGGCTCTCTTTAGAATTCTTTATGCAACTGTCTGGTCAAGACATGTTGCTTATAATTGATGTGTCCATTACTTGAATTCTCTTGTAATTATAGTCAATAAGTCTTGTAAATGTGTTAAAGCTCACTAAAAGCATACAAATTCAAGAACAGAGTAAGGCTAATAATTTAAAATAATCAATGTAGGCATTTCAGCACTTAATTTCCCTTGTGTGTTGATAGCTGATCATTCTTAATCCATTAAGATTTATTTAGTCGTTTACAATGCAAAATAGGTTTGCACTGGTCACTTGTGCCATTTGAAAATGTCCACCAGGTTAAGTGCAGAATGTAGTCCATTAGTCTTCCTTGACTATATGTATTAATTGCATTTAAAATCAAGTTAATGTGGATGTGAAAGTGAGGTAACTATCAATATATGACAAAGCAACCCTACTTACATAAGTTACATCATTGATTGTAACATTTAGTAAAAGTTAGTGTACTTTTTAACGTCTTGTGTGTAGGTCTTATCATGGAGTATATTTTTACTGTGCTTTTGGATAGCACTAAGCATGCAAAGCAGCGGAAGAATGCATTTAATTTTGCAAGTCATTTTTTGGTGCAGAAGTATAGAAGGGTTACAACAGAGAGTTTTATCTGCCCTCTGTCTCATTGCAACTTTAAATGAAATGTTTTGCTTATGCTTTGCTCATTCACATATATAGCAATGTGGAGACTTTTATTAATAGTTAATGGGAAGAAGGCTTTTTCTTCCAATCTGTATTTTCCTGTTTATGGTTTTCTTCTTATAGAACCTTTTCTTCCCATCTGTATCACAGTGGATGCAGTTTAATAACAAACAGATGTTTAAGTTATTGGGAGTGGTGGCAGAGGGAAATTACCTACTGCACCAAATGTATGTACACTTTTTGTAACATTGATGAGGCCAAGTCCACCATTTCCAGCTTCTCACCTGTCCCAGGGTAACACAGGTACATAAGAGCACATTTTCTCATTTGTTGTTCTGATTATGTGTTTTTAAAAAAGTCTGTCATCAGCACCTGGATGTGCATAAATAGGTTTATATACACGTGTATGTACGTGTAACCATCACCAACTCCTTTCCTTTTTTTTAATTGAGTAATCAGTGATGATTTGGGGTGGTGAAGGGAAGGGAAAGTTGCAGAAAGATACAACTAATAATTTCCATTAATGGAAAAATAATGTTTCAAAATACCATTAAATAATGTAGGAGATTTTCACATTGCAAATGAAAGGAAAGCTTTGCTATAGAGAACCTAACAAGTAAGTCCATCACATGTTGACAAGTGAAAATGAGGAAGTGTAAAGAAAAATAAAAGGAGTAGTAGAGGTGGAAGACTTTTTAGTTTGCAATTGATGGAGGTCCTATAAACTTAATTAACAATCAACATCTGAGGAAAAATCACCTGCAACCGCATCATCTTTGTTTCTTTTCTCATCAGACTTCTCAGTTAATGGCAGTTGTGCCCAATGCAAGTGTGCTGTATTACTCCCCATGTCCCAAACATAGGAGGAAATGGTATGATGACATTTCATGTGGCTCTGCTCACTTTGTTTGGGCCTGAGTTAGGAACACAGCAATGCCTGAAGGTATAGATCATGTTGCCTTTGGCTGGCTTAAAGCTGTGACTGTGAATTTTTTCTTATAGCTTTGGGTCTGTATTGTCCTAATGTAAAGCGCAGATTATGAACTCAATGATTTTTTTACAAAACAGTAGAATTGTTTATGTCTCCCTGACCTGCACTCTTTAATTTAGTCTTATTTTCAGTTTGGTATGGTGGTGTTGGTTTTTGTTTGTTTTGTTGTTGTTCTGTTTTTGTTTTATTTGTTTGTGGTTGGTTGGTTGGTTTGGTGTTTGTTAAGAGCCTTATTGTTTCCTGCTACCATCAGAAAAGATACATTTGTTTTCCATGCCATAACTTGTGGGTAGTTTGGTGGATTTTGGGGCTTTTTTTGCCTTTTTCTGGCTATTTTTTTTGAGTAAAGATGATGCAGTGAAAACATTTTTCTCTTTTTTTTTTTTTTCCTGAGAACTTAAAGCCAAATGTGAATTCAGTAGTATCACAGTTCAAAACAGCGTAAGAGAACCACTGAAGTTGTTGCTAAGTGTGGCTAAGAAATAACTGTTTTACATTATTTCAGACAGCTTTATGGCGAATACATTTTTTTTTTCTAACATTAATTTATATCTTAGTCTAATGTCTTCATTTTTAGTATAAAATTTTGGGTTGCTTCATCCAAGAACATACTGGAACAAATTTGGCACCAGCAACCTAAAAGGGAGATACACTGCTTTTGTTTCAGGTGATAAGTACTGACTGGAGCCTGCCAGCAGTTGAATTTTCATGGAGTTTAAATGGAGATGTTAACAGATATTCAGCTCTGGATCTGAGAAAAAAAAAATCAAAACCCCTCAAGGCCTCAGTGATTTTTGGATGAGAGCAGTCAACAGAATAATACATTTCTGTATTGTCAGCACACTGTGGTCACGATTGGTCTGAACTCGAGTTCTTCACAAAGGAGTCATGTAAATGGAAAACAGCAAAGGTCTTGTATGGAAACCCTGTGGGACACCTGCAGTAACAGAATGAGGAACGAATTTACAATTTAATCAGTAGGAGAGAAACTATGGGAACATAGGATAGAATCCACATGGTATTTGAATTCTGTGAGAAAAAAGAGTAGTATAAACACCAATAGATTAAAAAAAAATCCTCTTCACCTGTGGCTTTGTTGTTATGAATTGTCCAGCTAAAGATCATAAGTTAAAACATCAACTTCTAGTGGACTTTTAATGCGAAGATAATTTTTTTTTAATTTGCCCTGGTCTCTTTGTAGAATGCAGTGTTGATTTGAAATGTCACCAAATTAATGATTAATTCAGTTTTATCAGCATCATTTAAATGAACTGGGATTTTTTCAGTGTGATTGATAGAATGTGATTGCTGTGAGCTGCAGTCTGAACCTGCTTTTGACATTTAAACATATAAAGCTGACTAGATATAACCATTGAGGTGCTAAATATATTTTACATCTACTTCCAACAGTAGAAATGGAAGTATTAAGAGATCTGGCTTCATTGTCATTGAACTGTGAAATATTCAACCTTGTCTGCCCGTGCTTAGTACTGTTGACTTTTTTATTTCAGTTAGAAGATTAAAATTAAATGCTTCATTTTTCGTTAGCTTTTGGGAATTAAATTGAAATTTAAGACTCTAAAATTTTTTACTAAGATCCTCAATTTCACCAGTGGATTGTTGGAGGATATTCTATTTTCAAGGGCAAAGCAAAAAGGTTCATTGATCAAGTATGATATAGTGCAACATTTCTCTTATCATAGCTCTTTATGTATATTTATTAAAGATCCCATATTTCATATTGTGCTTAACTCTATTGGAAGAAATACTTCACAATACATATACTAAACATAATATGGAGACTCTTTGACCATATTGTACTTACTTTTAACTGCAATTCTGTGATTTTGATTTATTGATTTAAGGATTTAGTGGTCAGAAAATTAGAAAGTGCTTCTATTCTAGAAAGATGTTACTGCATAATAACCTGGGGACTGACATGTGCCCAATTTAACAATGTCAGTAAAAAAGGTAGTTTTTCCATCTTGAGAGATGATCACTGTTAATTAAGATAGACAAATAATTTGACTTTTTGCTGAACTGATGTGGTACAAGAAATAGGTTGATACTTTTTCCTTGGAAGAATAATTTCAGAGTTCTTCGGTCTACAGCAGACATTTAATATTAAAGTTTGTTCTTGAAATAAATAATAGCCAAAATGTCAATACTTCTGGTTTGCAGAATAATCATAAATTCTTGACCATAAAACAGTCATAAAGGCATAATATTTTATCCACTGTATATTCATACATTGCATGCCATTACAATAGCTAGGTGATGAATCATTTGCTGTGTGTGACAGAACAAATCTGAAATACCAATGCTAATGTGAAATCTATTCAAAGTTGGAAGACTTGTAATATTATTTTACTTTAAAAAGATTTGCTTAAAAAAAGTACATTTTGCAGTTTAAACCAATACCAAGCCACTTCAAGACCATTACCTGAGTTTCAGCATTTGGCCATTGGGAAAGGCGTAGAACAACTTTTGCCATCTTGTTGAAATGTTATCTGCCTATTATGTTTTCTTCTCGTTTTAATGTATTTTGTGGATTTTTAATGACAAGAAAAAGACCAGATTAAAAGTTCAGAGAGTATTTTCTTTGATCTTGAACTTGAGGAAACTTAATGAGTAATGTATAGACTATAATGTATAGAATATACTGTCTGTGTCCTGGGAGTTATATGTACAAGACACTTTTTTTCATTAGGCAAAAATCCCAAACAGGTTAAATATTGGATAGGTTTTTAAAAGGTTATTTTTCCTCAGGAATTTTTATTTCTTTAACCATGGGTGATATTTTATTCTAATTCACCTCATATCTTATGCTAAATTTTACTTAGGATCAAAGCCATTCAAGTGCAAGATATGCCACTTTGCAACAGCTCAGCTTGGAGATGCCAGAAACCATGTCAAGAGGCACCTTGGGATGAGGGAATACAAGTGTCATGTCTGTGGGTGAGTAAATTGAAACAGTCTCCACCATGGTTAACCAGGAGAAGAGCACAGAATATGCATTGTTTCAGAATTGAAAACTGTGATGTGAGCAAGAGTGGCTAAAATTATGCATGCATATCCTCCTTTCCATTGTTATGGTAAATTCCTTAAATACAGTTATGACATTCTTTTCCCACTTCTAATCCTGCACTGAAGATGAGCAATTTTATGGGCTACAAGGTCAATTTGAACCTGTAATCTGTAAATTGACTAAATTATAGGATGTTCATTCACATTGCCAGGGAGAACTGTAAATTCCATTTAAAGACATAAAAAATATATAATATAGACTTTACTGTGTGGGGTTTTTTCTTTTGCAATACTGTTATAATTTTAGTACCATTAACAGATTTCTGGACTCCATTAGGGTTTTCATTCTTTATGAAAACAAAACAGAAGACAGATTTTTCAAACAAACGGATCTAAAATATTGCAGGCATAAGACTTTTAAAATAAATTTAAGTCTTTTATGTGTACTTGTGTTTCTGTTTGTTACCCAAAAAATCTTGTTTTTCTTTTAACAATCGTTATTTCCTTAGAAGGATCGTTCATAATGTTTAATTGTCCTTCAAATGTGTTGCATTTAATAGGAGGCATTGAGACTCCTTAATGCAAAACTAATTAATTTAGCAGAAATGTTTAAAAGGTTTTAAAATGCCATGGCATATATGGTACATCATAGGACATTCAAAGTTGGATTTTAATACCCTAGTTCTGATTAAAAATATATTTTAATGTTATTATGCTGAAGAAATTAACTAATATATGCATCATATAAAAACATTTTACGCAAACCTATGTAACTGCTATAGCAGTCTTATGGCTAATGTGTAGAAGAGCACAGGTTCAATTAGATGGTGCGGTGCACACATGCATGGTGGGCTGTGATGCTGGGCATAATATTCAGCAGGAGGAGGTTTTTTAGCCTTAGTGTACCAATCTACTGCAGGACAAAGCGAGTTACACGTTTTAGAAGACAAGTGAATCTTCAACCGAACACGCAGCTGAGTGATTTTCACTGATTCATCTCTGTTTTTCAAATAATTTTGCATGTGGCATTATAAGATACTTTGAATGTGTTTACTCACTTAAGAAAACTAATTGCTGACTTCTTGAAATGAGAAATAAAAATGTATGAGTCCACTGTATATCAGTAGTAGAATAACCTGTGCTACTCCTTACTTTGAAGCATAGCTCAAATGAGCATGGTAGAGTATTTTATATTGTTTTAAAAATCTTATTTACTGTCTTTGCTTTATCAATTGCCAAGAATTTGACATGGAAGATACTAAAAACTACAGATCCATGGAAGTGTTAAGCGAAGGCTAAAATCTCTTCCTTAGAAATTGCCCACAAACTTGACAATGGTCGTTTGTTCAATTCCCTTTTAACTTAAATTGAAAAATCATAATATTATTTAACTATTTCCTTGTGAGAGGAAAAGTAAAAAAAAAATTCAAACCGGCTAATACAGTATCATTTACAAAAAAAGAAGAAAATTAAAATTATTAGGATTTGACATAGTACCTAATTTTTTCAAAAACTCATTCTATCACTTCAGGATTGACATGTCTGACAGAACCCGTCTCAGAAATTCATAACTCTCGGCTGGCATTCACAATAGTTATGCAAGAGAGAGAGCAAAACATGTATGAATGGTTTAAACTTTGGATTGAAATGGTAGTCACTTTGATAAGCTGATTGCTTACTCTATGCTGCTGACATGTCATGCCTGGTAGCCAGGCAGGTGCTTATTTTCCATTTTTCTGTATTGTTAATTTTCATCTACAACATGGAGCTCTGCTGTTTAGGTATAGCAAAACAACTGGAGAAGAGACATGCACCACAATACCCCACACTTAAAAAACTGATTTGTATCCCTGTTTTTACTTCATGTGCACCAAAAATGTATTTTAGCAATCATATACTAACACTGATTTATTTGGAAAAGACATTTTTGCACTGTAGCTAACAATCCTGAAGAACTCATCAGGATTTGAAGGAGGAATGACCAGAGCAGTTTGAACCATAGTCCATATAATGAATATGCCAACTTATATGTGGAAGAGGAGAAAAAAGTGTTAATAGCCTGTGCTGTATTTGTGCTCTTTTAATTGAAAGGATTGGGTAGCATGTTGGTTAAAAAAATAAAGTAGCAATATAAAAAAAGATAAAATTGCTAGGATTGGCTATCGGATTAGTGGCACTATAGAGCATTGGTACATTAACACCACTGACAATGTCAATTCATTATCATTGATGGCTAAATAATCTTAGAAATGCTCAGTGGACCTATTAGTTCCTGAACATAAGCAGCTCATGCTGCATTTCTTCATTAGCTTTAATTGCTATAAATTTTACCTTTTTAAAAATCATGCTTTAAAAGGTGAAGTGATCTTTCAGGAACATTAACTCTGTAATTTTGTCACAAACAGAAGGTCCTGCACTATGTTTTCTTTTCTACAGTAGTTAATATTCTATCCTCTGACTTTTAGATTCTCAGTAATAAGCCCTCTGCTAGTTGTGAGGATAAATTGTGTTTCAAAAGCTTTTGAATCTGCTTGGGCACTTTTTAAAGGTGAAATGTCAGTGCAACATCATGGTGTGGTGTCAAAATACCACGTTTTTCAAAGACAAATGATTTTGAAATTTTGGTCTTAAAAAAAAGGCAAAAAGTGTATTTTTGGTGATTTTTTTTTTAGGAAGGGTTTGCTGTGTCTCAATTTTCCAAATGATCCTCATATTTACATGCTACAAAGTACACAATATATAATTCAGCTAGCTGTTGAAAAAGGCAGTAATTTTGCTGTGTTGTTTTATTTTTTTTAATTGAAGTTCAGGGTTTGTTTTTCTTCAGCTGCACAGCAGAAACTACATGACACTGAAATTGGACACCGCTCATGTTTTAACATTTGGAATAAACCGTCTGCTACTCATTGCCTTATCGCAGATGTGTGTTAATTGTTTTCTTTTCCATACCCATGGCTGTAAAATACATCCCATTATTTCAGGGGTAATGTCTATTTTCTGTGTGACCTTCTTTCATTTTTGAAAGTCTGACTTTGAAATTGGCTAATAATCTGGGTTAGGTGAGCAAGTCTTGGTTGCCCAGCATTTAAATTTTTTGTTTCATTTGCCTGGTGAAATGCTGTGAAAAGGCTTATCATGCACTTTTAAAATTTTATCTGTTAGGTAGGATATGAAAAATGTGTTGTTCTGCAATTGAGATTTTGAACAGAATTTATAGGCAATGCTTGATTTAAAAATATATCTATTATTCCTTTGCCTTTTTCTTGCCTTTGCTTTTAGAAACAGAATTTTGGGTGTGTAGTTACATGTTTTAAGTAAGAGTGGCTGCTTCCTTGCTTTTCTTTTTCTTTTCTTTATGACCACTCAAAAATCGATTGAAGAAGATGAGTATAAGGTAGGTTTGGATTGTTAGAAAATTTTCAGTATTTAAAACGTGCACATAAACATTTTTTGTTACCTTCTTACAGATTGAAAGAGTGTTTGTAACAATGCCTTTATTATGTTTATTACACATACAGTTTTTAATATATAGTAGTTAAGTGTTTTGAGAACAAATGTAAGCCTTTCTAGACACAAAGGAATTTGGAGGAGAGTCAAAGATTTTTTTTTCTGAATTTTGCTGGAGTAGTTATGTCTTGTAGTTTTTTGATGTGGTGTTTTGGTTTTTTTGTTGTTGTTTGTTTTTGTTGTTTTGTTTGGGATTTTTGCTTTGTTTTGGTCTTTTGGTGGCTGGAGGTATTTTCTTTCTGCTCCTTAGTTCTCTATATGCTTTGAAACTCCTTTTCTCAATTAATTCTGGACATACCATAGGATGTTCTGATAAATAAGTGTTTGCTAAATTCAGTTATTTCTTAAAACCTCAGATAAACTTTGGGGACAGTTACAGGGTCCCAAGCATGGAAATAACCTCACTTCTTCTGCTGTTGTCAATGCTAAGAGTAATTTGGAGATTTGTATAAAGTTCAGTATTTTAATGACACTGGTTGCATGGAGAATGTCTAAACGAAACTACTCACCTATATTGAGCATAGTGACTAATAGATCTTTGTTCTTGCTAGATAAGGATGTGCTTTGACCAGCTGCATTAAAAAAAAAAAGGCTATAGTCCTGTTTGTTGTTTCTGAAAAATCTTCTAGATTTTCAAATTTTTAAACTGATTATTATTATACAGACTACTTTTACAGTGAAAGGCTGCTCTTAAGATTGCCTTTAGCAAGCAAAAAAGACTTATTAATAAATTTATTGGTAGGAACAGGAAAAGCATTGTATTTTCAAGGATGCCTTAACGTACTGTAATGTAAATTAATTATTTATACTTCTGCAGTTTGGGAAATCTTAAATAGAAAGTTGCTAGTAAAACTATTTTTGTGTGGTATTACCTAGTTTTTGTGCATTAGAAGGGATCTCTGTGTAGATGATTATAATGTCACTTTCTGACCTTTGCAGCTTGAATAATTGTAAATCATTGCTTCATAACGTGTCAGAGAATGTCTGTACTAGGGAATTAAATGGCAGAATATAATAGACCAAATTATTGCCTGTCATGTTTTCAACAACACAGTTAGTATTTGAGTTACACTTAATCATTACGTGCATTAGCAACTTCATTGGAATCCAGCTTCAGGCTGAGCATGAAATACATTACATTATTTAAACCTCTAATGGTAGAAGTCATTTATTTGTGTTGAAGTGTACAACATGCAGAGTTTCATAAAGCAAGGAACACTTGAGAGCTTAATTTATCCAAATCAAAGTCTAAATGCAGATAAACACAAGTGGCAAAAATTAGTAATTTTTATAGTCTGGAAATATTTAAAAATACATGGTTGTGGATAATTGTAGGCAGCAGGAATAAATTAAAATCACTATTTTTAGTCAGTTCTGAGAATTAAAACTTTTAAATCTAAATAATCAAATGCATCATGAAATTGCATTTTTGAACGAACAATTAATTATACACATCATGTCTACAGATGTGTCCAAACAAAAAATATATGTTTGGTGCAGCTGTTTAGATCAGAGATAATTGCATGTGAAGTGACTGTTCCAGATTCAGCTATTCTTAGTTTCTCTGTCTGTATTTTTCCACTTGATCCTATCATATACTTGTGTCCACATTTACTTTAGTAAAGAAAAATGAGGTGAACTTACATAAGAGCTTTCCAAACTTGCATATCACTTTAAAAAAAATTAAAAAGAAAATGCTAGAAAAATATCCAAAGTTAAGTAACATATGTGTTATCTTGCCATTTTTTGTTCAGCTGTCTTTTAATTTTGTTAGATTTGCAAATCTGACCTTCAGTACATAGTCTCTCTTTTTACTATTTAAGAAAACTACTTGAAGTGGAAGCAATTTACTTTTATTCAGAAAAGCTCCCAGCACCTTTAAACAACTGGTACGGATCCCAGGATGTGTTGTGTAAGACTGTCCTGGCTTGAAAGTCTGCCATGGAATTGGCTGGAGTTGGCTGGTGGGAGACTTCTGTACTGGCAGTAGAAGAAGTCTTCTGTTGGAGGCTGCTATAACAATTGATGCAGAGCAATCACGACCAGCTTTCTCCCTTTATAAATGGGTTTTTAGCAGTTTGTACACTGAATGGGATTATAATAATGATTTAGTTGTGCTTGCTGAAGAGACAAGGTATATAAGGGACATATTACATTGTATTTTGTATTTGGAGATACACAGAGCTCCATAGAGTCCAATTCAATGCACTTCCAAATGGAGCTGTTGAGATGCACAGAGGTGTGGCACCTGTAATTACTGCTTTTACAGACATGCATTTTTAATATTTTACTTTATTGTAGATTGCTTTAATATGCAAGACACGTGCACTTCTGCTAAGCCATAGGCAACTCTCTCTCAATACATCCTCTGGCCATGCAGGGTGGGGTTGAGCCGTTTCTGAGGGTGCAGGTCTTGTGACTAATGGGAAATAGTCTGACTGTGCCAATCTTGGTGTTTAACACTTAGTGCTAAGGCTAGCTGCATTCCCAAAGTTCAGTGTCCCAACTGAAAAAGGGACTCCTGTCCTGATCATCGTGGTTTAGAAGGATTGGCCCAAAGGTTGAGAAAGATGCTGTTAAAAAATGCCATCTGTTGGCAGAACGAGGTGGCAGAAAGATAACTCTGTTGTGGTGACCATGAGAAGAAGGGGGATGAGAATTGTTGGGATGGGTAGTTAGTAGTGACAGGGAGAGAAGTTTGATTAAAATTGTGGATGGGTTGTTTTGTCAGTAGACTGAAGTAGCATGGTTTGATTTTATATCCAGAATTCAGAAGGCTTGTATTTGTTTTATTTTTTGTTTTAGTCCATTGGGCATAGGAATTGCAACGAGCTCCTATTTCAGCTGTGATTTTCCTTGCTACTTTACTTTGAAATTTAGAGGAAAAATAACTGACCCTAATATTTATCAATGAATATCGCTTCCCTAGTACTACAGGGTTTGGTAAAAGGATCAGGATGTTACCCAAAAAGGGACAAAATAGATTCTGATTTATGTTTTTTATCCTTAACTGTAAGTTGTTGGAATGCCCTCAGTTTTAACCAAAATTAATCTATAAGAATTGACTGCGAAATCAATCTGTTGAGGGAGGTTGGATTTTTTTTGTGTCCAGTTGTACTTGCCTCAGATGTATTACTGTAACATAGCTTCTTCGGTGGTTACTGCTCAATTCATTGGAGCACCTCAGGATCTCAGAGGATGCGGTGTGCAGTACATCCACATCTTCTTTCACACTTAAATTGTCTGTTTGAAAACAGACTTAACTTTG